>NW_022987220.1:1287329-1691297 GCF_010094035.1 Trematosphaeria pertusa | reverse complement strand
AAAAAAAAATTTTTTTTGGCATCCCCACCACTTACCAAACATCTTCCCCATATGCAGCTAGTACTTCACCAACCCGGGCATTGTTTTCTTCCTGAGCTTCCCACGACCACCCGTCATGCTGCTCTACCCCTTCAGCTAGTACGGCACTAAGGTAATGATTATGCTCATCTTCATCCATCAAATCCCAGGGCCAACTCTCAACGTCGACGCCGTGCTCATTCAAAAGCGCCATCATTGACTCCGATCCTTGCGCCTTTTCCATACAAGCGTCACTGGTCGTCTGTTCTCTGTAACCGCCTCCGTCCCTCCTTAAAGGCCGCCGTAGATCAGCCCCTCGTTCAATCAGGAGGCGGAACATAGCCTCGTGCTCCAGCTTAACAGCGTGATAGAGTGGATTTAGGAAGGCATTGTGGACGTCGATGCCGCGATCGAGCAGCATCCGCACCATGCACAGGGAGCCGCTGCTGACGGCTGAGCTCATTATGTCTTCGCTGTTCGCTCCATAGTCTATGAGGTTCTTGACAATTGCTGAATGGCCGTTCTCCGCGGCTGTGTACATAGCGCCCATGACTCTGTGCGTTTTCGCACCGTGATCGAGACCCAGCAGCTTGGCAGTATGTAGGGTGTGCAGAGAAGTGCTTGGGGGTTCAACTTTGTACGACGGAAGGAAACAAGTGCGGGAGTCGGTTCATGTGAACAAGACCATGAGGAGCAGATTGCAACCCGGAACCCTTTCCAAACATATAGCTCGGGCTTCCCATCCATATTTTTGCATAGAGTCCTTAAACCCTCTAGGCTTATCCCACCCTCAATGTCCTTCTCGCCCCTAGGAACTTTCTGTCGTCAGTTCTCGTCCAACGGATGTGAGAACTTAGGAAGGCTTACATCACATAACGTCCGGCGCTTGAGCTGTCCTATAATAAGCTCTGCCATCATAATTGGTACAGGCTGTACGGTCAATGAAATAGGGTGGCCGCAGTTCTCGACAAAGTTCGCTCCTTCACTGATATGCAGCGCGGGAAAAGCGACTCCCGCGGGTCGCATCCGTCAACGCTGTCGGAAACATGTCTCAGGTAAGCCAACCCGGTCTCTCGATAATGAGGCCCTACTAAACGCAACGTAGGTCTGGACGTCGTATCTCTCCTCGGATGGAGGCAAGTCGCGCTGCATTCTTGCCATAAGCGTCAGCCCGGCCTTCCACTCGCTGCGATGCTGATATAGCTCTTCGTGCGATTTATACTGCAGCGTGAAAACAAGAAGCTCAAGCGGGAGAGGCTCAAACCAAAGTGGCGGGTCTAACGCCAGAAGAGCAACTTGCGTGGAAGCAGCCTTTCCAATACACCGCCTAATGATGTTGTAGCAGCGGAGAATGCGCGCCTGTCCAGGACGAGGCGCGTATACGAAGAGAGCGAGGGACGTCGTGTCTTGACAGTCAACCAAGAGAAAGGCCGTTATGTGAGCCTTAATAGCTAAGCGGACCTTTTCAATTTCGTTCAAAGACAGCCGTGACGTTTCTTCCCCCAGCAGCTGTGCTCCTTCAGCGGTCGTGAGATGGTTCGAAGAAGGAATGAAGACAATAATAATACAGCACAGCTCGGACACCATAACAACAGTACGAATTCCAGCACCACAGCCTAATAATCACACGACACCACCCTCCACTCCGGGCTTTTATAAAAGTCCGAAAGTCCTCTGCTTCTGCTTCCTTACATCAACGTCTTTCCACAGCGCGACGCTCACCAGCGTAATGCTGTAAATGCACGTCGCTGCGATGAGCATATACCGCTGCGTCTGCGCATAGCTCAGATTGATAGCATCTCGAGTCGGACTGCCCCAAGGATAGCTGCTCTGCGTGGTCAGCTGCCCGTAGATCAAGGCGAAGTTGTCCATCGCGCTTGCTGGGAGATTCGCCTTGAGTCGCGCAGGGAACACACCCGTCCAAATAGCGCCTGCTATCGTAGAGCCTACGGCGCTTCCGATTGCAATGACCATTGACTCGCAGGCGAGTAGGGCTGGGAAATCTTGTTGCTTGGAGACAGCCATGAGTGTCGTCTGCTCCGAAGTAACAAGAACACCGCCACCTAGCGCGATAAAGAGCTGGCACATGACAATGTATCCAATGTCGACGTCAGGTTGCCGGAACTTGATCATAAGCCCAACGCCGAGGATGGTGAGTGGGACGCCCCAGAACAGCGAGTACCATTTCAGCCGACCATAATAGCGGAGAGCGACCCCATAGACCAGGCAGATGAAACAGCTACCCATGGTATAGATGTTGGAAATGTATGTCGCATGTACCACGCTCTGGTTGAAGAGGACAATGAGCAAGGAGTAGAAGTAGCTATCCCAGATGTACCAGCCGGTATATAGGGAGGCAGCCATGGTATAGGTGAAGATGACGGTACGGTTCTTGAGGAGATGCCAGGGCACGAAGGTGACGGGCGCCAGGTACTTCTCCCAGAGACCGAAGGCAACAATGAGAAGGCCGCCGAAGATGATGAAACAGATGATAAGTGGCGACCTCCATTCGTTGGCTTGGTAGGAGTAGATGTTGAAGCTCAACAGGAATAATGCGAGGCCGGTAGCAAGGACAAGAAGGCCAACGGCATCGAACTCCTTCGCATAATAGAGAGCCTTCTGAGACAAAGTGCCGCTGTCAGGCTGAGGTTCGATAAGACCTTGCTTCCGCGCCTTCGCCTCGTTGAGGAAGAACAGCGCGATGAGCGGTGCGCACACAATAGGGACGACAATGGTGAACACGCCGAAGCCCCATCTGAAGCCCATCCCGTCTGGGGCTACGATGCTGTCAACGGCGTAGCCGTATACCCAGGTTGTGATGAGCCATGGCGAAGCGGCGTAGCCGATGAAGAAGCCCCGGTTCTTCAGCTTGGAAGTATCGGCGATGAAGACTGTTATGGAGAAGTCGATACTGTTGTAGCCGAGATAGTAGAAGACTTGCGCAGCGCAGTAGGTCTTCACATTATTGCAGCCAGCCATCATGATGAGACCAAGGGTTGTTGCAGCGACGCCAATGCAAAGGGCCTGTGGCCTGCCCCAGATGTTCATGATCTTTGCGTACGGCAGCTTCCAGATGCCGGCAATGATGGAGGAGATGACGCCGGTCAGAGCAGTGAGCGAGTGTTCTTGGAAGGCGCTGGTGACGTATGGCGTCAGGGTATTCACACAGCCAGATGCGAACGCCAGGACGAAAGCAATCAGCCACATCCTGTACATGGTTAATTCAGTGTCCGCACAGTATTCGCACCGGCATAAGTACTCACGCGATATAGGCCAAGATTAGGTCTTTCCGCGACCAGACATAGGTCATGGCCTGCACATTCTGGACGCCCTTCTCGGCAGTGGTGTCAATCTTGGTCAACTCTTCGTCCGAGTCTGTGGTCGCAGGGTTTCTGGGTGCGCCGAGCTTCTCGTCGCGTCGGGACATATCGAGGCTGGTATGCTCTGCAACGGAAGCAGGGACATGGGAAACATGTTCCGTGGCAGCGTCTGCGGCGGCAGAATTATTCGCGACGAGCGCCGAAGAGGTCAGCCCTCGGAAACTGAGACCCATGATGACACTACGCGGCGCGGAACACGGCGTAAAACGACGCAGTAGGGGAAGGGGTAGGCGTTGAGCTTCGCAACGACTGATGAGATTGATAAGAGCAAAGACCGAGCGATGTCCTGGCTTCATATAGCCCTAGGGAAAGAGAGGCGTGCGCGAGCCCGGTTGTCGGCGCCAGCGGTGCATCGTTCCTTGCGGAGCAAGACTGATGGCCGTCATGCTTCTCGCGCTATTGCTTTCCGTCGGACCAGGGCCGTGTGACGACGCGGACATGTCCTGCCGGTGGAGTTTATAGCAGAGATCCCGCGCCCGCTACATAAGCGACGACGGTTTTGCTCGATCAAGCTCGCTAAGCTCGGCCCAGAACGCTTGAATTGTCTTAGCCCGAAAAACTCAGTCTTAGCCCGGAAAACTCCGCGACCCCTGGTGTGGGCGGCGTCCAATGAGGACTGCTGGCGTGACCTGGCCGTTATCTTTTGATCTAATCATTATCTGATGGAAATGCTAGGGTCGCCTGAGTCGCCCTCCTGTAATTGAGGGTGCGCTCGGGCATTTGGCCTCGCGGCAAACCCCAAGGCCCCGATGTCGGACGTGTAACCTTAAAATAGGAGGCGCGCGAACCGTAGTATATAGACAATGCACTTATTGCGAGGGAATCTAGATGCCCTACTAATAAGTACCAGTGCAACGAGCACGAGAGTACTTGTAGATCATGCCTTCTGCGCACTAGGGCGATCGGCTAATGTGTATTCAAGTGCCACTCCCTTTGTAGAGGACGGACCGGGAATACTGTACTGGGATCTTGTAGCAGTAAGCATCCCACAGCGCCATTTTACGATCAATCAATGAAAGTTTGCGGGGTATAGGTATCAGTAGAAGCCAGCAAAGTTCCACTTAAACCAGCTCACGCCCCGGCCCCAGATATATAAGCATGTCTGCTACTGATCTATCAATACTAAGCTAATACAGAACTCGGATGGCTAGCATTTGGTCTATGCCCTGTTATCGAGGTGTTGTATTCGGCTGTTCAGAACCAAGGTAAAGCATCTACTTGTGTTGGTGTCCACGCTCAAGCCATGAAGGAAAAGGATCTGATCCCAATTCGTAACGGTATCATTCCTCCCGGGTGCTAGAGTACGAACAAGTAAGGTCTCTCCCCCTTCCTCCCCCCCTTCCCCCAGTACCATTTCCACCCCAGTCATTCCCTGGATGGCACAGTCCTTGCATCTGACTCACGCTTCCCGAGGTACTATTCTTTCCCTCTCCAAAGATCAATCACTCCTCTTCAACCACTGCAAATTCACCGGCGTAATCGCCTCCCCACCTCCCAAAAAACTGATCAGGTTCTCCATCCCTAGCCTCTCAAAACCCACATGACTCTCTACGCTGGCGCCCGCCGTATGGCTCAGCACCATAACATTATTCTTGCTCGCCAGCTTTTCGTTCACATGGGGTTCGTTCGCATGCACATCTAGGCCCGCTGCTGATACAATACCATCATCTAGCGCATTTACTAAGGCTTCTTCGTCGATGAGTTTGCCGCGAGCGATGTTGACGAGGCGTGATCCGCGTTTAAACTGGGCGAACTGAGGGGTGGAAAGGAGGACGGAGCCGGAGAAGGGAGTGGCGAGGATGACGCAGTCAGAGTTTTGGAGGAGCTCTTCGAGGGTAGGACACCAGCGGGCGTTTAGAGCCTTCTCTCTGTCTTCAAATCTGACAACATCATGGTACCAGATCTTCATCTCAAACGCAGTGCTCGCCTTCTGGGCAAGCCGATAGCCGATCTTGCCTAGACCGATAATGCCTAGAATGCTGCCGTTGGGATTATGTGTTACCGCTCCGGTGTTCTGGTTGGCGTCGCTGAATTGAGTGGGATCGCATGAGCGGGCGGCAAGGAAGGACCAGACGAAGGAACGGTAGGTGGAAAGGATAAGGAAGATAGCTGCATCGGCGACGGACTCTGTGCAGGCGGATGCGGAGTTACAATACACAATCCCTGCTGACGGGTTAGTGAATGTAATGAGGAAGGCGTAGGGAGTGGCTCTACCGTGCTCGGCCATAGTTTTGGTGTCGACCCAGTCGAAGCCTGCACCAGCACTGGCGTATATTCGGCAGGATTTAGGGAGGAGAGCTCTAAGAAGCGTTAGTGTATATGCTCCCACTAGAAAAACTGCTTAGTGAAGTCAACAGCAGGCGTAAGATCCTTTCCCACCAAAAGTCCGTTGCTTGCTCTGCGTTTCCCTTGCTGTTCCTTTTGCAGTCCCTAGGGCTTCCCCGTCTCCCGAGTGTAGCTTGAACTCCAGGGCTGCATGCGAGAGCATGATCACGTGTATAGGGCAGATACGAGAACGTCCGCTTACATCAACTCTCTATCCCAATTCCCCATCTCACCCCCGGTATTCCAGAAGGGCCTATACATGCCCACAAAATCGCCCCATTTTCTCCCCTTCAACGCCTGCTTAAAGTCTTCCCTCCCCATCGAGTAACTCCTCTCGATGCTGAACCTCTTGCCCAACTCCACATACAGCTCATGATTCCATCGAATGTCGGCTCCGAGGTGGAGGATGGTTGGTTTGGTATCGCTAGGGGTCGTTGGCGTAGCAGTCTTCGAGGAGTACGCACCGGATGAGGGAGCGGGACCGGGGGGTGCCGAGGGAACTGGTGGGGCAGGAAGCCCAGCATCTTGCGGTGTGGGCGTAGCGGCGGACATTTTGCTCTTGGACTCACAGACCGCCTCGTTTTAACGTCCTACTCCTCGGTGATATCGATGTATAGGGATGAGAAGAGGAATGCAAAGTCTAGTGCCTGCGCAAATGCGGCACGGATCCAAGTTCGAGATGTCACTTTAGGAGACCTCTCTCTCGGAGGAAAATCGTCTTGTCGAAATTTCGGTGTAATAGTGGTGCGCCATCTACACGTGTCCATGCGGCAGCTTTAAGCGTAGCGTAGAAATCGAAAATTTTCTCCGTCAGCGGGCGAGCCTGTCAGAGACGCAGGAGAACGTGGAGTGCAGGGTGTCAGGGCAGAAGGAGAAAAAGAAACGAAAAAGCAAGCTGCTTTGAGGAACCTGGGATGCGAGGAAGAAACCCTCAATTGGCTGAGACGACAGACGGAACGGAGCTATGTGTGTCGCTGGTAATAGCAGGCATTGAGAGACAGATGAGATGAGCCCGGTTGTTCGAGCAGACCCTTGGAGAAGAACGCGTCCAGAATGTCTTGTCGTCGAACGTTGGAAGGTGGGACAAGGAGGCGGTGACGATAAGGTTATCAGCACCGGCACTTAGCGCCTCCCACGTGCTCGCGTCCTTCCCGGTCTCCGGATTGCCCCTTCGAGCTAGACGTGCATGCCGGCCGCAGGGGCCGACTTTAGCCCGGCTGTATTCCTGGTGCCCACCCATTTTCAACCAGGACCCCCAAAAGAGCCGCATATTGAAACAGAGGCATTGGGCAAGGGATCATCCACGGTGCTCATGCTGAAGGAAATAGAGCGTACACCGCCCTCAAATATCATATCGCAAGGCCTGGATGCCTGAGCGCTGATGCAAGACGGAGATATTTTTTTTTCAGTCTACAAGTACATCACATCATCTCATACCCCCCGACCTTTTCCAACAAGACGCAATCCATCCTGCGCCACGGGTATATCATATGCCCCAAAAGGCATACTAAAGTGGGGGTATCCCATAACGCCGTCATCGTAAGCCCTTACCCCATCAACCCCGTGTGCCCATATCTTACACCTCCAGACAAGCTAGGAGCGACGATCCGTCTTGGGGGGCTATTCCTCCTTGCTCTCACCAGGATCCAAGTATTCGTCAGAGACGCCCCTCTTAAAACCAATGCACCATTCCCAAGTGCCCCGCCCCGTTCGCCGTCGGCACCTGCTGCGGCCCTTCCATCCCATATTGGCTCACCAAATCATCCCAACCCGTCCAGTCCATATTCTCCCCGTCCAGTACGGGCGAGTTCGAGCTCTGGCCACTGCTACCCATACCCGCCGGACTGTTGTTGAAAGAGTCGCTGTTCGTGAATGCGTTCGGCTCTTGCGTGAAGGCGCCTTGGGTTAGCGCCAAAGTGCCGTTGGTGATTCTATTGATGCTGCGAGGGTTGGGTGGGGCACCGGCATATGCATGTCCTTCGTCATGAGCGTCGTGAATAGATGACCCGTCAAATGCAACGTCGCCCATGACGTCGCGAATCAGGTAGTCGAGGCCGTGCTCGCTGAGGCTCTGAAAGTTCTGCACAGCGTTTGGATCTTTGGCACTATTCGTCCCTGGGAGTGGACTATGACCATGGTCGTTTTCAGTGATCACAGGTACCGTGCTGACGCCGCTAGGCAGTGAGAAGTCTATGTTACCCAGCGCAGGGCTTCCAGCCCAACTGGGAGGCTTCGCAATAGGCATCTCGCCCAGCCTGGGCGCTGATGGGCGCAGCATCTTGTCCAGGTTCTCCGGACTCGGTTGGTTCGCTGGGGGCGGATCTGTCGGTAGTTGATCCATCATGTGGGGGAAATCGGAGTAGTAAATGCCCTTATTCTTGATGGCCTGGCTTGCGCGTTCGAGGGCTAGCTCCCGTTCTCGCGCGGCCCTGGCCTTGGCCATCAGCTTTCGGAGGGGCTTCCAGAGGCAGCCTGCCTTGCCCTTGCGATAAGGTGAGGATTCGCCGAGTGGAAACCACCATCGACCGGCAGTGGCTTCGAGTGCCCGCCATGCCCGGTCGACGGCTTCGCCTTTGGTTCGTACACAAAGTTCAGAGAGCAGGAAGGCGATGGCGTGCCATTGGACGTAAGTGCGGAAGAGCCAGCCCCATTTCTGGGTGCGGGCCTCCGTTTCCAATAGAATGGAGTACTCGATATTTTCGAGAGACGTAATGAAAAGTTTATCCTTCGTTTCTTGCGGAAGCGACGCGCCTGTGAAGTCATCAGCATATGCGGAGGCTCAACCGAAACAACTACTTACCGCCATCCTTGCGCTGATGTGGATGATACACAACCAACCACATCTTGCTCATGACCAAGCGCGATATTGTCGCCGTCACCCAGTACAGCGGCACTGACATGTCGCAGTTCTTTAGGTACTTGTCCTCCAGGCGCTGATGACACTCGCTGATCCATTTCTCCTTTTCGGGAATGGTAAGCGCGGCAAAGAATTCACTGCACCGGCTCGGCCCCGGCGGGATGTACAGGATGCGGCGGAAGATGTTGGTTACTTCGAATCGAATGAGGCAAAATGTCATGTCGGTGAAGCCTTGGCGTTCTTCGGGGAACTCTGTCATGTTGGGGTCAAGGTCGGTATCATAGACGTTCAGGGGCTAAAGAAGAGTCAGCTGGAACAGATAGTGATGTAGGGTGAGGGTACCATTTTAGTGTCGAACTGGGCCTCGACGATAGTGGGATCACAGCCATGATCCTCAGACGCCCTTGCGTCTAAGATGCAGACCTGCCACCATAGCCGCCTGCGCATCTCGATCTCAAAAGGCGAAAGGTTGAAATGGCTGCCGTCCCTGTGTATGCCCAGCGTCTGCGCAATCCGCACAGCGAGGCCGGTGAGCGTCCAGATCTTCCTCGCGTCATCGTTCCGTCGCAGCAAAATGAGGAAGACGACAAAAGCCTGCAGAATGACCATTTCGTCGCAGAAGAGGAAGTTGGCTCTTGCAAGCCCTTGCTCCAGCCCAAAGCGATACTTGTGCAGCAGCGCGGCTCGCTCCTCGCCCCACTTATCTACGCACTCTTGGGGCATTATGCTCGTTACGGCCCCGTAATATATGGCGAAGATGAGCGGCTCGAGGGATTTGGCCACCTTGTCGGGATGTGATACGGCGTTGAGGAATATGGGTTCGAAGGACGGAATATGCAGCACCTTGACGAGCGGATCCACATTCTCCTTGTATATTTCCCAAAACTGGCGGCCGTGCTCGGGCGTGGGATGCAGAGACAGCATGTCAACATTGGTGGAGCTGTAGCCGAACAGGAAGCCCTGGTGCTGCGAGGAATAGCTCGAATCGGGTGAGGCGTGGGAGTCGCCTTCGTCGTCGGAGGGCTCGATGAGGATGGCTTTGAGGTCTTCGACCTGCGCACTGTCAGCACCAGCCTGCCCCGCATAGCGCACCAGCATGCAGCGAAGGAGCGCACCTCGTTGTTCAAGCTCGCCCAGAAGCTGTTGTTGATATAGCGGCTGCGGCCCTGGTCGACCACCAGCCGGCCAAACCGATTCTCGAGCCCCTCCACGCTGGTGTCGACGGCCACGCTGGGCTCCTTGCTGTACGGGCAGTCGCTCGCAGCGCCACTCTCCTGCCGACTCGCATTCCGGTCGGCAGCCTCCTGCTCGTGTTCCTCGACCTGCGCATTCAGGCTCTGCACCACGCCCTCCAGCCGCCGCAACCTGTCCATGAGCTCTCCATCCGGCGGCTTCCTGCTCTTCCGCGGCGCGCGCCCGGGCCCGGGGAACACGCACTCGATCTTAGCGCGCGCGCAATTCGAGCATGGCTGCTTCTTGTCGCATTTGACCTTCCTCCGGCGGCACGTCACGCAGGAGCGCGGGTTCGGCGTTGGCGCGCCAGAAGCCCCGCTGATGCTGCCGTTCGGCTTCTGGACGCGGTCGCTGGCGGCCGCCGTGTGCAGGATCTCGTCAGACATGGCGACGTGGGAATTGAGGCATTGGGGGAGGGAGGGAGTGTCCGGCAGGGAGGGGCGCGCGGATTTAGGCCTTTCTTTGCGGCGCTGGTGGGCGCGAGGTTGGAGGATGCGCCTGATCCCTGTCGAGATCGGCCGCCGTCGGTGTTTGCACAAAGAATAAGTGCCGATCTTCCCAGCTGGACGGCGCTCGCTGACAGGTGGCGGCGGGGGGATTCGGATTAGAAATGACGCGGATGAGTCAACAGCTGTGTGCCCTCGACGCGGAAGACAGATTATAGAGTGAAGCAGGTTTCGGGCCCGAGAGCGGTTTGTGGGAACGGCCAACTTCAACTGCGCTGGTGGGCCTGGGGGGGAACGCTATATAGCATCATCATCCATGTCACGTACACGGACGAAGCTCCCGGCCATCTGAGAGACCTGGGCGATCGCCTTGAACCTCTTGTAAGGCAGAAGAGCGCTTACAAAGCCAACCCGCCGTCCGGTGTCGTCTTTCAAGGCATGATTGGCTACCTAGGTAATAGCTGAATTCACCCCTCTTATCAGATGATGCCCTCTTCACCGCGAACATGCCGACTTGACCGAAGGAAGCCACTCCGGTCCGCAGCCTATACTTGAAGTTTTTCCTCGAGCCTCCATGCCGTCTCCGATGCAGAGAACGGCTTTGCCTTGGGCTCGTCAGTCACCCGGGACCATGATCGAATCGGACTAACAATCGCACACACATGCCGGCTGAAATCAAACACCAGGCAGCAACTTCGAGCCATTCTGGACATACATGTACGACCTCTTGTACACGCTCGTACTCGACATCTCCGACGCGATATGTCCGCTCCGACCGATCGACAGAGGCCCGAGCGTGCAATTCCGAAAAGCATTCCGAGCAGGGACCGGGACGCCTTACGAGCATCCCCGCTTCCGGCCGCAGACCCCCATCTCGAACACCATGCTTACTAACTATCTATGGGCAGCTGCGCTGTGCCACCAGTTCCTAGCTTGCGCCGTCAGGCGGGGAACGAGGAGTGCGAGACAACGCTTTGCCCTATGTCTAGCCCTATGTCTAGCCCTATGTCTAGCCCTATGCCACGCCATGTCTCAGTGGTCAGGAACCATAGATGACGTCGCGATAAATACCGACAATGGTACAATAGGAGCTCGGGCTGTATCTAGCTACCCTGCCATACCAGCAAAGGATGGGTATCTCCAGGAGACGCCATATCCAAAACCAATCCGGGTCTGAACTGAACGAACAATGCGCCGAAAATATGCCACCCTTATCTCAGTCCTCGCTCACCTCTGCCGCCAGTATTCCTCTCCCTCCTGCGTCGAGTGTTCTCAACACTCAGCAGCGTCTCCCTCTCCTGCTCCCCCTCCTCGAGCTCTCGATCAATTGCCTCGCGTATGCGCATGAGCTGCTCCTCTGTGATTCCCCTCGTGTTAACTACGACACTAGGTGCCCCCTCCATGTACCGCAAGTTCTCCATGGCTTGCTCCACCAGCTTCTGCAGCTTCTGTGGCGTATTAAGGTTTTCATGGCGCTTCGTGTTGTGCAGGTCAGGGTACAGGATACCGCCACCATTCTCCTCGCCTTGGAAGGCTTGGATGTAGGGAATGTGGGCCGGTAGCTTGCTATGTAGTTCCGCGCCAACGCAAACCGACGTTTCATGGCACCAGGTGCGCGCGACGTTGCGCGGGGTGTAGCCGCCTCCGCCAATAAGGAGAAGCGGCCGCCCGTAGCTCTTGACCGTCTCGACGCAGAAACCGTGCGCCTTGATGTTGAGGTTGAACCTACCAAGCCTATCTCCGCCAAGCGAATCGGCCCCAGATTGCATAACGATAGCCGTTGGGTTATACTTGTTGATTACAGCGCCGGTGATAGTTTTAAAGAGCCACTTGTACTGGTCGTCGTCGATGCCGTCGTCAATCGGGATGTTGAGGCTGTGACCTTTGCCACGATTCGTCGGATCCGTTGGCCCCATCTCATTGATATTACCCGTGCCAGGAAAGAAGGGGTAACCGTTTCTATCGATACCGAACTTATGGTACGAAAGAGTGAAGACGCGGTCTGTGGACTCGAAGGCGGCCTCGACGCCGTCGCCGTGGTGGACGTCGATGTCGATGTATAGCACGCGTTGGTTTTGCGTAAGTAGAAGCTGGATGGCGAGGACGATGTCATTGATGTAGCAGAAGCCCGATGCAACGTTCTTCTTCGCGTGATGCAGGCCGCCGGACCAGTTGATGGCGATGTCGGATTGCTTGTTCAGCAAGTTCCAGGCTGCATTCATAGAAGCGCCACTGTAGATTGAAACATAGTTCCACAGGCCGTCAAAGACAGGGCAGTCGTTGGATTCGCCACCAAAGCCGAAAGAGAGGTATGCAGGGTCATCCGGTTTCGCATTCTGAGGCGTGACGCTGGCAACGAGGTTAGCAAGAATAGCTATGGTTCGTGCGCGAGAACCTACTTGCTGAGGAATGAAAGGTACTCGCGGTCATGGAAAATGGCCAGCTCGTCGAAGGTTGCTGGCCTTGGTTCGTACAACTCCATGCAGTACTCTAGCCCATAGGCCAGGACGAGCTGCTTGGTGAGAGTCAAGCGCCACGGCTTCATGGGATGACTACTCCCGAAGTGGTGGTATTCAACATGCGGGTTGTAGTGAAAGGAGACGCTGTAGCCTTTGGGTTTCTCCATCCCGTACTCCTCGGCCTCGCGCGCGATTATCTGCCGCTTCTCGTTATCGCTAAGGATCTTGAACGACTGGAAATCTGCGGCGAAGACTTGATCATCTGGCGACATGTAATGCTCGACAATGGGGCCCGAGTGTCCATTGGATGGCGTGCCGTAGCCGGGGACTCGCATGGCAGACTTCCCCACAACAGGGTCGAGCTTGGGTACCTGGGTGAATCTCTTTGGGTACGGGAGTCTTTGGGGTGTCCCGTCAGCTACCCACCGTTGCACGTCGTCGTTGGTTGGGATAAAAGGGTTAGTGAATGAATGAGGCTTGAGTTCTTCGAAGCGGCGCCTTTCCCAGCGAGCCCGAATAATAGGGTCGAAAGCGTCCGGGGTAGACGACGCTCTAGCACGCGACCTCTGCGCGTTTTTGGTCTTCTTCTCCGACAGTCAGCCGAGGCGCACACGATGCAGAACTGAAAAGACATACCTTGGGCCTCGCAGGTGGGGTGGGTCGGACGGGGATATCCTTAATAACCCACTTGTTCTTGCGCGCCGATGAACGAGTGCCGGTGTTCGTAAATGCAGCCTTCTCCGGCTTCTGTTGTGCCTGCTCGTACTCTTCTCTTAGGTTGTCATCTGTGTATTCGCCGCCGCTGCTCTCGTTGTCGGCGTAGGAAGAGTCGCTGGACTCGGTGGCCACGCCCTCGTCGCCATCTGAATCGTAATTGGCCATGCTGGCGAGAAATGCACGTGAGGGGCGCCTAGTGGCGGGCGATCTGGCTGCTTTGTTAAGCCCGGACCTGCATGGGGAGACCAACGTCGGCCTACGACGCGTCCAAAGGATATTTAAAAGTGTTCGAAACAAAAGAGTCGTATTGACGATATCTCGGGTAGTGATTGCAGAGTGAAAGAGTTGGAAGGCAGCCAAAAGTCCGAGTCTGTTCTTCTGCCGCTGGGGCTGCTTCCTTCACTCGGGCGCCATTTCGCACACCTTCGCACCACCACTTCCATCAAACCTTGATCGAAATCCATCAAACGCTCGTCGAATTCGGACTCTAGTTGAGCTTCTATACCTATACCAACCAATACCTGGTTACCCCAAGCCTCCTTTAGGGCTAACTCGCCCATCATGGCAATCGCAGAGGATGCCGCCACGGTGCTGGAGCAGTTCATTCACGACGGTATGGGACATTCACGAATATCTACGTGACGAGCTAATTGCCTTGCAGTCGCAAATCTTCCTGCCGAGATAACACATCTCTACGAAGAAGTGCAGGCGAAAGACCAGCAGATTCAAGAGAGCAGGAGCATAATTGCGATGCGCGACAGCAGCCTGCAAAAGTTCATCAAACTGAACGGCAGCCTTGTGCAGAACCCCAAAGAAGAGCCGTATTCAAAGATCATCTTGCAGCACTATGAGCGAGCGCAGATTCTGCAGGAAGAGAAGATTGGGCTGGTGGAAAAGGCGGCAGCTCTCGTACGTATTCAGATGGCCATTTAGTTTATCACCTACTCACGTATGGGCAGATGGACCGGCAGGTCAAGCGACTAGACATTAAATTGCGGGACCTGCAAAACGACGGATCCATTCCCACGGATTTTCAGATGCCCTCGCTGTTGCGGGACTCCCCTAACAACAGGGTGCCGCCATCCTCGCTGACCAACACCGGGGCGAACACACCGCTCCAGACTGTGTCGGGCAACCAAGGACCTGGCGGCCCCAATCTTGCTCATGCTGCCATCGCGCGGATCACGAATGTGGCGAACATGAACGCAAGGAATCACCCGAACCTACAAAACATGACAGCACAGGCCCTGATGAACCAGCAACGGCTCGCCAGCCAACAAAACGCGGCGCAGGCGAATGCGCGACAAGAACGCGAGATGTCAGCCAGCAGCGACAGCAAGCGTCGGCGCCCAAACCTCAACACGGGCCCGCTGCCTGGACCGCCGTCTTCGTTAGTCCGGCAATCCTCGATTGGCCCAGGAACGCCCAAGCCGTCGACGCCGGGATCGCGTGCGGGCAGCGTGGGACCCAAGGCGCCGCAGAAGCACGCCCTTACGGTGAAGAAGGCGAAACCTCAGCAACCGCTGCGCAAGGCGGCCCTTACTGCGAAGTCGCGGGACAAGAAGCGTCGCAAGGGCGGATCCAGGGCGTCGCCGTCGACGACGGCTGACGACGAGAGCGTGGCCAGTGAGGCAGGCACGGAGGACGAGGAGATGTCTGGGGCCGGCGGCGGGGAGAACGAGGAGGAGGAGTCGGACGACACCAAGTACTGCTTCTGCCAGCGGGTCAGCTTCGGCGACATGGTGGCATGCGACAACGACAACTGCGAGTACCAGTGGTTCCACTGGGACTGCGTGGGCATCAAGGAGGAGCCGGTGGGCGACTGGCTGTGTCCGGAGTGCAGGAAGCAGCCGGCGACCAAGATCAAGCGGGCGCGCTAGGTCTTGACGTGTTGGAGTCAGCAGATTGTATGCACGGGATTCTGGCTTGCGGGGAGTCGAGGGCGCATAATCGATAGGGAAATTATCAGCGTGGGCGGGCGTGGCGTTGGACTTGAGAAGTGCGCCGGGACCGGCGGCGGAAGGGGCGTTATGTCACTACTCTTGTCAGTCTCCTGAGAAGGAGAGGGTATGTAGAGTCTCGGCGAAATGAATGGCGAGTGTCCACCCTTGTGGCCGGTGATCGCGTGCGCGTCGGGATGGGCTCGACTCTCGACTCGCGCCGTGCGCGCAGGGGCCGCAATTTCCAAGATTGCGGTGTTGACAGGCGCGCGAACACCCGCCGCCGTCTTGTCGCGCGCCGTTGGTATGTACTGTGACTCTCAGACATGCACACTGCGTTCCCGCGCTGCAGCCACTCTTTCTCCAGCTTCCGCGCTGTGGCTCTGCGATACTAGATGCCTGATGCTGCAGACAGCAGTGCCACAGCAGTGGTACATACTGTGGTAGACAGCCCGGCGGTTCGCTGCCCACGGCCCCTGCCATTATTCGTTCGGCCGGGCCTCTGCCTCTTAGCGCGCGATCCCTCCAGCGCGCCGCCCGGCCAAGACGCAGCGAAAGGGGCCCCATCACCGACATTTTCAAGGTCCACGCTCCCCTTAAGAGTCGCCCTTTGTCCTCGCGCGCATCCGCTCCCTCCCTCGCTCCCTCGCCGCCCGCGCTCCCTCGCTGCTGCTCCGCGGGCTCTTTGACTAGACGCTGCCGCTGTCCCGACGCTCCCTCCGACTGTGTTTCTGCGCTCTTTGTTGTGTCGCCGCCGTCATTTCCACATCCGCTCGTGAGCTGCGTTTCGGAGCTGAGCCGAGAGAGCCCACGCCCGACTCCTCCTACCACGTCCCGGGTTTCACCTGTGCCCTGCCAGCAGCCACGGCGACGCCTGCATGGGCAACCACCACTGACGCCTGCCTACGCACTCCGACCCGCACTACACGCACCGCCCAAGAAGCTAGCAGCAACCGCGGCCGCCCCGTGAAACACCACCATGAACGGCCGCAATGGCACCCTCTCGCCCGTCTCGACCGACAGCCAGGACTGGTCTCCCATCACCCGCTACCAGAACATCACCGGCGACAACCCGTACTCGCCCACGCTGCCGCCCAGCAACCGCGGCATCACCCCGCCCACCTCCGTCCACAGCAGCACCAACACCACCGATGGCGGCATGCCCAATGGCATGCCCATGTCGCGCTCCAACGGCAATCCCTCGCCGCCCAGCTCCGTGGGGCGCTCCAGCGACGGCACCGGCCTGTACGCCCAGAGCGTCAGCGACGCAAACATGAGCAGCCGCAAGATGATGGTGCTGGAGGAGACGCTCGCCGAGCACTTCCGCGTCTTGAAGGCCTATCTGGGGCCCTATCTCAACGACGAGAAGGGGAATCCGCGCCCGAGCAGGGCCAAGGACAAGCTCACGCGCTTGTCGGCCGTGCAGTTCCAGGAGCTGAGCACTGACGTGTACGACGAGTCGCTGCGGCGGGAGCAGGACCGCAAGCGCGGCGGGCCAGGCGCTCCAGGAAACGACACCCCCAAGTTCCTCCTGCCCAAGAACAACTTCCACCCGAAGCGCAACCAGGCGCGGCAGAAGCTGTCGACGCTGCCCCTCGAGCGGTTCCGCCAGCTCGCGACCGATGTCTTTTACGAGCTGGAACGGCGCTTCCCGCGCTTTACAGGCGCGGATATCCCGCGAACAGGCAGTCCCGCGGGCAGCATCATGAGCCAGACCAGCAGAGGGCCGCCGAGTCGGGTGGGCACGCCGAACAGCATGCGCGGGGGCCGCCCGCCGCCGGGAGGATTCCGCAATGGACCGCCGCCGCCTGGACCGCCAGCCCCGCCCGGTGCTCTCAGGCCCGGCTCGCAGACGAACGAATTCGGGCGCCCGCTCCCTAAGACATTCCAGCAGAACACGATTGTGCCGAACAAAGGGACCATGGTGGAGGACGACGACGATGACAGCGCAGCGGACGATGACGACGCTTTTAATCTCGAGGGTGCGGCGGCTCGGCGCCAGACGAACAAGAGTGCAAAGAGCGTGAGCCTGGCGCAGGAGAAGATGGTTACAGACCTACAAAACCACGTGTCAGAGCTGCAGGGCAAAGTCGGCTCATTAGAAGGGACCCTGCGAGACAAAGACGAGGAGCTGCAAAGGCTGAAGGATGCGGATAGAATGCGGGATAGCAATTCCGCCACCCAGCGCGCTGAATGGGACGACCTCCGCTATTCCCTCGAGGAAAAGGTTGAGAAGGCCGAGACTCTCAACTCGTCCCTCCGCTCCGAGATCGACAGGCTACGCACCGAAAATGCCGACGTTGAGCGCAACCTGCGGGCTCAGATAGCCGATCTTGAAGCAACTCCTCGCCAGCAAGCATACGATAGCGGAGACGGTGAATGGAGGCATCGGTGCGAGGAGCTGGAGCGGGAGTTGAATGAACAGCAGCAGATCACGGAGGAGGTCCGCAGAGATGCGAAGACGTTCTTGCAGGAGATGAGGGAGCTGTCGTCCCGCAGCGACGCTGCTCTGGAAAAGGAGGAAAGGCTTGCCCACCAGGTATCGTCGCTAGAGGCAGAGCTCAAGGACTGGAAATCTCGGTATGCTCGCGCCAAGACGCAGCTCCGCAACCTGAAGGCCTCCTCCATCGGTCTGTCTTCGCTCGCGTCACCCGATATCAGCAACTATACTCGCGACGCTAGCTTTACCACCCCAGACGGAGCAGTGAAAGATGTGCATGTCACGAAATTCCAGCTCAGCATCGACGAGCTACTCCAGGTGGCGCGGAGATCCGACCCCGAACAAATCCTCGAAAGCATGAGGCACGTGGTCAAATGTGTCCGCGCAATCACCGGAGACATCGACAATACGCCTCTTTCGCAGCTCCAATCACCAAGCAGCAGCGTCAACGGTGATGTGGCAAGCCCCGAGAAACAGCAAGCGAAGCTCAAGTCTCGGGTCAGCGCAACCGCCAACAATCTCATCACCGCCAGCAAGAACCACGCATCTTCTGGCGGACTCTCTCCTGTCAGCCTCCTGGACGCCGCCACCAGCCATCTTTCTACCGCAGTTGTGGAGCTCGTCAAGCATGTCAAGGTGCGGCCCACTCCGGAGGACGAGCTCGAGCGCGACGAGGACGATGACAGGCCAATGCCCTTGAAGCCGAATCCCTATTCCGCCTACAGCCCGTACACCCCCAACAGTATCAATGGCAATGGCAACGGTGTCGGTCTGGGCCTTGGTCACCAGCGCCATCGCAGCAAAGGGGGCAGCAGTGCTTCCACAACCTATAGCAGCTACAGCTCTCCGTACAGCGGCTATGACCGCCAGAGCTCTGGGATGAATGGCATGGGCTTCGAGAAGGACACTGGCATGACTGAGTTCAAGGTATACTAACCCGCTCTTACTAATCGGACTGGCGTTCTCACACGCTTGTAGAATTACCTCGAGGACCAGACGGCTCTCCTCGTTCAGAGCATCCAGCCCCTTGTCAACATGATCCGTTCTTCGCCAATTTCTACCCCCGCGGACGAGCAGCAGATCTCCGACTATATTCAAGACATTTCGCGTGCTGTGCAGGACACCGGAACCCGGACCTACGATGCCGTCAAAGAGCTTTCAAACCCGGCGCTCAAGAAGCACGCGATTCCTGTCGTAGAAGTCCTTGAAGACTGCAGGCAAAACATGCTAGCGGTGGATGTGAGAGACGGTGGACGAGAGAGAATACCACCGTTAGCTTTCAAGACTGCAAGAGCTCTAAAGGTAAGTAAGAGGCACAACCGTTTTGAGCATCTCCATGCTGATCCGTTCCAGGAACTCGTCCTCCGCGTCGATCGCATCGAGACTGGCGAGCTCACCGTCGACCAGATGCTCAAGAACGACTTTTAAGTGCACCGCTATTCCCTTCGGCCGTTCTGGATACACCCTTCTTGTTTCACTTATCGAGCAACGCTTTTCCCTTTGTTTGGTACATCACTCGGGTTTGGCGTGATGTTGGGGCGTCGATTCTTGTGTCCTGCCGAAAATTTCCCTTCAACGCTTCTATTGGACACCTAGTCAGTTTAACTTGACGTCGCGACGCTCATTGCTTTGGAACGATGCGAAGTATTCAGTATATCCGAAATTATTTTTAGTGTCTGTATGGAGACGACCGTGGATGTTTCTCTTTGCCTGTATGCGTCTTATACCATATATCTCGTTTAGATAGTGGGCATTATAGTACTAAGGCGTATCTTGTGTGGACGGTGAACCCACCTTGATAATTGGAAGCTGGGTGTGAATGCGGCTTGTATGGATTTAAAAAGACTAGCGAGAAGAATAGAACCACGTGGAATGCGAGTGACGGCCCTGATTATCTAGTACTGCTTTTTTCCCTTCACATTGCGCTTGAAGCAATAGGTTCGCTGGGAGCGGAACAGTTTACACAGCCTGTGGAGATGCAGGTAATGTATCGGGAGCGCCCGAGATATTCGTCACAGATCTTTCGGGCGCGATCTTGGTTGATTGCGATCTTCAACGGATAGATGGCGGGATTGCCTTGCTCTATTCAGTCGGTATTACCCGCCTGCTGCCGTAGTCGAGGTTTTCGAAACAGAAGCAGTAGAGAGTTTCATTCCGTTTACCCGGCACATCGTTCTGCCGCGTAATGCCTTGACGCCGTAGAAACCCGCGATGTGTGGCGTGTGGTTTCACCGCGCCACACCTTCAAGCTTTCCGCCTGACAACGCCCTGCGTCCCCCAACCGGCTGTCTCTCAGTACCCACGCGGGCAATACCGCATGACCTCTCGCAGCCGTGAAGCATTGCCGTACAGAAGCTTCTGCTGCAGCACCAACACTCTCGGCGTTTCGTGATGACGTCACGCGGATTCGTCACGAGTAACTAACCTTGCGCCACACTCGGGCTCCGACTAATGCTTGCTCCAACGCTAATCACCTCGTGGCTCTCGTTCTCATATATTCTCCCTCTACTGCTTCTTCAACTTCTCTCCTTTGCCAATCAACGACTACTTCGGAATCAGGATTCGGAGGGAAGCCGGTCGTGTCTGCATCATGGCGTTCCCCGGTTCTGCGAATCACACGCATATGCAGCTCCCGCCGTATAATGACCATATTCTTACCATCACAGAGAGGTCATGTGCGGATCCATATGTGCTTTGGGACAAGGGGACTTATTATATGGTATGGCGCCTGCATGCCTTCTTCACTTTTGGGAAGGGAGCAGGATGGGGTGAGAGGTGGTGGAATTGACTGACATATGCATTAGACCTTCACGTGCGGCGACCGCATCGAGATATGGTCGGCGGATAGTCTCTTCGACTTTGAGAAGCGGTGTCGTAAGGATGTGATATGGTAAGAGTGTGCAATCAATCCATCTCTGCGTATCAACAGTCATCTTTCTACGCTCCGCGCCTCTCTTGATCTCGTCGTCATCGGTTCATTCTGCTTTCCTTACATTCGAAATAGACCCGCGAATGAGCCCTACTCTAACTTGAATAGGCGCCCTCCACCAAACACACCCTATTCCGGCGACCTTTGGGCACCCGAAATCCACTCCCTTTACGGTCGCTGGTATCTCTACTTCGCCGCCGACGACCCCGCCCAAGGCAACCGCTCCCACCGCATGTACGTCCTTTCCGGCCCGCCATCCGATCACTCACCACTCGACTCCTCCGCTTGGTCCTTCCACGGCCGTCTTGAAGGCATGCCCCAAGATCAATGGGCCATCGATGGCACCGTAATCTCTCTCCACGGTGGCCTCCTCTTCGTGTACTCAGGCTGGCCGCTCGCCACCAGGTCCGACGAATCGAAGCAGGAGATTTACATCATCGAGATGGCGTCCCCGACACAGTGTACTGGCCATCCTATACGCATAAGTACGCCGGATAATCCATGGGAGTACTCCGGCAAGAGCGGGATCAATGAGGGACCGCAGTTCTTATGCTCTCCGGATGGAAGATGGGCGGGAATCGTGTATTCTTGTGCGGGGAGTTGGACACATGAGTACAAGATGAATGTGCTGTACTACACCGGTGGGCATCCGCTAAGTCCGACGAGCTGGGCCAAGTCGAACCGGCCACTACTGCAGGCAAGCCGCGATGACACGCCACCGTATGGGCCAGGTCATGGGAATTTCGTCGCAGTCAATGGACCCGGAGGACAGGAAGTATGGGCCGTATTTCATGCGACGGATGCAAAGACGGGGTGGGAAGGCAGGAAGGCGCGAGTTATGCGTGTGGGGTGGGGACAGGGTGGCCCATTTATGGGGGATGGGTATTGTGGGCGGTGTTGCGGGGAGGTGAATCACTTCTTGTATGGATGTAATGCGGGAGGTTGCGGCGGCCAGGGGCACACTGGCGGCTATGGAGGGAACCAAGGGCACGGTGGAGGTGGAGGAGGTGGTGGGAGCGATGATCTGAAAAGAGAGGTCAAGGCGCTCGTGGGTGAGGGGAAAAAGTTGTTTGGCAAGTTCTTCAAGTAGTGGATACACTTCCCTCTGGGCTTTCCAGCCTGCATACTCCAGTTTCTAGACTCGGGCAGAGGTGGATGTGCCGCCCCGGCTTTTTCAAGCCTTCTATATCCATCAGCTTTCTCACAGTCGGGCAAACCTGCCAACTCATAGCCGACTATATTGTGTTCCTCTCCTGTTTCGCCTGGCTTTCGTTCTTTAGTCTCCGAGATCATGGGCACCGTATGGAGGCGGCGAAAAAAAAAGTAATTAGCGGGGTTGCGGGGCTTTCCTAAGGCTGAGGCTGCAGTTTGGTCCGTCGATGCCTAATCGGTTCCGAGGAAAGCGACTCCTCGTCAGTGAAGCTCGGCGCTTTCCATCTTTGAGATGCGCGGTAGACTGTAGAGGGAAGTATGAACGAGAGATGCGAGGGATGCGCGGACCGATGGTGCATGCCTCGATCCGCAAATGGTCTTAGACTAGGCAACACTTGGCTTTCTCGCAAGCCAAGGAGTGGAGATTATCGCCGTCTGAAAATATATACTCCTTGATGAGAGTTGCTCCTCACAGACAGTTCATCGATCCCAATTTTCTCCACTCGGAAGTGCTTTACTCCTCCCCGCACTTCGCAACGATGCGCCATCTCCGCTACAACGTCGCCACTACGCTGGATGGCTTCATCGCCTCCTCCTCCGGCTCTACGAGATGGATCATCGAAGACCCATCTATCGACTTCGAAAAGCTATATGCAGAGTTCGATAAGTTCGTCATGGGTCGCAAGACATACGAAACAATGCTTGCGTACGGAGACCAAAATCCGCTTAAGAGCAGAACGAAGGAGGAAGTCGTTGTTGTGAGTCGGACGATGAAGGAGGAGGACCACCCAGAACTTACTGTAGTGAGGGACGATGTTGTAGGTTTCGTGAGAGGGTTGAAGAAAGACGACGGAAAGGATATATGGCTGTTCGGAGGCGGGGAGTTGGCGAGGGCTTTGTTGGATGCAGGTCTGGTGGATATCGTTGAGGTGGCTGTAATGCCAGTGTTGATTGGAAGTGGCGTGAAGATGGTTGCGAGCGGGGATGGAGAAAGCCGAGCGTGGGGACTGAAAGTTGCAAAGGTTGAGAGATTGGCGAGTGGGATCTTGATGTGTAAGTATGACGTTGGTATAGTTGATCGATAATTGGATAAGGCATGATGGTAGTGACCTTTGGCAAAGGCCATAGGTTGAATGTTTTCAGGCTCCGCCCTCTTCCTGCGCTTGCAGCTCAGCAGTATCTTCAGCCTTCTTTTCCTCCAGACTTAGATCCCCCTGCACCAAACTCGCCAAGAAAGCGATAGTAGCGAACACGGCGAACGTAACCCATGTTGAAGTAGGCAATTGAGGAATACATCATGTGGGGTGAGGTGTATTGTATTAAGTGTATATAGCTCCGAGAAATCGAAGAAATCTCTGTGGCGCCAGTGGCGCTAGTGCCCGATTAGGAAGCTTGGCGATTGTACTCCAACAACCCACAGTATTTTCAGGCCCTTCGCCATAACCTCCCTATACACCTCCTGCAACGAGGTTGGAAGACTTTTGATGCGCCCACCGGAGCCCTCGGTAGCATGGCTTCTAATAAGGTACTGCTCGGGTAGGCTTCCAGCCTCAACAAACTGCTCCGTAAGCGTACTCCACCGATTTTGGAGGATGCTACCTCCTACACTGAAGCTGAAAGCGTCTCCGAAAGTGGCGAAGAAAGACACCATTGTGGTTGTGATAGAGACGTTGTTGAGCGCTTGCTCAACTTGAACAGCGAGAATGCGACCCAAGAAGATGAGGAGGCCCTCAGTAGCAAGAACAATCCGGTAGTAGTGTGTTTTGCTACATTTGCCTTCGGCTTTAGTAACGCGAGGAGGCCGGTTCCAATAGAGACGGAGACCCAAGCGAATACGTTCAGCCATTTGTACCGTGTGGAACGCAGAATGGAATTGTCGCAACCCCGGGAAGGATTCCCATAGCCGAATGAAGCAGACTGTAGCCACTAACAATGAGGAAGTAAAATATGAGGTGGTAAGCTAAAGCCCAGAGAACAATGCCATGAGCCCACGTGGAGCAGTACACCGATGCGGCTGTTCGAGTGCGAAAAACGGCGGACGGAATCATTGGATCAGAATCATTGGATGAGAAGCGAACCTCTATTCTTAGATTGAAGCGAAGACCAGGCCGAGAGAGCGAATAGTAACTGCGCTGATAATGCTCGCGTGGGACTAGTGGTACGACACGCCGCCGCCAGTTATACCATGGAGGAGGGACGGCAGGGATGCGGTGAGGCCGATGTAGTTAATCTTCAATAGCTGAGATCGACTGACTTTGAGGGTCGTGAGAGACGAAGACAGAATTTTAGCATGAATCCCGCGAGCACGCAGAATGGGAGGTTGGCGTAGAAGATCCTGTCATAGGATTAGGGTTTATCTCACCGTCTGAGTTACTGGGGGACTCACAGCCTCCAGGTAGGCCCTTTAGCAAACGCAGCACCGAGGGCCACATCAGGAACAGGTCTCACGGCTCCAGTCAGATTGCACAGGCCCGCGAAGGTGCCACGATCGTGAAGAGGGTCCCTATCCGAGACCGGGGCCTTCACCATGGCGTTGATACCACTACCGGCCAAACCTTGCACAGATTCTACACATCAGCAGCCGTAGGTGGTGTTGATTACGGAGAATAACCCACCACACGGCTAGGCACCAGTCAGATGATGTTCTGTGCTACTGCACAGAACACGCCACAACGAGAAACAATCCTAGCGCAAAGAGCATCGTTCGCTCGTGCCCCCAGATCTCTTGAACTGCCCCATAAATCGGCATTCACGGACTCTGCGGCTTTAGCAGTTCTGATGTTTATTGCAGTGTTACTTCCGGTATTGCGAGGCAGGCTTTCGTGCGGTCATGCAGGAGGATCATGCCATTTCTGCTGCGCGAAGGCGATGGCCGAATTGCAGCCGGATGTGCCTCTCCAGATTTTGAAGTGCGAATTGCGCGTATGATACTGAATGGATAAAGAAGCGACGAAAAGGGCCATCGAGTGAGAGTGTTCTAATGAAATGGTGACGGATTAGGTGAAGCATCGATGGGATTGTTGGCGGAAGGATGGGAAGGGTGGCCATAAAGAAAGATATGATCTTGCTTAGTAATTGTTGGAATTCACGATACCCTAAGCGATGAAGGGGGCCGCACGGAAAGCCATCTGAGAGATGATCTGGAGGCAAGTAGAGCCAATGCATGATTGCCTCTTTCCCATTGCTAATGTGAAAAGGACAAGGATTGTCGGTGCCACAGACTCAGCTTCATCTATCCCCTTCTAAACAGTCCGTGTGCTTCAAATGTCTCCGAAAGCTCCGTGCCATCCTACCCCTCATAAATGAGATTATTGAAAACAGAAGACATGTCTTTTCGCCGGCCGACAGCAAGGGCCTAGTCACCGGCCCATCACCCTGACCGCCTCATCACTCGGCCTTCCTCCCCGTCCCCACAATGGCCTCAAAATCCATAAAGAAATGCTTATCCTCACCACCTGCATGCTCAGCAGCAGTCTTCCTCAACTCTCCAGTAACATCCTTAACCAACTGATGCTTCTTACCCTCGTCCCATCCCGCCGCAAACAACTGCAACGGCATCCACATCGTATCCGTAAACTGCTGCGGCGTCCCGCAATCAATGCTTCTCCTCCCCTTCACCGTTTCCACATCCGTGAAGCCTGCATCTTTGAGTACTTGCTCGACGAACTCGGACGTGTTCCACGCGTGGCCTGCGTGGATCATGGAGTCGACTTCGGCTTCTGTGGGGATGGTGGGCGGGTTGGGGAGCTGTGAGGTGGCGTGCGAGATGAGAGGGTACCATGGGAAGTAGACCCAAGTGCTTATGGCGATGAAGCCGCCTGGTCGCAGGAGGGAGTGGCAGGCTGAGAGGGTGGAGGGAGGAAGGACAAAGATGCCAAAATTGATGAACAGATGCGTGAAGCTATTCTTCTCCAATTGTATGTTCTGCGGGCTTGCATTAGCTCGGCCTCTACATGTGAGCGTTCGAGAAGAGGCATCGTGTTAACGTACCGTTCCATCCACGATCTTCGTCTCCAACCCCTTCCAGCCCTCCTTCTTCCCTCTCGCCTTCAAATAATCCAACATCCCCTGACTGATATCACCACCG
Organism: Trematosphaeria pertusa; assembly: GCF_010094035.1. Lineage (NCBI taxonomy): Eukaryota > Fungi > Ascomycota > Dothideomycetes > Pleosporales > Trematosphaeriaceae > Trematosphaeria > Trematosphaeria pertusa. Next base: position 1,665,314 of record NW_022987220.1, on the reverse strand, counting down.
AGAACCTTCACACTGTCCCACTTTTGCTTCGGCAGCGCCTTGTAAATCGCCGCCGTAACGGCTCCAGAACCGCATGCGAGATCGAGAACGTTAGCTTCGCCCTCAAGCTTGTCGATGCCCGCTTTCTGGACCATGATTTCGGCGTAAGGTCTTGTGGCACTTTCAGCGCGAGAATATTTGGCTGCGATGTCAGACTCGTGCCAATGCTCTGATGCCTTCTCTAAGACCTCTGCCTGCTCGGCGGTCGTCATTGTGTTAGTATCGAGTTGTTTTGAGGAAGAGATTGTGGATTGCTGAAGTCGGAGAGCTCGCGTGGTAAGTGAAGGGGATCGCAGTATTCGTATCATGTATATTCCTAGTTTCCACTGGAGGCGTCCAGGTCTTTTATATACGCCCAAGTTTGGTTGTGTTGCGCTCCTACACAGAGGCTCCAATCAACTCGTGATCCGCTATACCTAAACCTCTACAGTGCGGATTAGCCTAGCCGAGTTTGGTCATAGGACCTTCTGTGCACCTTGTTGCGTTGGAGCATAGTCATCTTCTAAGCGGAGACTTTTCCATGTAGCCTTAACAAACGGTCCTAGCGTACACGAAAAGTCTCCGAGCTACCACCGCCACCCGCCAAATACATGTCGGCCTGCATTTGTGTTACTGGATTGCGGCCGGGAAACGAGCGTTTGGGGCGACTGCTGCGAGAAAAGAGGACTTTGTTAGTCTATTGGTTCTGGTTAAATTAATAGATTCGAAGTAATGGCAGTATGATGGTATATACCTCCCTTAGACTACAACCATAAATGCTTCTATATCCGAGAACGCCGTCGCTATGGTCTCGAAACACTTTTAGACTGCCTCCGACTCGGTAGCCAGCCAATCCCCGAAGTAGATACAGGTTCTCGCTGAGATGTCTCCTTCGTCGCCGCAAAGATCGAACACTGGACAATTGCCGCAAGGCGCATCGACGAAGCCGTTGAAAACCTTTGTGTCCGTGGCGCTCAGCACCGTCCGGTAGTTTGTGCCAGAGATCTTTTCCAGTCGTCCATCAAGAACCATCATCTCGAGGAGCTGGTCCATGTCCGCTTCGCGCACCACCTTGCCTTTGATCACCTCCTTAGCGTTGAGCCACTCAGCTACAGACGCAGCGGTGGGATAGTGTGGGTTGTTCTTGTGTACGACCTTCGTCTGGTGGGGATGCATTGGCGGCCGATATGGTCTCACGGGAGGTGCATCTTCAATGTCCCGCACACGTTGGACGTGCGCCTTCTTCTGCGCAACCGCAGCGATTCTGTGTGCAGGCGCATAGTCGTTCCAGTTGCCTGGGACTTTTGTGCAAGTCTCCTGCTCGATGAATTGCGCCACCACGCCAGATATGGCCTCAATGAGGGCGGTGTCGAAGTCGCCTTCGGATTGCCAGGGTCCACCCGCAATGTCTTCCGATGGACGAAGGTGTTTCAACAGGTACATCTTCCGATTCGGAAACTTGACACTCATGACGGACTGCACCAGATCCTTCGACTCCAAGCTCTTCAGGCATTTTGTCAAGACCTGCTGTGTAACGTTGGTCCGCATTCGCAGGGCCTTGGACCAGATGCCCTCGCTTTGGACCTGGTCGATGTGGTGGTAGAGGAGGCGCTCGTCGGGGGTCAGTCGAAGCAACCTATAAAGCGCGCGGTCAGTAAGGCGTAGCGGAAATAAATCGGTGGTCTCCGTACTTCTGGGCCTCTTCCTTTGAGCGCAATTTCCAGCATGGCTCGCCGTCAAACGTCATAAGCTTCATCAGATGGCGGTCGCATAGCTCCTGAAGCAGTGTTGTGAGCTCGCCCATGGTTTCGGCAACCTGCATGTTGGACAGGTCGCGCTGGAAGAATACAGTTCCCTGTGGTTTCTCGGCGCATTTCTCGTACAGCAGGTCCATGCGATTGACGGCTGGGGGCTCTGGCGGTGCGCCGTCTTCTTGCTTCGGCGCCGGTGAGGGCGCCGCCACGGATGCAGAGGCCATGGTGAGCGGAGAAGGCGGTGTGTTATCGATCGATCATGAGCGACGGAGGAACCGGCCTGTATCGCGATAAAAGAGCTGCCAGCGGCGTTGATTGTGCGCAGCAGCTGAATCATCACCAAAAGTTCGACGTGGGTGACCAAATTTGGTGGCTTGGCAGTCCGTGCGCAACTCCCAATCACGTGCGCAGACTTCATCTTAATCCACGGATATACCTCGAACTTCATCCATTTCATCAACCCTATCACGCAGCGCTTCGACACAAATAACGAGGATCTGACGAGCAGCTGGTATTCACATGGATGCGCATCATTTCGCTCGCATTTGTCTCCGTGACTAAGTGCCGCTGATGAAACACAGTCCAGCAAAGCTTACACTAGCTTTCCAACCGCAACCCACCACATCGCCGTTACTGGAGGATCCTGCTCTCCCTCCTCCATCTCTTCCATCTTCCAATCCTTCGGCCTCACCACTCCCGGCTCCACCACCTCCCACCCATCCATAATCAGCACAATCTCCTTTCGCGGTCGGAAGAGCACTGGCGTCGGCGTCCTGTTATACACGTCCTCCACCTTCTTATGAGCTTCTCTATCCCGGTCATCTGACGTGCAGTGCGTCATCACGAATGCGCTCTCTTTGACCAGCTTCTTCTTCCAGAAATCTAGCACGGGGACGTATTGCGGTTCGTGGAAGAAGTGAATCAGGGCGACGTGCATGAGCGCTACTGGTTTGCTGAAATCGATGATCCGCTTTGTTTCCGGGTGGTTGACAATGGACGTAGGGTCGAGAGCATTGCCCTGGATCATTCCAACTTGTTCCGACCATCCCGTCTTCTCAATGAACTCATTTCCTTCCTCGACTACCGTCTCTTCGATATCCACGTACAGGATCATCGCCTTCGGTGACACCTTCAGCACCGTCTCGTGTGTGTTCCCCGCCGTCGGCAGCCCAGAGCCTACGTCGATGAACTGGGTTACTCCGTTCTTCGCAAGCCATCGCACGGCTCGTCGGAGGAATGCGCGGTTTTCCTGGACGAGTGGCTTGATGTCTGGGATGGCTCTCTCGACCTCTTCGCCCGCTTGGCGATCGACAGCGTAAGAGTGGGTTCCGTTAAGATACCAATCATACATGCGCGCGACGACTGGCCGTGCGGGGGCGGCCTTGGACCTGTCGTGATACTCATCAAGACCATTTGGATGGACTTTGACTGCTGACATGGCTTATTTAGTTGGGAATGGTTTGGAAGCTTGGCTGGACGAGGAAAATGGGGTGGGTGGCTGCCTTCGCGACGAGCGGCTTCCCCGTCCTTATACCTAGCCTTTCCTTCATCCAGGCGTCCGCTGCCGTAAGAAAATAGCGAAGCTTGTTGATGACGCTATCCGACATAGGAAATCCATTTGAGTCATTTTGCGAGAAAGGCAGACAGAGGGAAAATTCTATTTCTATTACGCTAGCGCGACCTGGGGCTCCTATGTAGCGCGCCGACATCAGGCAATGTTATGCTCATTAAGCAAGGACAGCGTCGGTAGGATATCAAGCATCACCTACATGTTCCTGCAAGCTTGGTGTTTGAATTGCCGCTCGCTGTTCATAAGAGATCTGCAAGCTGAGCTCAGCGAACCAGGGTGGTTTATGCCGAATGGGCCAGAAAATGCGAATTTCTCACAATAGCCACGTTAGCCGACCATCTATCCCAGCTGTGTAGTGGAAAATATGTCTTTTCGATTCTGTAAACAAGCATACATAGTCAATGCGCAATGTTGACTGGATGAGTGGCTCCGATCCTCATCCTCTCATCGTTCCCCAAAGTCTCCACCCTGCAAGGCTTGACAGCCCCCCTCGCAGGCAATCGTCACTAATCACTTCTGGCCCTCGTCGCTTTTCTTTCATCCCTCGCCTCACTGCCACCCACCCATCATTCCGAAGCACAGTTTCTCTGCCTCCGCCTTCCGCGGCCTTCCATACAACTTGCACACCTAATATATGGCCCCAACCAACAGCACAACGGCCCAAAATAAGAGGCACATACAGCCTTCCGTTTTGTTACTCTCGTCCCTCCACATCAATCCTCATATAGTACAGCTCGAGCGCTCTGTTCAGCTGCCTTGTCTCCTGCTCCTCGTTTTGTGGTGCATTTGTGGCCGCGACTTCGGGTTCCGCAGTCTCGGGATAGGGGGGGGCCACAGGCTTGAGGGCTGCCACGGAGTGTGTTCCGTAGTAGTGCGGGAGCACATGGCGCTCGGGTTTTTAGGACGACATCGTTGGCCTCGCGAATGCGGTGGATGGTTCGTTAAAAGAAGAGGTGTCCATGCTCGGCTAAGGTGCTTGTCGAAAAATTCGTAAGTGTTTTGAAAGAGCGGTGTCGGGAGTTGTTTTGTTGATCGGGCATGAGAAAGGAGAGGGAAGGAGGCGTTGAAGTGTATCTGGCTGACGCATGCGGTGTCCGGCTGGCTGATGCCCTTGTCGTTTTGCTCTTTGCAGCTCAAAGGAGGCTTCTTCTTTGAGTGATATGATAGTTCTTGCTTGCGCCGTCATGTTTCGCAGCGGGAAGAGTTCGACCTAGCTAGCGATATATATAAGTTGGACTGGACGTGGAAGTCAGAAGACGATAGGTGAGGGAAACATGAACTCATATAGCTAGCCTTCGTAGCAATACGCACTCCTTTATCGAGGATGATACCCGCCCAAAACCAATAGTAGTGACCGTCACGGCCGTTCCATTCCATAGTTCCAAAGACAAATACCGTCCCCCGGCGCAATCGTCCCAGACAACGAAATAAATATGAACGGCAAAGAAACTTTTCTCATCAATCGCTTATCTACCCACTCAACATACTCCCAAATCCCATGCCAAAGCTCCCCTGCGGCGGAAACCCGTCCAGATCGCTCCCCAAGTTCGGCCGCCACTCACCTCCCCATTCGCCCCCTCCATCAGCTAAGCTCAGAAAGTCCAGGTGGTTCATATTATCTGCCTCACTGAGTGCTGGTATCTCGGGGAAGTGAACATTTGCCAGCTGCGAGATCGAATCTGACGTATCGAGCTCCGCGCCCATCCACGCGTTTCGAGGCCCTGAGGTTGAGAGAGTGGAGGTGGAAGGCGTCTGGAGTGTATGCTCCAAGCCAAGAGTCTCGGATAGTGGGTGCCAGGATGAGATTTCGGAGTGAGGCGTCACCATAATAAAACCATCACCCCTCTCATTCTCCGCATCGAATCGGGGCGGACACGGCACCGGCTTGATCGTCAAATCGATATTCGTCACGCTCGTGCTCATGCTCATACTGCGCTTCTTACTCACGCCGGTTCCCGCCCGCGGCCGACTTGTCTGCCGCTTCTTGAACAGCGGCGGGTCGTTGGCATCGTTCGTAGAGCCGCGGCGCGCAGGGACCAAGGAGGACTTGGGCTTGTATAGCTTCAAGCTGCTGATATCGGGGCCTTCGCCACGGAGCTCGACCATGACGGCGCGCAGGACGACGGACATGCGTTCTGCCGGCTGATACGTGTAGGCCATGTCGTGGAGGGCGGCGGAGAGACATTCCAGGTATTGCATGTTGTTGTTCCGATCGTTAGGGTCTTTGATGAACGCTAGAGCCGCGACGAGCGCGGTTGCGGCAGTGCCCTGGGGAGAAATTAGGGACTAATGCCCGACAGACAAGGGGGTATGCGAATAGAAGCCAGACTGAAAAGGGGCTTACTCACCGCATGCTGCAGTCCCGTGACGAATATCTGCTTAGTATCGAAGCGCTGACGGTGCTGCCAAAAGATTCTAGCCACGCGGATTGCATGCTTAGTGCACACAGTGCGGGATAGCGCGGAGAAGTGGTCGTCCGGCCCGTTCCCCTCGTAGCTCTGGTTGTTATGGTCTTCGTACATGGCGAACGGGCGATGAAGCAGAATAAGCGAACTATGATACTGCTGGTGCAGCAGGAAGAACGAGAACGGGGCGGTGGCGATGTTCGCTGGCGTCCACCGGAGCTGCTCTGGCAGTCGAGCATACCACGTGCTGAACTCGCGGTCCAGCGCTGCCATGCGGAGGTACTGGTTTCTGTCGATGATGGAATCGGGACTCTGCGATCGCGGATCCATGTTCTCGGTGATCTTGCCTGCGAGCTCCATGAGGTCGAGGAGGGCCTCGTAGATCTGTGTTTCCAAGCTCTTTTCGGGACCGGCGGGTCGGCATGTTCCTAGGCGTTCGAACTGCTTGGTTAGGCTATATATTTCGAGGTCGGCGCTCTTCATACTCGTGGGTCGCCCAAGGAACAGCGCCCAGTATCTGAAATGGTCAGCATCCGTTATCTGCTTTCGATAGTCAAGGGACTCACTTGTCGTAAATGACACAAGCCCAAAGCGTCATCTGCCGAATCTGGACCTCTCGTTCTGGGAGCCCGGAAAGCCGCGAGTCAAGGTGGAGACTGTCGAACCATTAGTCGATGGATCTTCCTTCATTTTGGTATTGCAACTCACCCAATGTCAAACGCGAGTCTGACTGCAAGGCCACCGTAAAGCCAGCCTATGTTGTCTCGGCCGACCCCGCATTCCAGGTCTCCCAAGAGGAGAAGTGCAACAACCGACGGAATCCCACCCGGCCTCTCCAATTCATGGTCTAGCATATACTTGGCCTCCCTATGTAGTGTGCTCTCCATCTGCGGACACGAAATCTTCTGCATATCACTTCTCTGCTTATCGGCAAACCGGTACCCCATCGCCAGCACACAAACATGCAAGAAGCCCGAGTAGAACTGGGTTCTCCCGGCTTCGCGATCCTCGTTGAAGGCTTCCTGGTGCAGCACGTGGATGACGGGGTTGTAGCACTGCCAGAAGAGATGCATAAGGTAGTCGTATGTCTCCATGGGGAGAGAGCGGATTATCTTCTCGGCGCGCCGTGCTTGCTCGGAGACTTGTTGTTCGGTGTCCATGGGGTTGCCGAGTTCGGAGTGCACGTGGCAGTTCGTTGTAGGGCCGAAGTATCGCAGCCGGCCGCTGAGTTGGTCGAAGCTGAGGTGTCCGCGGGTGGAGAGAAGTCTGCTTACCATGCCGTCCTTCTTCGGCGGAGGAAGCATGGACGGCGATCCCGTGCTATCTGTTTCGCCGTGGTGGCTACTGGTGTCGTGCTCGTGGTGGTCTGCGTCGGCAAAGTCGTCTTGTGGGCTCGGTTGGCTTCCGGGACTGGAGTGGTCATTATGGTGTTGCTGTGTTTCTGTGGCTTTGCGGCTGGGGGAGAGATCTTGGTCGCGCGGTGGGTGGCGGGTCTTGGGTGGGTGGTTTGCTGGAGGCGCATCTACGCCCTGCTCTTTAAGCATGTGTTCCAGCAAAGCTACTCGATCTGTGAGCGAGCACATGTATGCTCGAGAAATTGGTCTGTAAAGGGGTTAGCTGGAGAAGGGATTGGGAGCCTGGATGACGTGCCTCCGCCGCTCGTCGTCATTCTTGATTATGCATTCCACACCCGATCGCTTACACTGCGTGCAGTCTTTCTGTCCTGGAGGCACGACGCACTGCCAGGGCGTTAGCTGTGGCATGCACTGGGGCTCAAGCAGCAACATACGCGAATCCGGCGATCTCGGCACGAAGCACATGCGACTGAGGCTCTGTGTCGCGACTTCTGAGGTTTCTGGGGTGGTTGTGGTGCATTCTGGTTCTGTTCCTTGCCGTTCTCTGCCACGGGCTTCGCGTCACGGGCGTCGGTCTGCTCGGCCATGGCCGTGGTGTTCGGGGCTTCTTCGTGAATGGTCTCGGTGGCCATGTGTCCTGCTGATTTTGGCTATGTTGTGTCGAGGCTGATGGGAGCAATGCGATGAAGGGGGATGGACGAGGAAAAAGTGCGGGGAGATTGGGGACGAGGGCGCAAGCAGGCGAAAGGATGTCGATAAAAGCGCCGTCTGGTCGGGACGCTTGATCAGCCGGGCTTCAGCTACCCAGCTAGTTGGTGGTATGCAGCCTCATCCATGGACAACGCGGGGCCCCACCTCCACATGGACGATTGAGAGTCCGTCCGGCGCAGGCTTCCATGCCCAAGCCGACTCGCACAAAATCGTGCTCGGCTACCTGGGGTCGATACGCCGGAAGCGGAAAGCGTGGTGCGGGACGTAGGGCGTATAGGTGATAGGGACCTTTTCCATCGAGCCGAGCATGAGGGGAATCCCGGCAACGGAACCACTCGCTCATCGGCCTTCCATGCTTGTGCGGTCACAGGGAGACGTTGGGGTCACAGGGAGGGGTGGCGGCGAGGGAGCAGGCGTCGTCGAGTCCAATCACCGGGCCCTGGGCGGGCCGTGGCTTGCTGGCTTGCTCCCATGCCATGGGTCCGGATGCGCACGACTCATGCCGGCCTGGAGAAAGCGGCGCGACACAGTCATGCACGCGGCCATTTCCACCCTGACGTGCGCGCTGTGATCGCCGGTGATTGGCTATGCGGAGTCTCGGAGTTGAGTTTGCCAAGCGTGTGCGGTTAGTGAATCATCAGCGCCCGCATAATCGGCCAATCTCCGACCCTCCGTTGCTCGCGTTGGATGCATATCTCAAGTCACATAGTCACATTTCAAAGTGGCGCCTGTGTGGACTACCGGTATATGGCAATGAAAATGCTAGGAGCGGCCGTAAACCCAAAACGCACAAATGCAGACACTCGGCTCGGCCTGCCGACTAATCGATGCACCACTCGTGGTCAGAGCTTCTGATGTACGGGCTCAGCCCGAGCACGTCTCTCGACGCCGTCGCCTTCACATCGCCGTTGCCCAAGAACGCGAACCTGTTTTTGTACCTGTACGTGTACTCGTAGTCCTCCCAGCGCGGGTCCTTGATGCTCTTGAGGAAGTGGATCGTCTGCGACGCTGCAACGTTAGCACTGCTTGCCCCTCAGCGCGAAAGCGGGGTTCACCGCACGAATTCCTGAAAAGGGGCCCACTTACCGCGCCTGGCCACAGATAGATGCGGTTCTTGATCTTCCCGTCCTTGAACCAGCTGCGACACTCCTCTTGCCACACCGTGTTCTTGTGGAACTCGTCGAAGTGCGCGTAGATCTCGTCGAGCGCGTCCTGCTTGACCGCCATAGCCTTGATGCCCTCCGTCTGCATCTTCTTCATGCACTTGACGGAGTACTCGATCGTCGTCTCGATCGACGGGATCAGAGTGCCGTTGCTCCACGTAGCGCCTGGCCCGACGATGGTGTAGTAGTTGGGGAATCTAGGCGCTGACACGCCAAAGTAGAGGTTGGGGCCGTTGGTCCAGTCCTGCTTGATGGATTTGCCTTGGCCATTGATCACTGTGAAGGCGGGCTGGAAGGCGACCTGGAACCCGGTAGCGCACACTACAATGTCCATCTTGTGCACCTTGCCATCCACCGTCTCGATACCCTCGGGCACGATGCGCTTAATGTGGTCGAATACCGGAGTCACATTGTCCTGCACCAACGCCTCGAGATAGCCATCACCGGGTGAGATCCTTCGGCACCCTGGCGCCCACTTGGGAATGATGAACTCCTTCAGCTTCTCGTGGCCCGGGCCCATGCGGCGGTTCATCTCCTTGGTGATGACATCGCGGAACTGGTGTGACAACTCCGAGCCCTGCTTGTACATTCCGAAGAGGCTGTTGATCTCTGCTTCGATGCGCTTGCGGAAGTCGAGATGATATTCCGGATCTTCGCGGAACCTCTTGATGTCGGCCTCGGTGAAGTCGTACTGACGCTGTCCGGGATTGACATCCTGGCCCTTCTGCAGGTCATTGGTAAGTGCGCCGGCCCCAAAGGGTGGAGAGATCCATGTCGGGCTTCGCATGTATGCCTGCACCTCCTTGCAAATCTTCTGTAGAGCGGGAACGATCTGAACGCTGGTCGACCCATTGCCGATGACGCCGGCGACTTTGTCGTTGAAGTCGACGCTGTGGTCCCAGTGCGCCGAGTGCATGATGGGTCCCTTGAAGTCATGGAGACCTTCAATGTCAGGCCACTTCCAATTGTTGAGGATGCCTGTGGTGGAGCATCAGTGCCGGGAACTTCTTCAAGAAAAAGTGATGCGTACCTGTGCCGTTGACGACGACATGTGCCCAGTCCTTGGTCACCTCCTTTGTCTGCGGGTTCTCAATGGTAATGTTCCAGATGCCCTCTGCGTCGTCCCATCGTATCTCCACGATCTTGCTGTTCAACTTCATGTACTTCTTGCTACCTGTTCTTGTATCAGCATCATATCCACCCGCAGCTCCACAAAGCCGACATACCATGCCTCTCGGCAAAGTCCTCGAAGTACCTCTGAATCTCCGCGCCGGACGCAAAGAACTGCGTCCAATCCGGCTTCGGGTCCCATGTGAAGTTGTAGTCGTGCGACGGAATATCGCAAGCAACGCCCGGATACGTGTTCTCGTACCAAGTTCCGCCAAACATGGAGTTCTTCTCGAAGAGGGTCAATTCCCACGATCCAGGCGTCATCATCCTTTCCATCTTGTATGCCAAGCAGAGACCCGAAGCCCCAGCGCCGCAGCAGGCAACCCGCAGCTTGGTGGGCTTCGAGTGGTACTGATCCAGGACCTTGTACGGGCCCTCGACCCGAGCAGGCGGATACTCGTACATCTGCGCGATGCCGTTCACACCGTTGAGGGTGGTAGGCATCTCTGAGGGTGCCATTGGGGCGGTTGCCGTACGGGTGCTGGCAGCGCTTCTGTCTCGACGCGTACAGGAGGGGGGAGGGGGGAGGACGGAAGATAAGCAGACGAAGACAGCAAGGTGGTGAGGCTGCAGTGCGAAGACTATAAGGCTGCCGGTTCACTGGAGCTGTCAGACCACCAGCGCATGACGATCAGACTCTGCTCTGGAGTCTTTAACCGTTCCTCGGTGGCTGAGGAGTCTTGCCTGCACAGGACGAGGCGTGTCGGAAGGACTTCCAGCAGAGTCGGCTTAAGGTATCCCGCGCCGCGGGGACCAAGCCTTGGGCGCGACATGCTACGCTACTAGGCTCATTTGGTCTGGCCGAGAGCATATTCCTCTGATCGGCAGTATGTCGCGGGTTGATGCAGGGCCTGGGGTATTGTTTCGCTGGAGCGTCGTGGACACGGAAAAGTAAACGCGGGGTCGGAACGCGTTGAGCTGCAGGGCGGCTGCCATTCCGGGGCTTATGTAACCACGGATGGAGGCTTACCCGATTGGGTGATGCCGTTCACCATCCATGTCCAGTTTCCACGAAGACGTGTCTGTCTCAGTCGCAAGATATATGATCGTGGCGTGAGGTGTCGGGTGTGGAGAGGCAGCTCTTCGCCAGAGCGTTGGCCATCCATACCTGCCCCAAAGTGAGGAGAGATACGACAAAAGACATGGTGCCTGGGAAGCTCCGGGCAGCGAAGAAAGTAGCTAAGAAGCTTTACTCAAGGAAAGGTACCGCTGCGGCCCGTCGTGAGCCGGGAAGAACGACCAAGGGCTCAAGAGACGCACTAGCCTTGGACGCGGTTTCCCATGACCACGCGATCAAGCCACGAAGAACTCATGCAGTCCATGGATGAAAACAACGGGATGAATACAAGTCTTCTTTCATACTATCCTATAACTTCGCCTTTGCACCTCCCATCCTCTCCGCATCCTTCTTCGCCCACTCCTTCAGCACCTTCCTCATAATCTTCCCGGACTGCAGCTTTGGCACCTCCTCCACAAATACGATGCCGCCCACCAGCTGCTTGTGCTTCGCCACTTTTTCCTTCATGTGCGCGTGGATGTGGTCTTCCGTGACACGTCCCTTATGTTCGTCCTTCAGAGCCACATATGCACGAGGCCATTCCTGGCCGTCTAATGTGATGCCGACAGCTGCTGCGTCAGCGATGGGGTCGAATTCTAGGAGGACGGCTTCCAGTTCGGCCGGGGCTACCTGGAGGGCGTTGACTTTGATGAGCTCCTGTTATAAACGGTCAGTATGCGCTTACTCTTCATAGGGAACGTGGAACGAGCTAACGCACCTTTTTCCGGTCGACGATCCAGAACCAGTCATCCTTGCAGACAGCAACGTCTCCGGACCGCAGCCAGCCATCCGGGGAGAGAGTCTCCTTCGTTGCGTGCGGATTGCGCCAGTATCCGAGGCAAATTTGGGGGCCTCGGACGTAGAGCTCGCCGGGCTGGCCGTCGGCTACCTCGTTGCCATCGTCGTCAAGCAGCATGCATTCGCAGTTCGGGTCGAGCTGCCCTACGCTACCGGAGCTGTTCATCATCAGCACTGTAATCTTGGGAAGAATGAGACTTTTTGGCTTACTCGTCGATATGGCCGCCCGGCACATGGATCGCGCCGCAAGTGACTTCGGTCATCCCCCAGCCCTGCACAATCTCACATTCCAGCTTCTTACTGATCTCCCTCTGCAATTCCTTGCTCAGAGGCGCAGCGCCGCACAGAATATCCGTCACGCTGCTCAAATCATACTTGGCAGTTTCCGGCCTCTTGCTCAGCATGACCATGATTGGGGGCGCAACCTGCAGATGCGTGACCCTGTAGTCTTGGATCGCTCTCAAGAACTCCTCGTACTGGAACTGCTTCATGATGTAGACGGGAATCTGAAGCTTTTGAGCCATGGCGATGGTGTACAGTTGGCCGTATGCGTGGTATAGAGGTAAGAAGCCGAGCCAGACTTCGCGTGGCCGGTTCGTGTGGTCCCATGGCTTTTTGAGGTAGCGCATGTAGATGGTTTGGTCTAGGTTCGCGACAAGATTGTGATGGCTAACTTGGACACCCTTGGGCAACCCGGTTGTGCCGGAGGAGTAGTTGACCGTTGCTGTGGTACTTGTGGCGTCTTCGTCGGACATGTCAGGGAAGGTGTATGCATCCGCGTCAGCAGGCGACGGTAGGAAGTCTCTCCAGTCACGGCAACCTTCTATTGACGCATTGGGGACATCGGAAAAGAGGAAAACTCGGCCATGTTGCAAGCCGGCCTTCTGCGCTGCCGCCATAGCACTTTTTGCCAGCGATGGATGTGCGAGGATATACTGTGCTTGCGTATTTGAGATTTGGTGGGCCATTTCTGCACAATGTTAGCTCGTCTATATTGAGTACGTGAGCACGCGTGTAGCCGCAATACGGACCCGACACTGTGTATGCTGGATTCGCTCCGCTAAAGATCCTCTTGGACCCCACGATTCCCAGATAAGCCACAGGCACAAAGATGTGATTTGGTGTGTAAATCATGACCACCTCTCCCGGCTTGCTGCCTACGCGGTCCAAGCCCATGGCGAGCCGCTTCGTCCATTGCAGCAGGGTCCTGGGCGTGAGGTGGTGGCTCGTGTCTTTCGCATCAATCCAAATCGGCGTATCCGTTGGCGTCTCCCCGTTCGGAAACAGATATTCCAGCAGATTGCATTTCGCGATATCTAGAGGCGGGTGAGGCGAGGCGAACGGCATGGTGTCCAGGCGAGGGAGGAGACAAGCGGTGCGGGCTCAATTGGGTATGATTGATTGATATGGTTCTTCCCACCGAGACGCAAGTACAGCAATCCTCCGGCAGCAAGCACAAGCGCGCCCATGTTGTATGCAGCTTTATAGCAACTGATGCTGTTGGTGGTTTAGCCTCGCTGCAACAGCCATCCCACAGCCGGCCTCGTCGGCGCCGGCGGCCCTTTTGGCTGGGGCCGAGGAAATCGATCTCCACACACCGAGCTACCCCATCCTCTGCTATCTACCCCGGCCGGCCAGCCCACGATGCCGCATTGCTTGTGTGAGGACCAGTTCCTTCTCTTCTTGCACAGAGTGTTTGTGGGAGGGTGATTTGCCATGTCTGAGCTCAGGAATTTCGATCGCATGTTCCGCCTTGACGGCAAGGTGGCTTTGGTTACTGGAGGTGAGCGCTTCGTGCTGAGACGACTTGGGATGGCAGTGCTGATCGGAGGCGCGCAGGATCAAGAGGCCTCGGGCTCCATACCGCCACCGCCTTCCTGCTCGCCGGCGCAAAGAAGGTCTTCATCTCGGCGCGCAAGAACGAAGGCCTGCAGGGCATCGACCAAGCCGTCGAGAAGCTCAACAAGCTCCCCGTCTCAGGCACGGCAGTCGGCGTCGCCGCGAACGCTGCCGACACTGAGGACATCGCACGGCTGGTCAAGACGGTGCAGGAGACGGACGACGGGCTCGACATCCTGGTCTGCAATGCTGGCGCGACGTGGGGCGGGCCCTTCGACCCGACGCCGGACTGGTCGAGCAAGAAGGTGCTCGATCTGAACGTGCGCGGCGTCTTCAACTTGGCGCGATTGTACGGCCGCCCTCCACTCCGCGCGGGCTGGAGAGAGCTAACGGTTGCCAGGTTTGCGCCGCTCCTCGAGAGAGCAGGCACGCGAGACGACCCCTCCCGCATCATCATCGTCTCGTCCACCGCCGGCACCACCGTACCGCACGTTGGCGACCATGGCACCATCATGTACAGCGTCTCCAAGGCAGCAGCACACCACCTCGCGCGCCAGCTCGCTGTGGAGCTCGGCCCGCGAAACATTACTACCAACACCGTGGCCCCCGGCTTCTTCCCGTCCAAGCTGGCCAACGGCTTGATCGAGATTCTTGGTGGCGAGCAGGAGCTCAAGGACTGGAACCCGCGCAAGCGGCTAGGAGAGCCTGAGGATATTGCCGGTGTGATGGTCTATCTAGCCTCACCCGCGGCAGCGTACGTCAATGGCGAGGATATCGCGGTCGATGGAGGGGTGCGCTACGCCCAGGGACGGCAATCGAAGTTGTAGCCATGTATTCATTTATCATTTGGAGTCGGAGGCACAGCCTCCTGGATTTGCTCCGCTTGCTTTAGGCTTCAGAATAGACGGGCCGCTTCTCACCGTCCCTACCATTTTCTATTAAAGTCTGAAGCTTTCCATTCTACCCCCTGGATGCTATCTACGCGCCGTTCGTCTTCCCCTTTGACTTCTCAATCCGCGCCAGCTGGTTCTCCATACACGTATACTTCATCATTGCCTCCATATGCGGATCACAGAACGCTCCCGGCTCCCTATAATAAACGCTATCCCCGGTGACCTCGACCGTTAGCCCGTACGCTTCGTCCGCCTTGATCCTCCTCCCCTTGTCATCCTGCAAATCACCCCCATCCACAACCGCCGTCACAGCCCGCACCAGCGTTGACATGGGGGTGAAATACTCGTCGGGAAAGCTCTTCCACTCCTCGCCCGTCATCAGGTTGGTCTTGATGGTCCCCGGCGCCGTAGCATACGTCCGGATGCCGTCTAAATGGTAGCAATACGAGATTGCGCGGTTGAAGTGAATCACTCCCGCCTTCGCGGCCGAGTACATGGGGCAAAACTCAGACGGGTACAAGCCGCCGCAACTCGCTGTCATCACCAGCGCCGGACTGCTCCCATCCTTCGGACTCTTCCTAAAATAATGCAGCGCCGCATAACACGTACTGACCACGGCCTTCAAGTTGATATCAATGCTTAGCTGGTTCGGCTGCGGCGGCGGCTTGCTTAGATCATGTTTCTCGTAAAAGTTGTCGCGCTCGACGATGCCTGCGTTTGCGAAGACGAAGTCGAGACGTCCGGAGCTGGAGAAGGCGGACTCGAAGGCAGAGATTAGGGAGGAGTAGTCCGTCACATTGGTTTGGTGGAAGTGTGCGTTCTTGAGGGAGGAGGCGGCGCGTTTGCCCGCTTCGGCGTTCAGGTCGATTAGGTGCAGGTCCCAGTCTTCGTGCGTGCGCGAAGAGAGGGCTTCGGCGACGGCGAGGCCCATGCCGGAGGCGCCACCGGTAATGAAAGCCGCTTTCTTGACCATGACGATGTGCTCAGCGGGAACTTTGCAGTTGAGGGGCGATCAGCGAGGGAGGCGTTAGCATGTACATAACATGTGGATATCATGATTGTTATGGTGTGTGGTTGCGCTACTATACGTACGGAGAAATACGTGAACTCTTTCTCCGCAGCGGATGTGTGGTGGAGAGGAGAAAGGAAAGGCACTTCCGAGGGGGGAAGGACGAGGTTGGGTGGCATCGATAACGCCCCTACTGTGTCCTGTCGAGCCCCTCACTCACCTCCCGTGCCTTTTTTGATTCAGCTCCTCCATGGTCCACATTTGAGATTGCTGAGCATCCTCCCAGGCTGCCAGGGCTCGGAATGAGCAGCATTCTTCGGAACGCAGCGCTGCCAAAAGGCGGCCCGTCCATTGCCGAGGCCCCCTGCACATGACGTCGCGCAGTGCGGAGACACCAGAGCTACTGACTCGGGTCCGTCACAGCGCGGAAAACAAACCGCGAGCGTGTTCATCATCATTCGGCCAACACACACGGCCAACCGCCATGGCTTCTGCGAGTAGCCCGAACATATTCGGAGTTAAGACTGTCGCCATGGACAAGCGTACCAGATCAGCTTTGCAGCAGCGGCGCGGTACACAATTTCGAGACACCTATACCCCTCCTCTTCCCCGCCTTGTGCATCTTTAGACCCCCTGGACGTTCGGTCTTTTCTTCACCTCTCCGGCATCTCTCTGCATTCCTCCTTGATCACCGCAAACATGGCCTTCCCGTGGTCAGCGAAGAATCTCCCCAAGCAAATCTTCATCAACAATGAATACGTCGACTCCAAGAGCTCCAAGAAGCTCACCGTCCACAACCCCACGGATGGCTCGCTAGTCGCCGACGACATCCCCCTCTCCGGCGAGCAGGATGTGGACGCCGCTGTTGCCGCCGCCGAGAAGGCCTTCCCGGTGTGGAGGAAGATGGCTCCTAACGAGCGGCGCAACATCATGTTGAAGTTTGCTCAGTTAGTCGAGGATAATGCGATAGCGGTTGCTGAGCTTACGCGTGTCTCACTGGGAGCCCCGTACAAGGCTTTCGGCGCTTTTGAAATTGGCCTTTGCGCTGAGGTATGTTCCACGTGCGACTGGAACACGGAGCACATGCACTAGGACATGGCTGATAACTTCCACAGGCATTCCGATACAACGCCGGCTGGATCGACAAGTTCGGAGGCGAGTCCTGGCCACAGGAAGACGGCTTTCTTAAGATCGTGCGCAACGAGCCGCTCGGGGTGACTGCCGGTATCGTGCCCTGGAATGGCCCCGTTGGCACCATCGGTCTCAAGGCTGGTCCTGCGCTCGCCATGGGAAATTGCTTCATCCTCAAACCATCGGAAAAGACACCCCTTTCCTCCCTCGCCCTCGGTTCCCTCATCAAAGAGGCCGGTTTCCCTCCGGGTGTCTTCCAGATCCTCTCTGGTGATGGCAGCACCGGCGCCCTCATTGCGAGCCACATGCGCATCCGCAAGGTCTCATTCACTGGCTCCATCGCCACGGGAAAGAAGATCCAAGAGATGGCCGCGAAATCGAACCTCAAGCGTGTAACGCTCGAGCTCGGGGGCAAGTCTCCCGCCGTTGTATTCGATGACTGCGATCTCGAAAACGCTGTTACCTGGACCGCGAACGCCATCACTGCCAACACCGGCCAAGTCTGCTTCGCCGCCTCGCGCGTGTACGTGCAGGAGGGCATCTACGACAAATTCATCGAGAAGTACAAGGAGGCGATGAAAGCCAAATCCAAGGAAGTCGGCGACCCGGAAAAAGAGGGCACCAACATCGGCCCGCTAGTCGACGAAGCGCAGTTCAAGCGCGTATCCGGCTTCATCGAGCGGGGGCAGAAGGGCCAAGGCAAGCTGCTCGTCGGCGGCCAGCGGATCGGCGACAAGGGATACTACATTGAGCCCACCGTCTTCACCGACGTCGATCCTAATTCTGAGATCCACTGCCAGGAGATCTTTGGCCCTGTGTCCGTCGTGCGGTCTTTCAAGACAGAGGAGGAAATCATGAAGCTGTCGAACGATACGAACTTTGGCCTTATGGCAGGCGTGTTCACGCAGGATATCAATAAGGCGCTGCGAGTAGCGTCGGAATTCGAGTCAGGTATGGTGGGTATCAACTGCGTGAGCTTGATGTTCATGACATCGCCGTTTGGTGGATCGAAGGAGAGCGGGTTGGGGCGAGAGTGTGGTATTCATGCGCTGAGGGCGTTTACGGAACCGAAGACTATCATGGTCAATCTGACCTACTAGGAGGTAGCAGAGCGATGAGTGGCGTATGTACAGTACTATTACGGTATAGAATGATGACTGTGAATGCCAATGCTGATTCATATGTTACGTTTTGTGCATTCTTTGGCACTTGAACCTCTACATGTATCATATTACGCCCAATCAGAAAATACAGTTCGATGAGTTGCAATGAAATGCTGGGAAATAAGCTCTCACTTAGTGCAAAACTCCATCAGCTTACAAGCAGGATGCCATGTTCACCAGGACCACGAGATTCACTATTCGCTATCTACCTCCACCCTAGGGAATAATCTTCGCCTTCCTCATCCGATCAAACACTCCACCCCAAGCCTGCAGCGTATCTCTATCTTCGGTGAATCCTGTTTCATACGTCTTTGTCATATCATACTGTCTGTCGAAGTCGAACTGCGTCATGAGGAAGTACTCAAACCCTGGGAATGTCATTGGAGAGTCTGCGTGACCGGTTTGTAACCCCTTTTCCTTCTCCAGCTTGTGCCACACGTCTATGTGTTCTTTGATGAACTTGCGCACCTCGGGCGGATTGGGGGAGGGACCGGTGCCCTCGAGGTTGAAGTATGAGCAGAGGATCGGCCATTTCTTAGACCAGGAAGACGGAGTCTTGGAGTCTGCGACGTTGTATCCTGTCCCCTTCTCCACTTTATCCGGGTTCAGCGAGAGGTGCAAGGTCTGCCGTGCGATCATGTCCGAGGAGCTGTCGTTGCTGAGGGCTTTCCAGCTCTTCGCAGTGCCTGGGAAGGGGCATTCCGCACCCTCTCCGTTTACGTCTCTCCACAACGCTAGGTATATCCCTAAAACCGTACCCAAGCTGTAGAAGTTCTGGTTCGGCACGAACCCGATGATGATATCTGGTCGCGTATCGCACCAGCTCCACTTCTTGTCTTTCGCGTATTCGGCCACCCAGTCCAGTTGCGGATGGTAGAAAAGGAGGTCGTGGTATGGTTGCTTCAGGCGTGGTTGCGATTCTTTGTGGGGTACGTGGAGGTAATCGGTCGGGTAGTTTTCGAGGAGATGACAGCCATCTATATATCCCTCCCATTAGCTTTAATACTAAGAGTGCAAGAGAAGAGAAAAGAAGGCAAAACATACACATCTTCGCCCCCGTCTGCAGCACCACAAACTCCAAATTCGCACTCAAATGATCCATTGCCATCGTACTCCTCTTCCACATTGCCACCGCCTCCTCCAACTCCTTCTGCATATCCGTGCCCGCCTTATACGCCAAATAATACGCATGAGTGACCTCGCCCACATCCGGAATCTTCTCTTTAATCGTGGCTTCGAGCTCTTCTTGGCTGCCCTCCAGTAAATCGATGCCGGACACGATGTTGAGGCGCGAATCATTTGGCCATTGTGATTGCGAATGGGAGAGGGGACGGTTCGTGAGTGCGTGTACGCGCTTCCAGATCCCGGGTTTGGGGTAGTCGTGTAGGATTTCATTTATGAAGGACCAGCCTGTTACGCCGGAGGCGCCGAAGACGAGGGCGGTTTTGGACATGCTGGAGGAAGCGCGAATTGATGCGTTGGCACTGGGGAGAAAATTCTAAAAGCTCATGTAGAATGTGGCTGGAGGAAATGAAGCCGCGCAGAGAAAAGACCTGACGTCAATAGAGGGCTAGAATTTGGTTCTCTCTTCGTAACCATATGCCACCTCAGAAACTGACCATGGTTCGCGTACAGATATAACTCGAGCGAAGTCGGAAGTAAACACTCCAACCACCACCTGCCCCGCCTAGAGGAGCTTAAGCTTCTCCAGAGAATCTGTGCCCCGCGATCAGGAGGTTAGTGTTCCCCTCCTGGGTTGCTGGGCGGCACATGATCTAGCGGGGCCAACCGAGCACCTGCATATCGTCAACCGTGTGGCAGCAGGCCGACGCATCCGACAACTCGCGCATGGAGAAAGTTAGCCGACTGCTTTCCGAAAGCTCCGAATCAAGGAATCTGTACCCCGCAGCGATTATGATTCGAGCCTCGGATCTGGAGTGCGTGCGGAGTCGCCCTAGGGGAGTTAGAGATAGGCGAGTACGAGAATTTATGATTCAAGGAAGGCTAACAGCAATTCACGATCGGATCGCCGTGCGCTGGGAGCATGTCGCTTCAGAAAGGCCAAACGCGCACTCGGGCTGAGACGGGGGCGGTCTGTTGAGCGCACAGGTTGCGGAGCATGGAAGGAACTGTGGTGTGTCCGGAGTACTACGGTAATCTGAGAGACAATGGGAGGGAGCATGCTCTAATGTACGCTTGGGACAAAGGAGCGAGCACTACCATTTGCGACCGCAGCACTGCGAATGTGTAAGGAGAGGCGTATGGTTCCAAAGAAGCGCCCCTAAGATAAGGTGAAGGGAGGCACATGCTCGTACTATGTTTCAAAACGTTTCCTGAGTCTGCATACTAAACTGGTGCTCCTTGGCCATAAGACGAAGAATGGAGGGCCTTCCATCGATGCCCCTACCGGGCCGTTAATGGAACACGTTCTTCTCTGCATTAACATCATTCTCCAAGAATACCTCCGTCTTGTTCGTCATCTTCGGTCCTACATCCTCGCACCAGAACACGCAAATCAAGCCCACCAACCCAAAGCTCAAACTGCTCAGCGCAACGATCTTCAACGCATGCGCATAGCTCCACTGGAAAGCCAGCGCTGCAGCAGCCAAGGCTTCTGCTGTAGTCCCTGGCACAGCTGCTATCGCTGAAGCACCGAGAGGGAATGCTGCGAGCAGCTTTTGTGCGTTTTCGGGCGTCATGCCAGCCGCGACGGCTGCGGTGGGTAGCGTGGAAGCTACACGGCGGGTTTGCGTGTTGGTAAGGATGGTGGTGTAAATGGCTTGGGCGAGAGAACCGCCTGCGTAGCGCGCCATGCCTGCGAGACCGCCCGAGAACCCAAGGTCTTGTTGGGGGACGCCCAGTTGGGTGAATGCCACGGATTCGTATTGCGCCCAGCCGAAGAAGGCTGTTATTCATTAGCCTTTAGTCAATAGAATGGACGGAAATTGAACACTTACTGGCATTGATGCAGCAAAATGCGATCATGACGCCCTTATTGAAGGGAGTGCAGAGACCCATGAGCGCGCCGAAGAGCGTCATTCCAGTCCAGGAGACGATGAGCGTCCACTTCCAGTGGCCGACCAGGTTGCCGAACGCGATCAGCAGGAGGGCGCCGGCGAC
Organism: Trematosphaeria pertusa; assembly: GCF_010094035.1. NCBI lineage: Eukaryota > Fungi > Ascomycota > Dothideomycetes > Pleosporales > Trematosphaeriaceae > Trematosphaeria > Trematosphaeria pertusa. Next base: position 1,644,158 of record NW_022987220.1, on the reverse strand, counting down.
AAGCCCTACGTTGGGTGGGAGTGTAAGAAGGAGCTCGGTGCCGCGCGAGGTCGTTGCCGTAAGGTAGAATACGTTGACCATTGTTGGCCTGCTCTCCATTAACACTGGCCTAATAAAATCGGGCAGAGGAGCATTGAGCTTACCAAATGATGTTAACACTGTAGTAAAACATCGTGACGATAAAAGCAACAATAAATGGAGCCGTGAACTCCCTTCCGTTGTGGCTGCGAAAAAGATGAGGCGGACAGAGCTTGTACGGCGTATTTGACACGGTTTCCCAGACGCCGAAGATCGCAATGAGCACAAGTCCCACTACCAACGGCGCAACGACGGTGGCATCAGAACTGGGCTTATACGTCGTGTTGATGATGCCAACGAGCGTCAAGCAGATACCCGGGACTACCACAGCAGTGCCGACATAATCCAGGCCTCGCCAGGCTTCGTGCCAGGGGATACCCTTTGGGTGTTTGGGTGGCTTGTAGAAAGCCCAGATGGCGGCGAGCGAGATGAATTGCGCGATGAACCCGCCCCAGTAGATGTACTTATACCCGCCACTGTCGATAGCATACTACAATTCTTGGTTAGTGAAATCGTACCTCGAAAAGGGAGAAGGAAAAGCTTACTCGTCCAACGATAGGGCCGATGATAACGATCACGAAGACGAATCCATCAGAGATGCAGACACCAATGTGGCGGTATTTGTTTGGGAGCAATTCGGGAATTGAGCACATGGCCATTTGACAGAAACCTCCTCCGAACCCAGTAATCGCTAGACCCGCCGTAAACTGGCTCGCGCCCGTTGCCGTTGCGGTGATAATGAATCCTATGCAACAGCACGCATTTCCAAACAACAGGAATAGCCGTCTCCCAAACAGATCCGAGTTTGCGCCTGCGAGCAGGAAGCCGATCGAGTTGCCCGTTGTATAAGCAGGTACATACCAGGCCATGGACGTCGGGTTGTTGAATATGACGGAGAGCTTGGATTGCAGGGCCGCGGTTGTAGGAACGGGCCAAAAGGACAAACCGAAAGTGGAAGAAAGGATGAAAATGACGAACCACGTCTTCCAGGTGATATCGACTGATTCGCCATCGCTGTTTTGTGGGACGGTTGGTGGAGGGGAGCCAGGAATGACTTCGACCTTTTCGATGTCGGTTTTCTCCAGTGACATGGAGCGGGCGGTGCTATCGTGAGTGACTTCCTCGACAGCCATGATGCAGGAGCCCGGAAGGTACGCGTATCAAAGAGATAGGAAGAAGAGAAGCAGCGAACTTGAGAGAAAGTTCAGTAGATCGTCCTTTAAATGATTGACTTTTGGGGAGACTAAGTCACTTGGACCCAACTCCCCGCACTCCGGATACGACCCCAGACAAGGACATCCCACAGAGCATCATCCTTGTCCGCTCAGAAGCCTAGATCATGCCTGGCGCACGGAGGACGGTTCCGGGGTGGTCAACGTTGGGGATTCATCACTGAATCATCGAGCCTTACCGGAAAGGGCCATGTTCGGGAAACTGGATATCAACTTCCGGAGATCTGCATCAAGGATGCGGTCGTCTCCAAAAACCGGTGCAAATGAGTAGGCGAGATAAATGCATCAAGGGAGCTGAGCGATTGGCTGACAGACACGGAATCTAGACTCTCTCAGGTTGACATTTCGGATAACTGCGAAAAGGTGGCTGACCCACGTCCGCGTGCAGTGTAAAAGCTTTCGCCGCGTGGAGAAAGACGCAAGGATCGCCTATCTGCATATCGCCTCCGCATGGCTGGTAACTAAGAAGCCAGTGTCGTGGCCATGGGTCCAGACTATAGGCCCGCGGAGACGTGGCCCTTGTCGCGGGTGAGCCCATCCGTAGCATCGCAGTCTGGGATCGCCTTCCCAAACACGATGTTATCATACCTGGCGGTTAACATAAGCACCGCCCAATTCAGGCCCGTTCCTTCACTCGAGGTCTCTAGGGCCAGGGAACGACTTACCCTGCAAAGACCTTAATACCGCTCGTCTTGTAGTCCATGAAGTGGTCCGCATCAGGCATCAGAGCTGGGCAACCTGTCAGTCTGGAATTATCTTGCTGATCACTGATAGTGGCATACCGGCAGCATACTCTGGGCTCGACGAGAATTTCTCCCAATCCTCCCTAGGCGGCGATCAGCATTTGGTTACGCATGGAATTCAGGCAAACGCACCACGATTTGACCCAGATCTGACTACACGCATCGTAATCCAAAAGCTCCATGCCTAGTGATCTGATTTTCTCCTTCATAGCTGGGGTTTGATACGTCTTCTTGGATTAGGACCGACGCACTTCTGCCAGTGGGTCGCACTCGCCTGCACATATCGTTGAATTTTGACGACGTTGAACTCTTTCGAAGCCACAGTCAAGTCGGCATGCACGTGGTTGTAGTGCATCTGGAAGTGATCATCGTCCACGTACGGAAGCTTCTTGAAGAAGAAAGAGAGCTTGATGCATGCTAGAGTCCGTCAGCGTGGTCAACTGCGGGAGGATTCAGGGGTGCTTACGCTGGTAGTTCTCTTTGGCATCCCACTCAAGACGGGGGCTCGAGAACTTGTGCTAAGCTCCGTTAGTGAGGGTGGCTTGCGAACCGAGAATGAGCCGAACATCAGTCTTGTTGTGCACCATGGTGTAGTAGAAGGTAAAGGTCCCCTGCGCTAGGAAGGAATCTGTTGAGCACGAACGAGTGATGGCATGCCCTGTAGTAAACTCATGACACAAATATAGGATGGTATTGAGCACCCACGGGTACACGAGTCCGACTGTGCCGCATAATGGGCTTGCAGCCGGGCGGGGTTAACCTGTCCATGGCGATCCAAGGGTGGAACAGTACTAGTGCACTGTGACCTGCGGCATGTGTTGGGGACGCATTGCTACACGTGGTTCTGGCAGGAATTCCATGACCCGAAAAAGGCGGACACAGGATGAAAGTTTGCAGGTCATTGGATTCGACATGTGGACACTATGCGGTCCATCTAAAAGATGACTACTTGCCTCTTCTCGGCTTTCCCTGCGTGCATGTCTGCGACCATTCGCGGAAGGTCCTCAATCTTGTTGAAATCAACATCTGGCTGGATGCTGCGTGAACGTTAGACGGTGCATGGAGAAACAGGGGGCGGTGTCGACTCACCTATGTTTGGCTGTGAAATCAACAGCCTTCTTCATCCGCTGGGGAATGCTCGTACTATCCGCCTTAATGCGATACCTACCGGTCGTGAGGTCGAAAGTGGTGATGAAGTCAAGAGGCTTGGGTGCTATGCCGATGACCATCAATAAGCCTCCAGTTCGCAGGACGTCTGGTGCGCCAGCATAAGCGGCGTTTGAAGCACTGTACACAGCCGCAGCGTGGACGCCTTTCCCATCTGTGAGCTTCTTCACCTCCTCCGCGTAGTTCTTGTTCGACATTGAGTTGAAGATGGCGTCGGCGCCGACTTTTTTAGCCATCTCCAGTTGCGAATCGTTGATGTCAAGCCCAATGACCTTGTAGCCCATCTTGAAGACGTTAGCCTGAAACATTAAAAGATGGGGGCGATGAGTTACATACTGCTTTTGCGTACTGGATCGCATATTGCCCTAAGCCACCGCATCCAATCACGGCGAGCCACTGCCCTTCCTTCAACTCGCAGCTGTCGACGGAATGGAACGAGGTAATGCCAGCACAGAACAACGGTGCTGTCTTCGACATGTCCAGGTTACTTGGGAGAACGACGGCATTTTGCCAGTCTACCACAGCATACTCAGCGAAGAAACCATCGACCGCAAATCCCTGAAGTCTTTGGTTCCCCGTTTCGCATCGCAGATTGTGAATCATGCAACCCTCGCATTCGAAGCAGCACCCGATGAAGTAGTTAAAACCGATTGCATCCCCAACCTTGAAGCCTTTGCCCTCTGCCTGAGGACCGATGGCCTCTATATACCCAACACCTTCGTGGCCTAGGGTGACCGGGTAGTCTGGGCGCATATCCATTATCAGGTCGGAATGGCATAGTGACGCGGATTGGATCTTGACGAGGAATTGAGTAGGGCTAGGTGAGGGCTTTGGTATGTCGTTAACGACAACCTTCTGCTGCTTGCTAGGAGCTGTCAGTCGTGACTCCGAGTATTGCTTAGCGTCTGACTTACGGATCCCATTGGCCGGCTTTCATCTTGAAGAAGCGCTACGCTCGGAAGGAAATGTGAAAGAAGTCGCGGTTTTGAGTACTGTGATGGTGCCTGTGCCTATAAACTCCTCGGGCTGCTGAAATAATCGGATGGACCTTCGAGGAAAAGTGTACTCAGCGGGGTCCGTTTTCGATGCGTGGTCGTGATCTGGGCGCGGTGCTGCTGACCCTACTTTCGCGCCCGCATGGCGGAAAATGTGCCCCGACATTGGGAGCGGGCTGGGCACAGCAGGTCTGCTCCGTGGGTCGGTAACCTTGGGAGACGTCGTTTGGCGCGGGGATGGGGACGCAGAGGCGGGGTTGATGGTCTGCAGACCCCTTGCACGCCTTGCACGAGTCATCGAAAAGCACCTGCCATCGACACATGATTCGCGTTGAACTTTCTCGCTATCTAGAGTTCACGCTGGCCGCGTTGCAAATATACCGATGGGCATTAGACGAGGCTACTACGCGGCGGAACTGTACCTCACGTGACCGTCGTTTCGCGGGAGGCGAGGAATCGTTAAATGAAATGCTCCGTTCCAATCGCCTGGCGTACCCCCTCTGGAGACGAACTTGATTCAATAGTGAGCGGTTATGATATCACCCACTGAACCCCTTCCGCAACGTTCTCATTGTACTCCTTCCTAGGCTCATCGAGCTTGGCAGATGGCCAGGTCCAGTGGTAGTGGGGGTATCCCCCGTAGAAGTCAAGCTTATTCGGCACCCTACGTACCATTAGCACCTAGTACCTGGAAGAGGGCCAGCGAGCCTACTTGTTCGCGTCGAGCTTTTGTTTGAACAGAAGCCCATCGTCTCGGAGCGTGTCGTGCCCAGCCACGGTAAGGTATACCTTCTTCAAGTCGTTGATCTTGTGGTGTAGAAGCGGCGAGGCATACGAATCAGTAGGTGGTGCACCGAACGCCTCTGCTTTTCGTTAGCGCGTGCCCTTCTAGCTGCAATGGAGTACTGACCCCAAAAGGCATGCAATGCGTCGGCTGTGTCAATGGTGTGATCTTTATGCTCGTCCATTGAAGTGTACTTGGACTTCAGTTCCTCTGGAACACCTGCTGGGTGTACTGTGGCAGGAACTTGCGCTACCACTCCGACAATGCTGTCTCCCAAACCCTCATCGATCGCCTTTAGCGCCAGACCAAGCGCAAGTTGACCTCCGGCCGAAACACCAGCTGTAAAAATCTTGCCCTCGATACCGCCGAGCTCCTTCGCGTTCTTCAGCGTCCATTGCAGACCACTCCAGCAGTCGTTGATCAGACCAGGGTGCTTGTTCTGCAGCGCAAGCCCGTACTCGACCGAGACGAGCACAACACCGCCGCCTTTGGAGATGGACCGACAGAACGGGTCGTCGCCGTCGAGGTCGCCCATAGCCCATCCTCCACCATGGTAGTACACACCAACTGGCTTGCCTCCAGAATATCCCTCCGGCGTGTAGATGCGCACCTTCAATCCGCCATCGATTGTTCGATCTTCCGTCTTCACGGCCGGGTCGGGGGGCGGGAAGGTATATTTGGTGACCATCTTTGCCCCAAGCTTCGTGAAGCCATCGATGCAATTCGAAATCGGTCCATAGAGCAGCGGACGCTCGCCGAATTCCTCCTCAAACTAGACCTCGTCAGTTTGGTCTCGTCTCGGAATTGGGTCTTGCAACTCACCTCAACCCAAGGTTTCGCAAATCCTTCAGCAGCCATTGTCAGCCAGCAGTCGCGTGCAGAAGTGTCCGCCCCGCCATTGCGAAGAACACTTCTTCTACACCATTGGATCGCCCAATCACGACGCGTTCGCTCCAAGAGTGTCGTGGTGGAGACTGTGTTCCGAAAGCTAGCGTGGAAAGGCGTCAGGGTCCAGGCTCGTGCCTCACGCTTAAAGACATCCGATCTCCCCGCAAACTTCCTCGGCCTCCACACATTCACGCCTGCGCCTGAATCCGGTCTAGCCAACCATGGGTTCTTTAGATCATCATCTTTTTCGTGCATTGCGCGTCAACATCCTCTATTCGCCTCCATAACTCATTCCCAGCAAGAGACCCGCATAATGGCTTCGAACATCAAGATGGACGGCAGCCCAGCCTTTGCCCGCATCCCGCCGTGGGTGAAGGCCAAGCTACGGCCGATTGCCATTGAGAAGATTCAGCAGGTACATGACTGGGTCGAGCACGAGTGCATCCCCGCCGAGCGCATCTACAAAGCCCAATTGAAGGGCGACCGATGGAAGACGCCCGCCATCATCCACGAGCTAAGGAAGAAGGCAAAGTCCCAGGGACTGTTCAATCTGTTCCTGCCAAACCACTTCGAAGAGTCCCCTGGCTTGACGAACTTGGAGTACTCATGCTGTGCAGAGATTATGGGAAGGGTGTATTGGGCGGCACAGGTGAGCTCCTCCGAAGGCTATTGAGTAATAGAGAACATATTGATCTGACAACATACAGACGATGAATTGCCACGCACCTGAGACGGGCAATATTGAGCTCCTTGCTAAGTACTGCACATCGGAGCAGAAGCAGCGCTGGTTATATCCCCTCATGAACGGCGACATGTCCTCCGCTTACAGCATGACCGAGCCCGACGTTGCCTCTTCAGATGCCACACAGATCGGAATAAAGATGGAGATCACGGACAAGGAGGTCATAATAAATGGACGCAAGCTGTACGGGAACTGCCAATACAACGACGAGATGCAGCTGTTCATCCTCATGGGCTGCTCCGACCCCAAGAACCCGAACCCCTGGAACAGACACACAACCTTGGTTGTGCCGGCGAAGACGCCTGGTCTGAAGCAAGTTAGGAATTTGACCATCATGGGCTATGACTGGGCACCAGAAGGCCACGGCGAGTACATCTACGAGAACGTGCGGGTGCCACTCAAAAACATCATCCTCGGCCCCGGCCGCGCTTTCGAGATAGCTCAAGGCCGCCTTGGCCCTGGCCGCATTCACCATTGCATGCGGCTCATTGGCCAGGCCGAGCGAGCGTATGAGCTTGCTCTCGTCCGTTGCATCGAACCCCGTAAGAAGCCACGAGGCAGGTTTATAGGCGACTTTGACAGCAACATCGAACGGATCGCCGAGATGCGCATGACCATCGATGCTATGCGACTTGTGGTTCTCAACGCAGCGGATACTATGGATCTACAAGGCAACAAGGCTGGCCGATACGCCATCGCGCAGAGCAAGATCATGGTCCCCAACGCTCTGCTGAAGGTCATCGACGAGGCGATGCAAATGTACGGCGGACAAGGGCTTACACAGCATACGCCGCTACCCGAGTTGTGGACGTACGCCAGATTTGTGAGGGTCGCCGATGGGCCAGATTCAGCCCACAGGCATCAGGTGGGCAGAGACCAGATGAAGACAGCAAAGGTCTTCAGGGAGAGAGCCGAGAAGTACACGGAGCGGTACAAGGAGCTCTGCAAGAAGTGGAATCTGGAGCCTGAGGAGTTCTGGGGTATTGTCTAGGTGCAAGCTCTGTTAGATCAATTGTACCTGTATACAGCCTCGCGAAATTCTATCTTCGTGCGCTTTCTCCCGCTGTTCGCCTGGCAATGCTAGTCACAGCTGACTCGTCAAAATCCGAGAGAGATACTCATAATGACAACCCCGCGGTTATTGTGTCCCGAGATCGCCTTAGCGTCCTGCAGAGAGCTCATCCTAGCTCCATCTCCACCTCGGCTTCAGGTTGGCTCGCGGCAGCATCGCAAATCGTCGGCGTAGAGCTGTAGACCTTGGCTCCGGACATGAGCTAGTCCCAGGCTAAGTCACTTTCTTCAAAAAAGTTCACGACATCTCACTCCCCCTCCAATCTCTGACTTTGCTCTGTTGCAAAAGGCTGGTGTTCAGCATGGCAGGCCCCGTGAGACAGCCTATTAGTATCCCCTCTCTCTCAAAATACATTGAGAAGAATGTTCCCGCTATCAGCACGCCGATATCTCTCAAGCAGGTGAGAAATCCACAAAATTATCTCAAGATCACCATGCTCAAAGCTTCCCAGTTCGGCTTCGGCCAATCCAACCCCACATACCTCCTCACCGACTCCCAATCCGCCAAATTCGTCCTCCGTAAGAAACCCCCCGGTACCCTCGTCAGCAAAACAGCCCACAAGGTCGAGCGCGAATACCGCATTCTCGCCGCCCTCCAAAACACCGATGTCCCGGTCCCACGCGTTTACTGCCTCTGCGAAGACTCCACCATCGTCGGCTCGCCCTTCTACATTATGGAGTTCCTGGATGGGCGAATAGTCACGGAGCCGCATTTCCCCGGCGTGAGTCCGAAGGAGAGGAGCGAGATGTGGCATGATGCTATTCGGACGCTGGCGAAGCTGCATAGGCTGGATCCGAAGAGCATTGGACTGGAGAGCTATGGGAAGCCGACAGGGTTTTATGATCGACAGATTAAGACGTTTACGACGCTGGGGGAAGTGCAGGGGAAGGTTAGTGATGTAGAGAGTGGAAGAAAGGTTGGCGAGGTACCGCGGATGAAGGAACTTGTAAGGTTCTTTAGTGATAGGAGGAGTCAGCCAAGGGATCGTGGGGTGCCGATTCATGGGGATTATAAGATTGATAATCTGGTTTACCATAGGACGGAGCCGAGGGTCATTGGGATATTAGAGTGAGTCCGCGCTTCTGTGTTTGCGAGTGGGAGAAGGCTGACAAGTCGTGTAGCTGGGAGATGTCGACCATAGGCCACCCGCTCTCTGACCTCTCTAACCTCATCGTCCCTTGGACCATAACCGCCTTCTCCACTGAGAGACGTAATTCGCACACCGCCTTCGTACCAGGGGCCCGTACTCCCGGCCTACCCTCGCGAGAGCAAGCCGTGGCTTGGTACGCTGAAGTTGCCGGCTGGGATCCCGTGCCAGAGCTTAGCTGGAGCACTGCGTTCGCTATGTTCCGAGATAGCATCATTTTCCAAGGGATTGCGAGTCGGTATGCAGTGAGGCAAGCGAGTAGTCTAGAGGCGAAGAAGGTAGGCGAGGAGATGGTGCCCGCGGCGGAGATTTGCTGGGAATTGGTGCGGAGGGCAAAGGAGGATAGGGGTTCGAGGGCGAGTCTGTGAATGAAGATAGCAAGGCGTTTAAGGCTACGCGTTAGAAACTTCCACACGATGTGTAGTGAAGGCCAGGCGCGAGGATTGTGTATACATGCGGAATCAAGAAACTTCATCATTGATTTGATATGGAACCATTGACAGTCAAACACAAATTCGAGTGATACATGATGCTTTTCCTTACCGTGTGTATAGGCTACTCCAAAAACTCCGCCTTTCCATTCTTGTACGCATGAGACCGTTTGCGAAATGAGACGTGGACCTCGTTAACGAGCGTGAACATTCCGTGATTCACCGCCGTTGCGCCAGTATAAAGAAAAAGGAAATAGAGGGAGTCATCGCTGATTTGTAGCTGGCGTGACAGATGAGCGCACGTTCCGTCGAATCTACTCATCGTCAAAGTCCTTCAGATCCGCCCTGCGATGGAAATGGATGAGGACGTAGTGTTCTGATGACTGGTTAGTTAGAAGCTTTCCATGCGTTCAGTCTATACTTACCCTTCTCGCTGGGCTTGTGCTTCATAACCGCTTTGTACGTAGCCAAACTCTTCACTCCCTTGTAATACCTCTGAGTATTGCTAACAGGCCCAGGCGCGATAGCAGTAATGACTTCCTCTTTGTTGACTGGGATTGGTTTGCCGCCCGGAGGAGGCTGCAGGATTGGTGGTGTAGGCAGCTTCTTCTTGTTGACCTCGACAGTATGCTCTTTGATGTCATCCTCATAAACGCTCTCGTCCATCTTCGGAGTCGAAGCTACAACTTCCTCATCATCAAGCTCGATGTCGTGTGGATAAGGTGTAGGGACGTAATAGTGATCATCTTCTTCGGAAGTAGGTGTCAAAGGAGGCAAATCATCGACATCCGGAGGAGTCGCGGGCGGCGTGTTCGGCTTCGCAGAGGGGACACCGTACTGCCAGTCGATCCCCGAGAAGCGCTTCGGTGTACGCAAGAACTCTGTGGCGCTGAGCGGCGGTTCGGCATTCCGGGCGAAGTTTTGGCATGCTTCCCACCAAGCGCGACCTTCTGGTGGGACTAATCTGCTATTGCGTCTTGACGCATCTTTGTGACCCTCTAGTACCCGGAGTGCCGCGGATGGTGCGTCGTTGACACTGGCATTGGACTCGTGCTCAAGGTGCGAGACACGGTGTTGAATGTCGAGCATGATAGTGCGATGAGCTGCCAGTTCCACTTGGATATTCTGGAGCATCTCGATGAGGAGTTGGTTGGACTGGCGAAGAGCGGACTTGGTCGTCGATTGCGATGCTACGGAGACTCGCTTCGAGGATATCATTGAAGCGCATTTTGACGTCGCTGGACTAGCGTTGACTAGATGGATCTTGGGCTCCATGATGAGGTCTGCCATGGTAGCTCCGGAAAGATGTGTGATATCCATTTTTGAGGCGGCGTCGTGTACGGACGGATAGGCGTAGGCGGACATGGGAGAAACAGGAGCTTCAAGCACGCTCGTCATGTTGAAAACAAAAAGATGAAAGAATCTAGATGAAAGCGATAGCTAGAAGCTATCGATGAAGTGAGAAGGAAATTCGTTCTTCGACAGTCGAAATGTCGAACCTAATCATGCTCCTACCATCGGGCTTTTAAGGAACGTCTCCAGACCCCGCCATCTCGACAACCCATCAAAACGCCCGCCAAAACGCCAAGTAGTCTAGGCGCCGAAGCATCGCATCGCCTGGAGTTGCTTCGGCGGTCTTGACATGCAGCATATTGCCCGTTCGGGTCTCAAATTGAGGCATTTCGCCTCCTTGAAGCTCCGCCGAGAGCGGCCAAGAACGCGGAGAGGCCTATCTGAGGTATGCTCTCGGCGAGCCAAGAGTTCGTCCAGACGTTGGTGCTGTAGATGTCCTACCGTGGGATGTTTCAGTGAGGAGGGTTGGCGTTTCGCACGATAGCGATCAGAGAAGATCGGACTCGGCGCTTATCGATAAGTGCTTTGAACGGCAAGGTCTAGAGAGGGAAGAGCCATCCCCTGGGCACTGCGTTGTTCTTGCCATCTACTCTTCTAGACTTGAATATCCTCGAACAGCTTAGTCTGAGTGAGGAGGATTCGTGTATGCCATTACTACTCGGTTCGCTGCTGGCTAATCTTTCGCATTTTTCTGTGGGAGACCTCATCATCTTGCACTCCGCTTCGTCATTAGAGCCCTTTGCATCGCAGTCATCGCATTCATTAACGTCGCCCTCGCCAGCAAGGCGCTTCTTCCTCTTCTCGATTCTTTTCCTTCTCTTCCTGAGGGTTTTCGGCAGGCGAGAGCCAAATCTGATGGTGCAATGGAGGGCGAGCGGGCAGCCACAGAGAGCGCAGTAACATTAGAAAGAGCCCATGGCCTGGACTGGTGTCACCTGGCAGGTGATTGAGGTGACGGGGCTCAGAACAATGAGGAACGGCGGGCTGGAGGGAGGGAGCTTTATGCCTACGAATCCTTGGGGTAGATGAGGGTCTGTGCAGACGGTCCGTCCAGCTACTAGCTGGTCGTGCCGCCATCAATCTCTTCTCATAATAGTAATTAGTACTAGCAATTAGGCATCAAAGCGACTATAAGGTGCGCCCGACTTTTGGGCGAGACTTGCATCGGATTGCGCGAAAACAGCCCTGGAATTCTCTCGGAACAGGGGCGCTACCCATACTACTCTTGCACTAAGGACGCGGAGCCAACGCTAGGCTCAATCAAGCTTCGAATCCACTCTTAGGGTCGGACTGGGTTTTCCTCTATCTTTGAGAGTCGACGTCACCCATCTCCGCATGCATGAGAAGTAGGCGTGGTATACCTCAAAGCCCAATTTTGAAAATTGTTTGTAAGCAGGCCTGTCCTCGTATCATCACGCCTTGCTACGAGTTGAAATCGCGGCCTTCCCGGAAACTATATCTACAGAAAATGCTATCCACAAAGAAAGGAAAAACTGCGGAGAACGCTCACGTTTCGAACTTGCAACAGCTATGCAAGCTGAGCCAATAACTGCTACAAATGCACATCATACTGGTACCACACCCTCCGCATTCAGCTTACAGCTTCGCCTGCGCATTCTCCTCGACAGCGACCTGCTTGCCGGTAAAGCTGACACCAGCCGTGGCTTGCACAGTTCCGCTCTTGTTGATAAGCTGCAACTTGCGTTTCCTTGACAACGGCTCGTCGTCATCCTTTTCTCTAATATAATACGCCCAGTCAGCTGTAGGATCTAGCTCCGTCTGCGAGTATCCATTGCCCATCCAGGCAAACCGATTACCGTTGTACTTGACGTCCCAGTCATCAAACCGCACCTCCATCATAGCCTCAATGTAGTGCAGCGTAGAGCCCGGCCACAGCGCAGTAATGGGTCCATCCGGCCGTTGCTTGTACCATGAGCGGCAAGGGTCATGCCAGACAGTCTTCTGCATAAAGCGATCCTTGTGGGCGATGAAGTCCGCCACTGCTTCCTGCTTAGGTGCAAACGTAGCAATATTGTTCGTCTGGAAGCGGTCGATGAGCTTGCACATGTAGTCTGCCTGGCACTCAATGGCAGACAGTACGGGGCCGTTTCCGATTGGGCAGTTAGGACCGAGGAAGATGAGGTAGTTAGGGACGTCAGCGGCGGCGATGCCGAAGTATGACTGCGCTTCGTCTTTCCAGGCGTCCTGTAGGTTTGTGCCGGATGGGCCGACGACGGGGAACCGCGGCTTGAAAGAGGTGTTGAAGCCAGTGGCGCAGATGAGAACGTCGACAGGGTACTCCTGACCATTATCACAGAGGCAGCCGCGCTCGGTGATCTCGTTGATCTCGCCGTATACGACTTCGACGTTGTCCTTGCCAAGTGCTTCTAGGTAGCCGACGCCGGGGGTCAGACGACGGCAACCAACGTGCCAATTGGGGATCAGGCGCTCCTCGAGGTAGGGGTCATGCAGCTTGTCCTTCATCTGAGTCCTGAAATATGCTTCGGTATCGTCGTTGGTGTTGGTGCCCTTGAGGAAGATGCCGAATTGGCCGTTGAGTCCGCGCTCGACGTTCCGACGGTATTCATTCAGAACGCCGGGTTTGGTGGCGAAGTCGAGACGCTCTTGGTCAGAGAAGACGTGCTGCTCGAGACCTTGGACGGGCGATACCCAGGTGGGCTCGCGGATGAAGGTTGTGCATTTCTGGACGTACGGTTGGATGGTGGGGAGGACTTGGATGCCGGAGGATCTGCAATCGTGGTCAGCTTCCATTTCCGCAGGCCCGCAATTGAGCGTCGTCTTACCCATTACCGATCAGGCCGACATGGCGGCCATTGAGGTCGATCTTGTCGTCCCAATTCGCCGTGTGAAGCAGCACGCCCTTGTATTTGTCGAGGCCAGGGATGGCAGGCCACTGCCAGTTGTTCAGGATGCCAGAAGCATTCACGAGAATATCGCAGTGGTCGACAACCGTCTCGTTCTTCTCAAGGTCCTTGATGTGCACGTCATAGCCGCCCTTCTCCTTGTTCCAGTACGCGCCGGCGACCTGATGCCTCGTCTTGACAAACCTGTGCAGCGCATACTTCCTCGCAAAATCGTTGAAGTAGTTGAAAATCTCCCGCGAGCTGGCGTAGACGGCGGACCAGTCGAGCTTCGGCTCAAAGGACCAGGTGTAGTTGTGCGAGGGGACGTCGCACGCGCACCTGCCAAACTACGGCCTTAGCTTCTTTCCGTATCCGGCAGCCTGATGGCTGATGCGGGGAACGCCGACTTACCCCGGATACCGATTCTCCCACCACGTCCCCGAGACCTCTGGATTCTTCTCGTACACCGTGAGCGAGTAGTTGGAGAAGTGTCGCTGCAATTTGTAGGCCATCAACAGCCCGGAGGCGCCGGCTCCAATGCAGACAACCCGAACATGGCGCTGTGCGTGGATGGGACCATGGAGTCGGTGCTGGGCCTCGCTTTCTGGGGGATGGGTTGAGGGGACGAGGAAATCTGCCATTGCGGGTATAAAGCGCGAATACAAAGCACAGGGTGGAGCGAAGATAGAGATGAAGCAAACGAGGACGACGCAGGCCAGCGAGCCCCACGCTATGTTTTTATATTATCTGACCTACTTTCTACAACCGCTAGAGTCAGTCCTGGCCGCTAGTCTCCGCCTTGCCGAGTCATTCCATGGGATACCGAACCCGGGGTCTGGGGAAGCCGCGACGATTCGTGGGGATGCACCAATGAATTCGGTCTTACTCGTGTCGTTCGCCAAAAGATATCCGATGATCCGTCGCCAGCACACCCTCGCTAGTTAACTCTAAAACGAGGAATTAGCACGCGTTCTACCTTCGTGCCAAGGCTTCCTTGTACATCAGCACATTATCACGTCGCTGGGGCTTCGTGCGGGCGGTCGCCAGTGTCAGTCTAGACGTACGGAAGCGGATGCAACGTCTTCCAGAGAACACCGCCCGACACTCCGTCGGAACAGCACATTGCTGTGGGCCCTTGATCTGGCCCGTTCTGGCTTCACCTCGAAGCGGGACGGGGTCATCATCCATTCCAGAGAGAGGTAGCATGAACACTTCGCATTTCAGGAAACTACTACTGAATAGTAAAGCCACCATCAGCCACCATCGCTGCCCCGATCACGTAGCTGCTCGCCTCGGAATGCAAGAACGCAACACAATCACCAATCTCCTCCATCGTCGCCAACCGTTGGATGGGTACCTTCACCCTCTCATCGTCCATGACACTGCCCTTGTTCATGCTGCTCAGCACGAGCGGAGTCGCGACATAGCCAGGACAGAGCGCATTGATCTTAATGCCTCGGGGACCAAACGCAACAGCATCTGCCCTTGTCAAGCCGACCACGGCGTGCTTGCTTGTGGTATACGCGGTGGAGGGCACATTTAGTGAAGGACCAAGGATCCCGTACATTGACGCCGTGTTGACGATGGAGCCGCGGTATGATCGATACGAGTCCGTGAGCTTCTCCTGCTTCAGCATCTGGCGGATCTGCGCCCGCTGGCAGAGCCAGACGCCCGTTGTGTTGACAGATAGCACTCGCTCGAAGTCCTCTTTATCGATGTGATCGGTGGTTTTGAGAGCGCCTCCAATGCCTGCGTTGTTCAGCGCGTAGTCTATCCGGCCGAATTCTTTGACCGTCTGCTCAACACTGTCGTTGACGGCTTTCTCGTTCGCAACATCGAGTTCGATTTCTTTAATGGAGATACCGGGGTAGTTTTTCTTCAGCTCGGAGACTGTCTGGGTGACAGGGTTGCGGTCGAGCAGTGCGAAGGAACGCACGCCTTGTCGTGCGAGCGAATATGTAGCATACTGGCCAATGCCTGTGAAAAAGTCAGGAGGAGCTTTGGTGGAGCCTACTATAAGCTTCAGTGCATGCGAACTCACCAGACCCGGCGCCCGTGACATATGCAACACCCTTCAAAGCGAACGCCATTGTGTCTACTACGCTTGTTCCTGCCCACTCTGTTGTAGAAGTATGGGATGTTTTGTGAGCCTTACAGTCCCCAACAAAGTCTCAGCCCTTCGAGGCTCGTGATGCTAGCTCTCTCATATCAGGAAGCCTCGAGCCGGAGTCAACGCCGAGATTCAAGCTGCGGCTGGGATATGCGGAGAACCCACTCGCGCGCCTGTTCGGATCGCATTTCGAGGCGGCATTTCGAGCTTGGCATTTCGAGCTCGGGACGCGAAAAGCAAACGAGACGGTCTGGACTGGCTGAGCTTTCCCGAGGCACGGGGATGGTCGGCTTGCGAGAATGCGGGATGAGCACACGAGTCATGCATAGCCGCTGCTTCAGTAATGCACGAGTTGGAGGCTGCTCCGTCCAACTTTTGTTTCTAAGGTTAGCTTGTGATCTAAGTCTGATGCACGAGGATTTGCGTGTCATCGTGAACGTGTTGGTTTTACAGCATATCGGCATAGGCTTGATAGAATGGAAAATGTAACTGAGGCTAAAACTTGTACTCCAGATTGCTTGAGGAGCCCTTTACCCCATTCTTGGAAGGCTACCTAGGTATGTCTTTTATCTACAATGGTCACGTGCTCACGCGTTTCCCTCAATGCACGGACTGTAACGCCAAGATCACTCCCAATTTCCACAACATCAACCTCTGAGCGCACGTCATTGCCAGCCCACCTCACCCCGCCATGCTTGCATCATGGCCACCCGCCCAACTCGCATCGCACAAACCTCGACCGAAGTGAAGCGCCTACACAAAAAGAATGGACTCGGTCTCCCGGGGCGACAACAGCGCCAACTCGAGCGCGCGGCCGAACTAGAGCAACGCGCCATGCGAGCCCGAGAACAGGAGGAGCGCAGGAAGGCCGCGAAGAAGAAGCGCGAGGAGCGCGAGAGGAAAGAGCACGAGGCGAGGAAGGAAATGGGCGTCGGGGTGGCGACACAGTTGATTGGGTATAGTCATACGCAGGCACAATTGAAAAGCGGTATGGAGACCTTTCTGGGGTTGAAGAGGAGGCGAGAAGAGGAGATAAAGAGGGAGATGGAGGTTGCGAGGAATCTAGAAGCGATTGCGGAGGAAGTAGCGAGGGAGCCTTGGGATGATGATGGCGAGGAAGATACGCTGTTGGAACTGCCGGAGTTAGATCAGAAAGATTGGGACCAGTGGCTTGATGACGACCTGGACGATGACACGCTGCTCGAGGCACATGACTTGGTCATGTCGGATCCAGTGGAAGAATCGAGAGAGGAAGATGCGACGCAACCACCAACCGCACCCGCGCCCGTCGTCAAGGAACCGAAACCAGCGGCTCCAAAAGAGGATGCTGAATTTCTCCGGCTGCATGGGCCCACCAACAAAGCGATTGAAAGCATATTGGACAAGCTCCCTGAGCCCCTGATTGAGTTGCTCTCCCAGGACACATCGACCGACACCACGAACTGGGATCCGGCGCCGTCCCTCTTACACAAGCTGAACCCGATTGGACTACCGCCTCATCGCTTACGCATCAAGTTGGGCTGTGCAGTAACACTACTGCGGGACTTGGACACCAGCAGCCAGCTTTCCAAGAGCCAACATCTACAAATATTACGGGTAGGAAGGGAGAGGCTCGAGTGTCTTGTCCTGGATGGCCAGTTGGAAGGTACCAAGACGTTCCTCACCCGAGTTGCGTTCTCTGCAAAGCATCGAAACGATACCAATTTGTTGTTCCAGCGGATTCAATTTCCCATACAAATCTCACAGGACGTCACTTCGTCGAACGTCCCTCGGGAGCCTACACAGTCGACGTTCAAGCTACCTTCTATGTCCGGACAGTGTACGCGGTCAATCAGCGTCTTCAAGAGTCCCTCGCCTCCGACGCCTAAGTCGAAGCCACTGAAGCCGAGCTTCAAGCTCCCAGGTTTACCTGCGTCAAAATCGAAACCACCTTCGCCACCAAAGCCCGCAGTTGTCTCGACTCTCTCTTTGTTTGATGGCTGGGATGACTTCCTCGATAGCGGCACACAGATCGCTCGAGAACTATCTTCTGAGGAGAAACCAATTTGCAATCCTCCGATAGGTGCTCCTGTCGTAGCCTCGTCTAATGCTCTGCCCCCTCTCCTAACCCAAGATTTCGATTTCTCCCTTGAGGAGCTGGACGACCCACCGATGGATAAGCAAGAAGCCGCCAAACCGTCCAAGCTAGCACCGAATATGTCCGGCCCGATAAAGCCAGCGACACGTCCTTCTACCAGTAGGGGGTTACCGTCTCCCAGCAAACCGAAACCTCCTGCCAAACCCTCGATGGCCCCCCCGTCGTGCCATGGTCCTGGGCGACCGGGCCTCAAACGAAAATCGCTTCCTACTCCTACGAGTCGTACGCCACCTCATAAGCGCAAAGCAATTCCAGCCCAGTGGCCGACGACTGCGCCTAAGGTCGCTATTCTTACTGCACCCTTGACTTCATTTAGCCAGTTTGGGCTTTCGACGCAGGAAGCCGGTTCCTTCTTCGACGATGATGAGGATATGAACTTTGGGGTTTCGCCTCCTGTTGCTGTATAGTTGCCTCCACGGTCCCGTATTTGTTTGGATATACCTCTTGTTAGGTTTGGGTCGGCATAGACGCAGCGTGCCCGATGGATTGTTTGAGTCTTCCAAGTTCTTCTATTCTTTGCTCTGGGTATCTTCTCCATCAAATGACCATCTCCTCCCCATCCCCTTCCGCCCCGTTCTCCACCTCGTCTTCCTCCTCATCTAGGTCCTCCAGCGGAAACGTTAAAATAGCAGCTACATTTCCCAGCCCTTCTAATCTCTTCCCGCTCTCGTGCAAACTACTTAGGACGCGCACTTCACCACCTTCTACCTCTCTTACCCTATCTACCAGCGTCACCCAGCGTTTCCTTTCTGCAACGTTCTGTGCCCTGAATAATGCGTTCGAAATCATAAGCACGCCGCCCCCTCTCCCTACCGCGCCCTTTTCCACCGCTTTTTCTACTTCTTTAGGGCCGTACCACGCGCGCCCGTCGTCTTGTCGCATCAGCGTCATGAATTTATCCATCAGCGCTGTTTCGCGCGCGTATTTGGTGTCGGACAGTTTTGCGGTTATGGCGGGGGAGGCGAGGACTTCGGAGAGGGTGTGGACGTGTGGACCTGAGGAGTGGGCGACTAGGATTGAGGGTATGAGCGCGAGTAGGGGCTTGTTCGTCGCCCGTGTCGCTTCGTCCTTGATGTAGGCTAGGAAACTCTGCGCAACGAAGCCCGGGCTTGCGAGTAGCAGCGGGACCGTTTTATCCTGATTGATGCCCTTATTCGAGAGATCGAGATGCCGTAGTAGTGTGGATAGAGTGGTGGAGAAAAACTTCTCCATGCCCTTGTCGTGCCCATCAATGCCTCCTTTTCTTTTGCGCGGCACCGGTACCTCCACCCTCTGTCTCAAAATCGTCTGATGCTCGGTAATCAGACAAATATTCGCAATACCCTCGCCCATCACGACGGCCCACAGCTCCGCCCTTCTTTCCGTCTCGCACGCCTCCCGCAGCATCTCCAGTGCCACACTATCCCAACCATCGCCCTTCTCGAGTGTGAATTTGCGATTCAGTTCAAGGTCTAGCGTGTGGTGTGAGCCAAGCTTTACCCACTCATTTTCCGAGGCGACGCGGCCTGCGACGTGCAGCTGGCCGGAGCCGATGTCGAAGTCGGTGGATGTGACGGCGATGGTGAGGTCGAGGGCTATGCGTTGCGAGGCGACGGAGCCCGAGTCGGAGGTTTTGGAGACGCGGCGGATCGCGCGGGCGCGGAGGAGGTCGGTGGGCTGGATGAGGTTGTAGGCGTGCCACTAGAAAAGGGTTGAGTCCGATAGAAAGGGAATGGGAGCAGGGTAGCGGATACCATGTCTTCTGGCTCTTCTGGTAGTAATGTTGCGAAGCCTGAGCCATTCTTCTGGTCGATTTGAGACTTGAGGAGACGCATTTTGGCGCTGCTATGTGGGTGGTGTGTGCCAGTCGTCGGGAGTTGTCTGGGTTCTTCACATGGGAGACAATCTATTGGCGGTAGTGTTGGTGTCCTGAGCTTAGTGGTGATGCCTGAGGATTTTCGAGAGAGTTGAGTGGTGTTGTTGGAGGGGCCGGTGATGCACACGTGTGGTGGCGGACACCTACGGCGGGGTAGTGCTTGTCAAAATTAAGCTTAATCTTAACGATAAGATACCTCGACCCTTCCCTTCGGTTTTAGACTTTTCCACACCTATCTGCCTCCCGGACTATTACGCCTGTTACCCAGGTAATGGTCCTTCTTGCAATGCAAAAAGACTTGTCGATCTCTAGTGAAATCATATCTGAGTTGAGATAGCACAGAATGTACCCCACCAGTGGTAATACAAGGGTAGGAGGAAAGAAGGGGTGTGGATAGACACGAGGTAGAGACAGACACACACTGCCCTTGTCGTATCATGACCTCTATACTCGCCTTTTCGCTCCAGATTCGCCTGGAATGTCTTTCGGTTCGATCTCTGAGGTCAGCTCGAGGAATCATTGGGCTTCTGAATGCTGATGCAAAGCATCTGCCCAGAGTCCTAGCGACCACTTTGTCTCATCTCTCCTCTTTCTCACCACGGACACACGCGTACCGACAGCACAGCTCGCCTTCTTGTGCTTCTTCCTGGCGCTGGCCAGGCGTCACCTCTTCTCAGCAGATGCTCAATCACAACGACCTCCTCACCACGCCTCCACGAGAACCAAGAACCGCTCAGCTTCAGCTCTCGTCTACGAGACCCACGAGGAAGAGACATACGAGACGCCTTTGCTAGCTGAAGTACTCCCCGCCCATAGCGTCGCCGTTCGGAAAATATCGGTCCCTAAAGATCAATGACGTACACGACATACAAGACATGCCCGGCTCACAGCATCGCGCATATATGGCAACGCCTAGTGTTCTCGCCGGACGCGTAGCATCCTAAGGCATGTCCAAGGATTCACCCCTTCACACGCTCGTACGATACCTGCAATCCGACGCGTATACGTCTTCTTGTCGTATGTAGGTCAGCTTAAGCTTCTCACCTCAGAAGGGCACGATACGCGGACGGACGTCCGTTTCCTCGTCGCTCTGGTGTTGTCGTCAATGCGGGGAGCCGAACCCTCCTTGCGCGCACCGCACAGCCGCAGCCGCACGACCACGTACCGTACTGCCCCTAGGAAATCCCCACGAACATCACTCAAAGAGCGTGTTTCGGTATAGGTTCCATAGCGGAGATCCGAACGGGCCGGCGATCATAGTGCGCATCATACTTTAAACGTCGGAGAAGCCAAGATTGCGCACCACGCTCTTGGGAACCTTGGAACGCACATCGATACTGCGATACGCCATGGTTCCATGCGATTGGAAGGGGTGTTCGTATGGAATATAAACGTGGAGTGGAGTGACGGAAACAGCCGTGCACGAGTCGTTTCACTAATGCGCCGTTGATCACTTGCTTTTTCTAGGCCCAGCGGCGTTATTGATAGCTTCGTAAGGTTTCCGAGCTGTACTCGTTTGGATACAGGCTAGAGCTGCTGGAAACGATCGTCGTCATGAAGCAGGTGGGTGAGAAGCTTGGAATATGCTAGGTAAGCGCATAATGGCTTCAGGGCTATCGCTCCGAGTTTTCTATATATTCCTCTACGTCTTCACCTTCTCTACTTCATCACAGTTCATCACCCCTCCACCTTTCGCTTATTTTCATTCGACTCCTTGATATTCCAAACAAGTCACTAGCGTCCCTTATTATCATCACTTTCCGTCGTTACAAGGAATATCAAAATGTCTACCACCAACGTTGCAACACCTCTTCCCGCTGGCCTCAGCCAGACCACCGTCATCGCCGCTTTGCACAATCATGATCTTATGATCCGAACCCTGTGCCCGGCACTCATATCCTACGAGTTTGAATCTGGCGACATGTCCACACAAGCCATGTATATCGTAACGGACAAGAAGCCTATCGGCCAGGTACGTTTCCTTTATACCATCTTCCCACCCTCTTTGTTCAACCCAGGATGTTTAAACGAGGTGTTCCGTTGGGTCACCACCACGACTCCTATCGAACACTATGCTGACATTGACTCAGACGACATACAAACTCACCCTAACTAACGTCCCCGATGGCGTCGACAGCCTCGTCAACGCTAAGCCGCCCGTCGGTGTGCTCACCATCTCGGGCAAATGGCGCGTTCGGAACGGCCAGCTTGTCGAGGATGTAGAGATTGACGGCAACTTCATGATGAAGAAGATGGCGAAGGGGAATGTGGAGAAGACGCATCCGGAGCAGCATACCAGGTTGCTGGAGCAGATGAAGGCGTAGAAGATTTGGATAGCCGCATTGTGTTTGGAGTATGGGTTTCGGGAGCGATAGTCATGTGGCATTTCTTCTGGAGTTATAATTACTTAATGTATTTGTTTGCGAACTTTCAATATTGCTGATCTGACGATCAATCTGGCGAGGCGTGAGGCTGAAGAAGATTGGATAAGGCAGAAAAAAAAAACGCTTACTTTACCTTGATCGGGAGGTCGCAACCGCATTTTCGATGCGAATGTAAGCCTTCGTGGTGATCACCATAAGGCGGGCCACGTGGGTTCCCAAAGACGGAGCAGCGCTACACATGATCTGCTCGTGACTGCCACCAATATAGGTATGCACGATTTCGTCTTCATTTCCATGCTCCCCTAAGACTTTTTTTCTCCACAAAACTCTCCGTGCAGAAGTGACCTAGACCCGGTCGGGACGGCTGATCAACGCCCAAGAGCGCCCGTTTCAGCCAAGCCAAGCTCGAGGCACAGGTAGCGCACGCCGCATAACGTCATCGCACGGTAGGGTTAACCTGTATTGCGTGCCAAACACATGGAATTTTATACCACGATACCACGTATAATAGACCCAGCCTAGACAGACGCCGGAAAGTTTCCGCCGTAGAGTCTGTGAGTAGCAGCCATGGCTGACGATTATGGCGAGCTCGTGGTGAGTTGCGTGCCTGCTCTCTTCCTGTTCTGTCGCTGCTGACTGCGAGGTGTTTTGCGATATAGGAACTCGGATTTGAAGGTGTGGATAAGGTTGTGGACAAGTATCATGACGCTGTTTACGGGTTCGCGGATAAGCATTCACCAAAGATGGGACGAAGAAAGCGCGGCGGTGGTGCTCGGGCTGCTCACGGCCATGAACGTGCGCCTCCATCTCCCCCACCGGCAGATAGAGACAGAGATGTCGATTCCGACGAAGACGTGAGGAATAGGCATGCGGAGGATAGGGGCAGGGATCGCGACTGGAGCGAGGCTGGCGGAAGACATGGAAGACACGGGCAAGATGGTGACTGGAGGGACGCTGGCTCAAGACATGGCAAACGTGAGCAAGATGGCGACTGGAACGAGGCTGGATCAAAACACGGGAGATCTGAGCAAGACCGCGGGTATAATGCTGCGCCAGGCGCCGGTGCAGTCGTTGCGAGAGGCAGCGATCCATACGCATACCCAGGATACGGGCAACTTGGGGGAGGGGGATACCAAGGAGGATACGGCGTGAGTGCTGTGCTTGTTTGTAGCCTTCTGGCAAAGTACTGATCCGGTTAAAGTACCAACCTCAAGCCTCGTACCCTCCCTACGCGTACCCGCAGGCACAGCAATACGGAGGACAAGAGTATGGAGAGGATCGGGCTGAACGTGGACGGCCTATGCCGCCGCGACGACGCACTTCCTCTTGGTCACCACCCCGCCGCTCAGATCAACAGCGTCGCCGCGCATCCCCACCTCGCCGCCCTCACTCCAATTCGCCTTCCAAGGGTAGGATGGCGGCTACCGTTGTAGGGGGGTTGGTGGGAGGCTTCCTGGGCCATGCAGCCAAGAAGGACAACGCGCAGATGAACGCGGTGTCGACTGTTGTTGGCGCGGTAATCGGTGGCATTGGAGCGAGAGAGATATCGGAGGCGTACGACCGCAGAAAGGAGAAGAAGCTTGAGCAGGCGGAGAAGGAGCAGGAGCGGCGAGAGCGGCGGCGGAGGGAGCGGTGATGACGCTAGCTGGCCAGCGAGCTAGGCTCAACGGCAAAATGGGTGCAAGCGATGGCTCGGGTTGGTCATTATACAGCGTGGGGGAGGATGCGGTTGGATCTAACGACGGAACGAGGTATGAGATATGAGAGGCTCTGACGACTGCTGGCGACTGGGAGATAGATAGCTCGACACGGAGCGCCGCTGGAGGTGCAACGTGCAGAAACAATTGAAAAAGGTCGGAAACGATTGGGCAATGCGCGGGCCAGTGAGAGGCCAAATTCTCCGTGCGGCGGAAATAACAGTCTCGAGCGGGAGGGGACGGCTTGGACACGCGGCGCAGAGGACGAGGATGCCGCTGCAGGGGTGCGGGCCCTGAGAGCTTGACAGCAACAATAACAGCCGACGGCTGGTTGAACCGGGGCTGCAGCTCGCAAACAGAACATGGTGACGGAAGTGCGCAGCGGTGCAGCAGCCCGGAAGAGCAACTGGGCGCGTGGCTGTTATTGTGGTGGTGTTGGTAGTGGTGGAGCTGTCGCGATAGGGTTCGGCAGCTGAAGCACGCGCTGACGCCTGGCGAGCGCGTTGTTTCGGCGCCTTCCAGAGGTTTTCTGGAAGGAGGAAGGAGCGCCGGACCCACCTGCCTAACCACGAGCCACTAGCCACTCCTCACTAACCACTGGCTGCCCGGGCCCACCAGCACCCGCCATCATCATCGCTCAAGCACACCACGCCTCGCCCACATCCACGACCAGCTTGCGGGCATGCCCAAATCGCCTCTGCAGCCTTTGCACGCCCTCCAGACGTAGCACCCACCGCGGCCCGCACTGCATCCCACATTGCGCCACCAATGAGAGCTGACGCTTCCGCGCTGCCCACCCGCCGTCTCGCACCGTAGCCCTCACCGACACGACGCCCGGAATTCTGCCCGCGCACGTCCAGACCGCGCTGCATGTCCGCTGCAACACGCCAGAATCGCCGCACTGCCGCAGCTTTGAGGCTTGAGCCGTCGCCGACGCCCGCCTGACGTCGCTCCCTTCCTGCCCGCCCAGCAGTTTGATCCCCCAGCAACCCCGACATCGCCTCGCACGTCGCCGCGCCGTCGCCACAACCATGCGCAGATACAGGCCCGCGGGCACCGCTGCCCACGGCAGGGCCGGCGGCGGTGTCATGGTGCCTGACCCCTTCGCCATGATCCGCGCCTACGAATCCGATACAAACCCGACCAGGCCCATCCGCCCCTCTCCTCTGACCGCGTCCACCATCCAGGGCCTGCCGCTCGACCTTCTCGACAGACTGCGCAACTTTCCGCTGTTCCTCTCCGCCCCCGACTCCTTCCTTGCCGCCATAGGAAGGCACCTCAAGCCGCAGCTCTACCAGGCGCACGACACCATCCTCACCGAGGGCGAGCAGGGCAAGGCTATGTATTGGCTAGTGCGCGGCTCCGTGCGCGTCACGTCGCGAGATGGGGAGAGCACATATGCAGAGCTAAAGCCAGGAGCTTTCTTTGGCGAAATTGGGATACTGATGAACATCCCCCGCACCGCAAACATTATCGCCAACATGCGCTCGCTGGTGGTGCGGCTGAACAAGGAAGACTTGGGGAAGGAGCTGCCCAAGTTCCCCGAGGTGGAGCGCGCAATCATGGACGAGGCCAAGGAGCGCCTGTCCATCTTGGAGCGGAAGAAGAAGGAAGTGGGCAAGAAGCTGCCGCTCGTGACTCGCCAGAACAAGCGCCCGCACGACCGGGTCGAGGGGGATGTGATAATGACAGAAACGGGCCAGGTGCAAGGCGGGGAAGTCATAAGCCTATACAAGAAGAGGAAATCCCCGAGCCCCGGTCTCGCCGATGTTGCCGCCATGAGCGTTTTCGGCACCGGGAGCATAAATGTGAGACTCTTGCTGAAAGAACTCCCGCTGTTCTCGAGCCTGCCCCCCGACATCCTGCACTTTATTGGCCTGAACGCCCAGCCACGTTCCTTCCCTCCCTTCACCGACATCATTAAGCAGGGTACCCAGGGACGCGACGTTTACTTTAT
This sequence comes from Trematosphaeria pertusa, assembly GCF_010094035.1. Lineage (NCBI taxonomy): Eukaryota > Fungi > Ascomycota > Dothideomycetes > Pleosporales > Trematosphaeriaceae > Trematosphaeria > Trematosphaeria pertusa. Next base: position 1,618,522 of record NW_022987220.1, on the reverse strand, counting down.
CGTCAAGGGCGAGGTCGAGGTCGTGAATACAAATCCACCAGTCGAGAACGGGCACGCCGCCGCATATCTGGGTCGAAGAAAATCAATCGCTGCCGGAGAGCACACGTTCCAGCAAGTCAAGGCACGGTTAAGACCAGGGCAGTACTTCGGGGAGGTCACAAGCCTATCGCTTGCTCCTCGTCGGACGGCTACTGTTCGCTCCATCTCATCGGTGGAGTGCCTGATGATCAGCGGTGACGTGCTCAACGAGCTCTGGGAGAGGTGCACACCGGATCTGCGCCGGCAGGTCGAGCAGGTCGCCAAGGAGCGGCTCCAGGCTGCCAAAGACAATGACACGCAAATGAGGGATACTGTAGACAATACTCCCAAGATTGACGAGCTCGCCATCGCCGATATCATCATCCCACGGACGCCGAGGAAGAAGAGCGTGCCGAGCGTCACCTTCAATGACACTCCAAGCACGATAGAATTGGAAAGCCCAATAACTCCTTCGCGGAGAGAGAAGATGATGGAGCCTTTCGATCCCGACCCTTTTCTCAACGTCGACCTGGATAACGTAAGGTCAAGATCTCGGAGGGGCTCGCTCGCTCCCCCCACACCCGATTCACCTACCAGTTCGTCGAATGGCATACCCAAATCGCCGTCACCTAATGGCACGCCCCTGCCTCCTTCACCATTATCGAAGCACGCTTCAACACCACCAGAACCAGCATTCGAGATCAAACGCCCAAGGATAATACGGCGGCCGAGCAGGTTCAGCAAGGGTATCTTCCCGGATCCTGTCTTGACCAGGATTTTCAAGCATCTTGATGTGTATGAGTTGATGCAATTACGTCTTGTATCGACGCATTGGAAGCACATCATCCATACCTCACCGGATATCCTTCACACCCTCGACCTTACAAAATATAACCGCAGGGTGACCGACCGTGCTTTGGCCGACATCATATGTCCATTTGCTGGCAGCCGACCCAACTTAGTCGACATCAGCAATTGCTTCCATGTGACAGACGAAGGCTTCGCAGCGCTAGCATCAGTCTGTGGACCAACGGTCAAGATATGGCGCATGAAGAGCGTATGGGACATTACGGGTCCGGCAGTTCTGGAGATGGTGCAGAAAGCGAAGGGCCTTGAGGAAGTGGACCTCAGCAATTGCCGCAAAGTGGGCGACAACCTGCTCGCTCGCGTGATAGGGTGGGTAGTGCCAGAGCTTCCTCCCGCCATGGCAATGGCACAAGCACAACAGGCGCAAATGAACGGACGACGCTCGTTCGGCCAGAAGATGGCTGGAGCGAATGGACAGCCTGCTCCCCAGCCGCTTCCTCCTGGGACAGTAGTCGGATGTCCGAAATTGCGGCGCTTGACGCTGAGCTACTGCAAGCATATCACGGACCGGTCAATGGCACATATCGCAGTGCACGCGGCGAACCGAATCGAGCAGATCGATCTTACTAGGTGTACGACTATCACGGATATCGGCTTCCAGCACTGGAGCGTGTATCCTTTCCCCCGGTTGACAAAGTTGTGTCTAGCGGACTGCACGTATCTAACTGATAATGCAATTGTGTATCTCACGAATGCGGCGAAGGGGTTGAAGGAGCTAGATCTGGTAAGTCGCCTGTTTTCCTTCTTGCTTGATGATGGTGATCACCATCACCGACCCTTAAATAAAACCACCACTCACATCCCATCTTACAGTCTTTCTGCTGCGCCCTCTCCGACACCGCTACCGAAGTTCTTGCCCTAGGCCTCCCCTCGCTCACGCATCTCAACCTCGCATTCTGCGGTTCCGCCGTCTCCGACACGTCCCTCCGCTGCATCAGTCTCCACCTTCTCGAACTCCGCAATCTGTCCGTCCGGGGTTGCGTACGTGTGACGGGTACTGGTGTAGAAGCCGTTGTTGAAGGGTGTAGGGATCTGGAAGTATTTGATGTCAGCCAATGTAAGAATTTGCAACGGTGGTTGGATGCGGGAGGTGTCGAGGGGGTTAGGTCAAGGGGACGGAGCGTAAAGTTTGAGACGGTAGCAGATGGGAAGTGGAGGACGGGGAGGCGGTGAGGCAAGGAGTGAGAAGAGGAAGACCTGGAAGGGAAGATTTGGAAAGGAAAAGTCGAAAACGAATTGTTGTATACAGGGAGAGGCGGTCCATTGGATACAACACGATTGATGCCTGCATAAGAGCGGCAAAACACTGTACAGGCTTTTTTAGAGGTTGAATATGAGCAATTTCGAGGCCTTGGAGTACAAGGGATGGGTGTCATCGAGGTTGGATGTGGATTTAGTGGGTCATTTGTCGGAGTTTTGTTGTGCGTTGTCAGTTATCTGGATAGATCACGAGGATTGGTTCGATACGTATGATACCAGCCTGCTTATTCGAGTCGCGCAATGTACAGAGCCTTTACGACGCATACAGAATATTGATTCGGTGGATCCTTGTCTCGCATCATTGGGTCTATTTAATCGGGGTATCTTCATGTGGTCTTGTGCCTCTTGCTTCCAACGCTGATAGCGTCACGCCACTGTCTCTCTCTCTCTCCTCTCTTGAGATCCTACCTTCAGAGGCGTAAACGGACTTGAGCGTCGCATGACGCGCTTCCGCTGTGTCCTTCGATATGGCCTTCCCAAGTGTTCTGCAGTGTCGCTCTCGTTGCTCTCTCATCTCTTCAGTTGGACCCTTCTCGCGTCAATCACTTAAGAAAACCTCTTCCCATATCCTTTCACAACGCCATCTAAAATCTCCCTCACCCTCTTACACCCCTCAATCCCCACAGCCAGCATCCCCTCCACTCTCTCCATCCTTACTCTACTCTCCATCATCAGCACGCTGACTCTCTCGCTCCTGCCCAACGTTCCCACAGTCAGGAACGGCAGTTCTTGCTCCTCCAGACTATTCAGGTCGAGTAATGGGTCGGAGGACTCGGATGACGAGTCGGAAGTGCTGGAGGACGCAGCTGTGCAGGCTACTAGGTAGTCTGTCATTGGCACGCCCGCGTCGATGAGCGCGAGGGTTGCAGCGTTGAGGCAGGCGGCGAGGAGAGACCCGTCTTGGGAGAGGATGTGGACGTTTAGGGTTATGGTGGAGTGCGGGTAGAGGTGGGTTAGGAGGAGGGAGGAGTAGGCGGTTTCAAGGCAGTGTTGCATTTCGCTCGTTCTCCTGCATCCGCATTAGCATCCTACCCATTCAATCGAAGCCCCCATTCTCCCCCAAACAACGTACTTGTCACTCTTCCGCCGTCTCCTCTCCACGCCACTGAAGCCCGCAAACCCGATCTCGACTTCTACTTTCGCCTCGCTGTCCTTCCCGCCGCGCTGGCCGGATTGCCGGCCCTCTGCAGGACCCGTGACGTTGCAGAGCACCTTCGTGTTGCCCATTTCGAGGTACGAGGAGCCGTCGGCGGCGGCTTGCGTGCTGATTTGTGCGTGCAGCCGACGGAGCTCGTTCCAGCGGCGGCCGTCGAGACGGAGGAGGGCGAGCGAGTAGGTGGATGTGTCGAGCGGCATTGTGCGGGGTGTGAAGGGTGTCGGTGGATGGAGTTAAGAGCCGCTCATATAAAGGGCATCCGGGCCGGGTGTAAGTAGTGCGCAAGCGGGCGGGGGATGGGGGCGCGAAATATGTTGAGTGCTCTGGCAATTGAAGCAACTTACAAAAGTGCTTTCAAGAGCTTGACGCCAAACTAATTTAGCTGCGGTCATTGCGGGATGCAAGGGCCGGCTTGGTGATCGCCGGCCCCGCTTTCGCACGTGATGGCGTGCTAGCGCGAACTGTTGAAGCGCGGCGTCCACCATTCCTCTGAAGGACTTGCCTTCCACCTCCATTTGGCTGGGCACTCGCGGAGAAAGATGGCTCCCTTTCGCAGCCATCACTGCTTTCACCTCATTTTCTTCCGCACTAGGATCTAAATCCGCACATCCACCAGACGCACGCCTGTTCGCCTTCAAATTACCATCCGACTCATTATCAACCTTCGCCATGTCGCGCTATCACGGCAAGGACAAGGAGCATGAGCGGGCATTACGCGCCTTTGCTGAGAGTCAACCTGACAGCGATAGCGAAGATGGCCTTGATATTGTCGAATCATCACGTAAAGGTCTGGATCTCTCGCAATACATTGACGGTCAGTTGATGTCCTCTACTTTGCTTAGTATGGCATGCTAACTCCTCATAGCTCTCACCCAGACTCAAACGCAATCCCAGGATGCGGATCTAGGGGAGCCAGCCGATGGAGTCACCGATGACGAAAGCCAGGAAGTTTTGGAAGCCTCCGCTTCTGCGGTCGAGCAGCGCTCAGGCGCCACACGCCACAAGGACAAAGTCTCCACGTCAGAAAAGACGCCGGATACCACCGCGGATGATTCGGTATCCGAATGGTCAGAAGAGGACCTCACAACATATCGCACTCCCAAAGAACGCAGGACACTGAAGCGAAAGCGGGTCGCCGCGGAAACCAACAGGATCCGGGCGTTGAAAAAGTCTCGCGCTGCGGCTACTACCAGCATCGTCGGTAGGAAGCCCAGGCCCAAAAAAACAGACCATGGCATAGCGGGCTTCAGCACTGACTCAGTTGGCGAGGATGGAGATGCTAAGGACACCTTCCTCGACGAGCCAACGCCGGAGTACATCGAAGCGCGGAAGCGGAAACTGAAGAAGCTTCACGAGGCTGGACTGCGGTATCCACCTAGCTATGCGGATATTGATTTTTCGGATTCGGAGTCGGAGGAGAAACCCGTACTTGACAGCGTGATCAAGACCCAGCGAGGGAAGAGGAGTATACGGTTGCGCGAATCTTGGGGTGTCATCCCAGCGTCGATTGCTCAATGGCTCCGAGATTATCAGATTGAGGGGGTGCAATTCCTTCACGAGCGCTTCGTCAAACAGACGGGTGCGCTGTTAGGCGACGACATGGGTTTAGGTAAAACTATCCAAGTCATCGCCTTCCTCACTGCGGCATTTGGAAAGACGGGGACGAAGCGCGACGCCAAATGCATGCGCAAGATCCGCCGATATGGAGACGGCTGCTGGTATCCTAAAGTCCTGATCGTTTGCCCCGGCGGCCTGATGCGCAACTGGGAGGACGAACTTGAGAAATGGGGTTGGTGGGAAGTGTACAAGTACCACGGCAATCCGGTCGACAGGAAAGGCGTCCTCGGAGCAGCCCGCAAGGGAATGCTGGAGATCATGATCACCACTTACGACACGTATCGCAACAATGAGGGCGAGATCAATACGATTGACTGGGACTGCGTCATAGCGGATGAATGCCACCAGATCAAGAACAAGAACGCGGAGATCACGAAGGCGATGAACAAGGTCAATGCGCTTTGTCGCATTGGTCTCACCGGAACGGCCATCCAGAACAAGTACGAAGAGCTCTGGAATCTTCTCAACTGGGCTCGGCCCGGTGCATACGGTTCAGCGCAAGAGTGGAAGCAGATGATCAGCATCCCGCTCAAGATGGGGCAGGCCCATGATGCCAGCTATGCTCAGCTAGCAGACGCGCGGAGCAAAGCCCAGGAACTGGTCAATGGTATCTTACCCAGTGTTTTCCTTCGCCGAATGAAGACCCTCATTGCCGATCAGCTGCCCAAGAAGAGCGACCGGGTCGTCTTCTGCCAGCTCACCGAATCCCAAGCGGACGCCTACCGCGCCTTCATCGAGAGTGACAAATGCGAGTTCATCCGCACTGCAAAGGAGCCTTGCGATTGTGGTTCCGGAAAGACACGCGGCTGGTGCTGCTATGTCGAGGTCCCGAACGAAGGCAAATGGTCCAAATTCATGTTCCCCTGCATGGTCGCCCTCCAGAAACTCTCCAACCATCTCGGACTCCTCTTACCCCGATCCAGCGACAACAATGAGAAGCAAGCTAAAGACCTCGAGAGCCTGCAGACCGCGTGTCCAGATACCTGGAGAGATCTCTACCGCATCCGCGACAGCATCCTACTCCAAGGAGGCCAGCGCGAACTGTGCGGGAAATGGAAAGTCCTCAAGCGGCTCCTCGACTTCTGGCACTCCAACGGTGACAAAGTGCTCGTCTTCTCGCATTCTGTCCGCTTGCTGCGCCTCTTGAAATCCCTTTTCGATATCGACGGCACCAAATACAACTTCTCCTACCTCGATGGTAGTATGAGCTATGAAGACCGCGCCAAAGCCGTCGCCGACTTCAACTCGGACCCTAATCAATTCGTCTTCTTGATCAGCACACGCGCTGGCGGCGTCGGACTTAACATAACCTCTGCGAATAAAGTCGTCGTCGTGGATCCGAATTGGAATCCTGCGTATGATTTACAGGCTCAGGACCGCGCATATCGTATCGGGCAGACACGTGATGTGGAAGTATTTCGTCTTATCTCCTCAGGCACAATTGAAGAGATCGTCTACGCAAGACAGATCTACAAGCAGCAGCAGGCAAACATTGGATACACGGCATCGGACGAGCGCCGCTACTTCAAGGGCGTGATGGATGAGTCCGGAAAGAAAGGCGAACTTTTCGGTCTAGAGAACCTTTTCACATTTCAAGAAAACAGCCTGCTCTTGCGCGACATCATGCACAAAACCAACGTCGCCGAGACCCGCGCGGGCGTCAACGCAATGTCGTTCGACGCTTCACAACTTGACTCCTCTGACGATGACGACGACGACTTCCTCTCCAACAAATCACTCGGCCTGCCCGACGACGATATCTCCATGACGAGCCAGATAAAGAAGCTAGCTGATTCGTTCACTTCTACTCCAACCCGGTCCTCTGGAAAGAAGAACCCTTCGAAGAAAGCAGGTCCGGATCCGATTAATGCGATCCTGGCAAAAGCAGGCGTGCAGTACACACACGAGAACAGCGAAGTCATAGGTCGCAGCGAAGTCGAAGCCCGCCTTAGCAAACAAGCCATGGAATTCAAAAACGACGTCGACTTAGGCCGGAAACGCGTCTTCGCTGCCTCGCAGTCCCAGTCGCAATCTCAATCGCAGCCCCCGTCCACGTACTTGCACCCATTAGCCTTTGGCCCGGACGAGGACGTGCAACACAGCGGTGACGAAGATGGGCTGAGGATCCATGCGGACGTGAAGCAGGGCGGGGAGTTTAAGGTTAATTATAGATACCGACCTAGCGAGGCAGTGAGGAGGAGGCAGTTCTGTGAGATCAGTCGCGTGTGGGGGTTTGAAGACCCGGCGGAGTTTGCGCTATTGGTGGAGGGATGGACGCAAGAGGAGAGGAGGAGGGCGCTGGAGAGGTTCTATCGTGTGAGACGGAAGGAGATTTTGACGGAGTTTGGAGGAAAGTAAAATGTTGGGGACTGGGTAGGGAGGATACGGATGGCGTTTGATACCCTGGGCTTTGGATTTTGGATTTTGGATTTAATGAGTGACGTGGGTTAAACAGAGTTAGAAGCCCCGGTGGCAAAAAGCGAGGAGGTGGATGATAATGCATCCGTGCTAGAGTTTACGGAGACGAGCGGAACCCATTCACAGCCCTGGTAGAGGAAGCCGCGAAGTTGCCGAAGGAGCGCGCAAAAGGGATAGAACAGAGAGCGACAAGAATCCCTCTTGGCTCTATCGGCTTCAGATCCCTTGTCAAACCGTGCATCCAGAACAGCACTTTCATATGCTTGCGGAGAGCTCTTGAATGTCAGCGGTGCGAATGAACAGGCAGGACGTCTTGCAGCAGTTCGCAGATTGCAAATTGCTTTTCCGGAGGAAACATTGATCAACCCTGCCAACCCTACAGTCCGACATCCCCGTGTTTAAGAGCAGGAGTGCCTTACTCCAGTATGCTCATCGTTGCGGTCGCTGGCGGTATAGGGAACGTGCGCCGCACCGTAGTCGAAGAGATACTGCAGCGTATGGAGCAGAGATGTAGTAGCGCCTCGCTTGACTCCTACATCCACGTTAGTACGCCTATTCCCCTGTTAGCAGCAGGCGCTGATACACGGAGTAGCACAAGCCAGGCTCTCGACCTAAGAACATCCCACCCACTTTCCCAGAAGTAAGTGGAGTGGAGTATTCTGCACCTTCGTCCATACGCGACATGCTGCAGCAGCGCAACATAAACACCGTCATCTCGGCTCTGAATCTGCCCCAGCCGAGCGTCGCAGACGCATAACTCAACCCCCTGCGCGGTAGCCGAGTCCGACGTCGTGAAGCGCTTTATCTCAAGTGAGTTCAACATTGACTATAACTGTTCCTCCTTGTACGTCCCTCTTCAACTTTGACCACCAACAGCACCCATAATACGCCAACGCAACGCACAGACACACGCACCCGCCGCGGGTCCTGTACCAACAAACCGCAGCAGAGCCGCGTAAGTACACCAATCTAATATACACCCTGTCCCCGAACTCGAGCCGATTCGGCTCGATACTTTTCTGAGAGAGTGTTGGGCGAAGGCGAGGTAATCTATCTTATAATTTGAGTAGATCGGTCTCCCCCCCTACCTTCGCCGAAGGCCTTAAAATACCACCGTTACAACCGTCAAATCCGCCTCTAACTTTACTTACTACTCCGTATATTTTCCGCCTTCTGTATACCTTGCCGTCGCCGTGCAAAGTTAACGCTTTTTGTCCGTGCAGCGCACCTTTTTTATCTCACGGGCCTCCTCACGGGCCCCCCTACGGCCTCCTTACGGGTTGAAGATATCCCGCTCCGTAGTGCTCCTTTTCTATAAAACTCTTCTCTTTACTCTCTCTTCTCTTTCTCTACTCTGTGCGAACAAGCTCCGCAGGAAAGGGGGGTCCTAGGGGGTCTCCCCCTAGTAGGATTATATCCTACCTCTATTACTCGTAGGCGCTGGCTCTGCTGGCTTGTTAACGGTAGGCTGCGCTGGCTCCGCTGGCTGGTTAACGGTAAGCTGCGCTGGCTTGTTAACGGCAGAGGCAATTCACAGGCCCTGGCTGCGCTAGCTCGTTAACGCGCCTAGCCCCTCTACCCCCTATACAACTCCACCCCCTACACAAGAAATCCTTCGCTGGCCGATCGACTGGCATTAAGTAGAATGGATGGGGCCTCAATTTGGCTGGCATTGTATTCGTAGTATGCTAGTGTCTTCTTTGTCATAGTCAGGTCGAGCCAATTGATAACCGCGCCATGCATTAGAAATCGCTCCCTGAACGTGATCATGCTTCCATGGTAGAATTATGAGGGATGTAAACCGTGGTATCTATCAGTACGAACGACAACCTATAGAAAGGATCACCGCCGAAATCCCTCGCGCTTCTTCACAGCTGTGACCCGACTCTCCAGCAATCACGCCGTTGGAGAGCTGGAGGCCAATTGGCAAACCCTTGATGAAAGGACCCCTAAAAGGGAACGTTCCTCCGCCGCGCAAAAGCCTCGTCAATATCCTTGTACATATCGTACCTGGTGGCAGTATTAGTAATTAACCGCGGTCCCCAACTTTAGGGGCTCGGGGACTCACGCATTCATTTCTTCGATCGTCAACTTCTTCTTCTCGTCTTCGACTTTGTAGTTGGGATTGTTGGTGTCGCTTGGAAAACCTGCCGAACGTGTGCAATTCAGTGCTCGTCATCATTTAGATGTTACTTGGGGCGAGCTTACCTATGCGCTCATTGATGTTGGTGGCAGCCTTCGCCACAGCTGCTTGAATCTTTGTGACCCGGGGAAGGCGGACTTCCTCATAGACGGAGGGGGCCTCCTTGATGTCTCCCCTAAAGTAGTTCGGGCTGAACAGGATGCCGAGAGCAGCCGCATCCTCGATAGCTGCACAGGCTCCCTGAGATTGGTGTGGCATCATCTCTGTTGCGTTAGCCAGGTCGCAACACGTGTAGCGGAAAAATACGTACGGGATGACCAGCATCGCCCAGCGAGCAAGCGTTGGCCTTAGTGATGTATGGATATTGCTGGCTGAAGACAGTATGTCAGCGCGAGATCCATGAGGCTCTGTAACTTAGCTTGAGCTGCGATGGACGTACTGAACCCATAATCTCCATGGCTGGATTTCAGTGCCTCTAGCGAGATGAGCCTTCACCTGAGCATCCAGCTCGGGGTACGGAGCGAGCAGTTCTTCGACCGGCCGGTTCTCGCCGCCCCAGGCGTGATTGATGCACTCGCCCTGAGTGCGCGGAAAGAAGCAGTAGTAGGACAGTAGCTTGCCGCCGTTGCAAGGGGAGAGGACGATCTTATCCCACTTGCCCTCCTGGCCGCCCCAGTACTCCAGAGCGCTGTCCTGCGAGTAGTCGACCAAGCCTAGGCGTACTGTGTCCTCGGTGCGAACATTAGCGTGGAGGCAACTTGAATCTGAAGCCCGCTTTTCGGTGTTGAGCCCGATGATCTTGCGAACTATGGAGCCGATGCCGTCTGCTCCAACTACGAGGTCGTGCTGAGCCATGTATCCATTGGAGAATGTTATGACTCCATTCTCGAGCTTGATATCCTTGCACTACACACTGAGTGTGAGCGATACATAAGTGAGAAGCGCTGGTTCATGCCACTTACAGAGTGATTAACCAGCAGCTCGGCCGGGCTACCCTGCAGTGCACAATCTTTGAGCATACGGTGCATGTGCTGGCGTTGGAACATATTGTAGACGTAACTCCAGCGTTATTCGTAGCCATCGAGCGTGTAGATGCTGATCGGTTCGCCTTTCTTCCAGTCACGGTTGATGAGCTTGCGCAGCACCACGGGATCCCCTTTCTCGATATCAACACCCCATTCGTGAAGCCAGCGTGTTAAGTTGGCAGCGCATGACACAGAGGCGCCCACCTCACCGGCGAAGTCGTTGCGCTCATAGATGGCTACGTCGTGGCCGGCGCGGCGGAGGGAGATAGCAGTCGACATGCCACCGATACCACCGCCTACAACGGCGACGCTCAGTTGTCTCCACTGGGATGCAGGATGAGAGCCCATTGCGATAGTTGGGTGCTGTGTGGTGATGTATCAATTGATGTTAAACCTGCAAAGAGGGAGAGGGGAGATGAAGGCGCGGTGGAAGGTCTAAATAGAGGAAGTCGCTCTAGCGGTCCGCAAACCCAAATAAGGACGGGTACCCTAGCGCGATGTAAAGCCTCAAATCTCTCATTTCTGGGTTCTTACTACGCATCTTTGACATCAATAACAGTATCCTTACTCGTTCTCTCATCCTCACCCTTCACCGACTCCGCCTTACTCTCCGGCACGGCCTGCATAGTGCCCAGCCGCACCAGTCCACTCTGCCTCCCTTCTCCCATAGCCTCCACCATCTTCTTGATATTCGGATGGCTCATCTCCCTCTCCCTCTCCCTCTCCCTTCTCTTCTCTCTATGCCCATCTCTACCTTGCTGCCCCATCCGCAGCCGCATTCCTTCTTCAGTCGACAGCGTCCGATTGACAGGGTTCGGATCGATGTCACTCTCGACGACCGATTTCGGTTTGGGCTTCGGTCGTATCCACCGCCAAAAGGCTTTGGTCTTTGCAGCCCAGATGCGGTAGCCGAAGTCTGTGGAAAGGAAGCCAATGAGTGAGAAGCAGGGGATGCATACGGCGGCAAGGGTTATGCCAAAGGGCCACCATGGCGTGGGGTCGGCGGGCATGTTGGTCATTCCGAAGACAGAGGTGACGAAAGTGAGCGGCCTGTAGTTCATCAGTATGTCACAGAGGAGACGCTGGATATGGCGGAGAAGGTGGGGTCCCTGCATACATAAAGAACAAGTTTACAATGGTCAGAAGCTAGAAGCTTGTCAGTGCACGTATGCTTATCCTTGCTTGGGGTGCACACCTTGATGTTTCGTCCCTGCTGCACAGTGATGTCCGAGAGCTCGACTGACTTCCGAGATTCCTGAATACTAGTCCCCGAGAACAAATGATCTTGCAGGGACTTGATCTCATGCCGCCGTTCGTTATTTTCGCGCTGGAGAATCCTCAACTCTTTCATCTCTCGTTCAAACTCCAATCGGAGGTGTCGTAGTCGCCTCTTCCAATGATCGTTCCGCGGCGACTCCTCAAATAGAGGCCACAGGGTCTTACTCTTGCCTTCCCAGACTTCGTCGGTAAAACAGTCTTCAAATGCGTCAATCATCGCTTTTATGCTATCGTTGACGTTACCGAGCTACCGAAAGTAAGAAAGATATCTTGCGCTACATTCCGTTTAGGCACGCTTACCGTCTGATGTGCATAGAAATAGCGTCGTGTCCAAGTGAAGGCCGCGTCCTCGAAAAGCCTCTGATCGCGGAGCTCCTTGTCGAAAATGAAGCCCAGTGGAGGCGTTATGAGCCTGGTGATCCTCTTGTAAATTTCATCGTATCTCTTCCTAGCATCTCTGTATTCGGTGAGCAGTGCATAGAGGAAGGCTTCAGGACCATTGAGATAGCGGTGACCTGATTCGAATGTATCCGGGGTGGCTTTCCAATCGGGGAAACATTCAATTTGAAGGACCTGTCCATGCTTAGCGCTCGGCAAGCAAACTACCACAGAGTCAAACGCACCTGCCACGGAGACCAAATATCTTGCACCCAGCCGTACTTTGTCCGCGCTCGCCTATGCCGATTCCGGAGACGCCGTGGTTTGTCATCATAAAGGGCCAAAGCGACAACTGCACTGCAACGCGACATTGGGATATGGTTTTCATCAGAACGTCCATCTTTATCCGCCCGCTGCCATTCCATAGGTTTGCATTCATCGCCGATAATAGTGTAGTACTCGAAGTTGAAGAAGAAGGTTTTCTGGTGCTTCCGGTCCTCGTGGAATGCGCGATGCATGTGAGCCTGCAAGGTCAGTCCCGTATATACTATAGGCCGACATGCGGGGCTTACGGATGATGCCTCGGTTTGAACCAGGTGTTTAAACAGTTCATCCACATCGAATGTCTGGTGCATTGTGAGGTGTAAAGCACCAAATAGGATCGGCGATGGTTCGCGTGCAATCCTATACGCCGTGAGAATAGTTCATGAATGATGTATTGGTAGGCCTACGTGATGCGCCCAACGACCGTCCCGTCAGTGCTTTTGCCGATATCCTAGAGTTCAATCAGACTGGGCTCCGCATTACCAAACCTCCTTCCGCGCAATACACTACATACTCTTATAGAGTGCCAGATCTCTGTGGCCCTAGACATCTCGTTTTGGGGACCACCGCTTGTCTCAACCAATTGCGCAAGCCCATCAGGTCCAACGTCGTAGACCTGGAAATGAGAGTAATGGCTTCTGTCATCAGCAGGCCCAGGATCCAAGTGGAAGAGGTGAGGCTGTTTCGTAAGTTTCGCAGGATCCGTAATCACAGGCGCTAGTATCTGCCGTCCATGCTCTTCGAAGTCATACTTTTTCAGGTGCTCACGCAGGTGTTCGTGGTCAAAGGACTGCGACGGTAATTGGTCCTGGACGAAGTATGACCCATCTTCTTCATCGCTGTCATCGGAGAGTGTGGAAGAGTCGGCGAAAACAGCATTGACGCCTCGATCATCCCGAGTTGATGCTCGGCGGAAGTTCGGGTTCGGATCTTCCGCGGGGCCGAAGGATCCATTCGATAAGGATAATGTCTTCAGCAGTGTGTCGTGGGAGCGGTGGAGGGACTCCAGTTGCTTGCGGAGCTCTTCCACTTCGTTCGTCGCCATCTGAATGGGAAGTTGGACGGCGCCAGGCTGGAAATCATCACAGGAAAAGTTGGCAAGGAAGGCTGAAGCAACGGGATCCGCGTGAGGCTCTTCGCCTACTTTTAAGCGGACAACGCATTCCCATCCCAAGGTTCTGGCCCCCAAACTAGCCTAACACGGCGACGAGTCTTGTGCTTATTGAGCAGGGGAGATATTCTGCTCCAATGTGCGTCTCTGGCCAAGGCGTCTCGATTGCAAGTTGACGCAGGCGTTGATGGGGTTGAACGGCTGCTATCGAGATGATGGGGCCGAGCCAGAGAAGGCCAGACTCCAGCAACACTACCTACTGGGTAAGCCCACTCACCGCCTTTTGCTCGACCGCCCGCCGAGGATCTGAATGCCCATAGACCGTCCATATGAGGCGCACAAGCTCGCCAGGCTACCGATACCGACCTGGCAGACAGTGTGGCCCAAGCAGCGGGGTTCCCAGCCTCACGCTTGCACGTCCCGGTTCGTGGCATGCTGTAACACATAGATGCCGGCCATGTAGCAGCCTCTGTTGAGAACACATTGAAGACGTGAAGCTCGCGGTGGAAGGCGAGAGAAGGCACAAGATGGACGTTGGCGGCCAACGGACGGTTCGCGGAGGTCCATTATCGCACCTTCCCCATTCGTCCAAACCGCGGTTCCCGATTCCGTATCGATAAGCGCGACGTCTTCGCCCTCAAGAAATTCTCACGTCCCCATCATCCCCCCTTCCGCTCGTCATTGCCAATACTAGGGCCTAGAGGCATCATGCCTTCCCTTTCGACGCTCCTCTTTGCCTCGTTTCCCCTGCTGCTCATCGCCATCATTTGGCAGAACCCAGACCCCATCATCAAGCCAATCACCGGACACATCGCCTTCAAAATAATCCGGCAGTTCTTCGAGACAACGCACTGCTACGTCTCTGTCAAGACCAATTCAGCGCGTCTTCCACATGCGGAGTGCTTCAGTGTTTCGAACGGCAAGTTCTCGAGGGTCTTCATCGACGAGACATCCTTTCCGGTCGTGAAGGAGGCACGGAAGGGGCACGTGATTCCTGGTTTGTGGGATGGTCATGGACATTTGCTCCCATATGGCGAGTTGATGGACTCTGTCAATCTTTTCGGGGCCCAGACCATGGATGGGGTGAAGGAGAGACTTGTCCGGTACAAAGCGAGCCGTCCCGAAGCCGGGACCGCAGAGCAATGGCTGCGAGGCATGGGATGGGACCAAGCCAATTTTGAGGGGAAATGGCCCGTGGCAGTGAGTGGACTCTCTCCTGGCCTAACCCGTAGCCCTACACATTTCCAGGCGCGTTTTCGCTTTTCGAGAAGTTCCTTGCTAATATAGGTGCAGAAAGACCTGGAGATCGGAGATCAGTTCAAGGATATGTATGTCATGCTTGATCGTGTAGACGTGCATTGCATCTGGGTATCCGAGAAAGTACTGTCTCTTCTGCCAAACCCTCTTCCAGAAGTATCAGGCGGAGAGACCCCCGCGAAAGGAGTCTTCTGCGATAATGCAATGGACATTGTCATGAAGTATTACCCGAAGCCGAGCAAAGAGCGCAAAACCAAGTTCATCAAGGACGCCATGTGGGAACTGAACAAGCTTGGCATTGTTGGCGTGCACGATGCCGGAGTGTTTCCCTCGGAGCTCGAACTCTACGAAGAGCTGTCAGCAGACGAAAACTGGAATGTCCGGGTCTACGCGATGATGGAATGCGAGACGCGCAATACATTTTGTCCGCAAGATATTGCTAAGATCAGCACGACAAACGGGATGCTGCACGTAAGGAGCGTCAAGCTTTTCGCAGGTGGGTGTTGCCACTATTGTTGTGCAACGACATGCTAACTCCATTAGATGGCGCTCTCGGGAGCTGGGGTAGTGCTATGATCGAGCCATACAGCGACAAGCAGAGCTCCTCCGGATCGCTTCTCATCAACGCCACCACACTCTCCAAGCTGACGCATGAGTGGGCAACCGCGGGATATCAAGTAAACATCCACGCGATCGGCGACCTGGCCAATCGCCTCGCCGTTGACGCCTTCGAGGAGGCCCTCAAAGGTCTGTGCCCCGGATCTACACTCCGGGAGTGCCAGTCCCAGCATCGATTTCGCATCGAACACGCTCAAATCATCCATCCGGATGACCAGCGCCGAATGGCAGAGCTCGGCATTATCCCGTCCATACAACCCACGCACGCGACCTCGGACATGCCGTATGCAGAGACTAGACTCGGCAAGCCGCGCACCGAAAAAGAGGCCTATCGCATGCGGTCGCTCTTACCACTCAACCCCGTCTTCGGAAGCGATTTCCCCGTGGAGCCGGCCGATATCTTCGAAGGCATCTACGCCGCAGTCACGCGGCGCAGCCCGCGGACAGGCCTTGACGCAGAAGGTGGGACCAAAGGCTGGTATTCGTCGGAGACAGTCACAATTGAGGACGCACTAGAGGGCTTCACCGTCAATCCCGCGTATGCTGCATTCCTCGAAGGAAAAGCCGGTGTCATCGAAACGGGGGCATATGCAGACTGGATCGTCCTCGAAGAACCATTGGAGGCTGTCGACCTAGAATCCCTACGGAAACTCAAGGTGAAGGAGACGTGGGTAGGTGGCAAGCGAGTGTACAAACGGGCTGGCCCGGAGGAAGCCCCATGGGTGCAGAACTGAACGTCAGAGAACCCTGCGATACCCCACGCTGCACGGCATAGGCCTCCAAACCGCGATATCCGCTGAGGCCTACATGAAATCCTGTAGGCTGCTGCCGTACTAGGCCTACAGTAGCTACAGGATTTCGCTTCTGCGCTTCTTGGGCTGCATGCCACACCCCCATCCTAGCTCCAATACAGTCAAGTCTTCCCACCCCTTAAGTATCTATACCGCATTTGCAATTTACGCCATGGTGTCACTGCTCTCTCGGGCTAGTTCCCGCCTGTCGGCCAAATTCCACGGACCATATGCCATCACGGTGCTCATCCAACCACTTGTACGCAATTACCGTGCAACGGTTGGACGTGCATCTGTGGGGTGCAGTGACGGAGATTGACTGCAGACTTTTCTCCCCTACTCCGACTTTCCTCTTCCAGCCTACTCACCACCCCGCGTTTCGTCTATAAGAAGCCTTCGATATGTTGAGTTGGGGAAGGACCAGCGCAGCATGCCCCACACTCGAAAAGCACTCTTTCACAAAGAAACGAGAGCTTTCATGTCGGATAAGGATGGATAGCAAGACCAAAACAAGTTTCGCTTCGTCGAAAGAGTCGGTCGTGTGCGCACGATCTGGTGTTTGCGCGGATACCGCTACGCCGCCTGCTACACCTACACCAATGTCAACCTCTGCACAGCAGCTGCTCTCGGAAATACGCAACATCTACCGCACTCTCAGCAGCCTGCCAACTCTGGCTCCCGGGAATCAAGTCAACGCGCTGCTCACGCGCTTGGTCCATCTCTGCATCGCACCGCATGGCTCTGAATTCACCCACTACTTTCTCGGACTCGAGGGCGTAGACGCGCTGTGTCACTCACTCCGGCCTCTCTGCGCAGCCGCAGAAGGCGAATTGGAAAGGTACTGGGTGGACAGAATTTTGAACGAGTCGGCAGCGTCAAAAGGTAACCTCTGATGCGTTCCCAACATTCTCTATCTTCGATCAGCATTATTCAAAGCATTCCCTCCTCACACTCCTCTGTATCTCTATCTTTCTCCGTCCTGCAAGGAAGCTAACTGTGGAAACCAGCAACCGCTTCGCAAACCCGCCAGCTCCTTCGAAATTTCCCGTACTACACTAACTACCTCGACCTCTCACGTCTCGAGACCTCCGTCATCGTCGCCTTCCTGTCTTCCTCTGTATCTCTCAGTAAAGTCGCCTTCATAGGTTCCGGCCCTTTACCGCTAACCTCCATATGTCTGCTAGAAGCGTATCCGAAGGCAATCGTGCATAACATCGATCGCGACAACGCCGCTCTCCATGTCTCGCAATCTCTCGCAGCAAACCTGGGATACCATGACCGCATGACGTTCGCCTGTGAAGACGTCAGCATCGAGCAAGTTTCGGGTGCGCATACGAATTGGGCATCTTTCGATGTTGTTTTTCTAGCTGCGCTGGTGGGTATGAACACAGCGGAAAAGGTGTCCATACTCGAAATTCTTGCAGGGAAAATGCGGCCTGGGACGCTGGTAGTAGTGCGTAGTGCGCAGGGGTTGAGGAGCGTGTTATATCCGGTGAGTATGGTGATCTAAACATGAGATAGAGCGGACGCTAACTTTTACACGGGTCCTCGAGATATCGGATGAGCTCAGCCTAGCTGGTTATGAGGTGCTGGTCGAAGTGCACCCGTGGACGAGCGTGGTGAACTCAGCGGTTGTTCTGAGGGTTAAGGAAAGATGAGCCGGCTAGTCTAAATTTCCTCTTTCGAAGCATGGCGGCATCGGGAGTTGAATGCATGGGGCCTTCACAGGGTGGCGTGGAAAAAAGTGCGTCCGAATAGCATTGGCCGAGAAGGTAGATGGTGCATCCAGAACACAAGGTACCTTTGAACTAAGCAGAGGTACGAAGGGTTCCCATTTCAATCACACATGGCTCCCAGCATAGATTGAAAAGTCCGGATATCGGATTCCTTATCTTCGCTCATCTATAGAAACGCGCCCATAGACACACGCACTATCTTGTGAGTGCAGAGACATCCTGTGCAAATGGAAGCCCGGCCCTTTCCCACCGCGCTCCCCACTATCCTTTTCCCGTTCTACAGCATCAATCTATATAGCCTTAGCACGGCAATCCTTATAGTCCTCTAACTTGAACAGCCTCTTCGCATTCTTCCCCCCAATCATCGCCCTCGTACCCGTACTCATCTCCGCCCCATCAAACCACTCACACGCATCGCTGAAATTCTCAAATGGATAGTCCACCGAAAACAGGATGCGCTCCGCGCCCACCTCCGCCAAGCAGAAGTTGAGCGTCGTTGTAGAGAAATGGCCCGACGTCGTAATCCAGATGTTCTCGTTGAAGTACTCGCGGATCGTCTTCTTGCACGCCAGGCCGAGCGCTTTTTCCGGTCTTCGAACCAGTGGTTAATGCGCCACATGTCGAAGGGCATGTGTTCGCCGAGGTGGCCCAGGATGATTTGCAGAGACGGGTGTCGGTCGAAGACACCGTTGGTTACCATGCCGAGGGCATGCAGGCTGACACCGTGAGCGAAGGAGAGTGGAGGCCCGATTAGCCACTGAGTGCATGATTGTAAGCCCCCCATACCATACTAATGCAAGTTTTCTCGTAGACACGTCGTTCGGATAATTTACACTTACCTACCGGTCCTTCCATAGCTTTTCGAAAATCACGCCGGTGGGGTTGCGGGGGTGCAGATAGAGCGGTACGTCCAGCTCGACGCATGTCTGCCAGAAGATGTCCCATTCGGGCTTGCCATAGAAGATGAGGTCTTCGCCGTCCGGGCCCGCACGCTGGGTGTCGTTGACGAGAGCCCCCTTGAAGCCATACTGCGTGATGGTGCGACGCGGTTCTGTGGCCGCCTCAGCAGGATCACGCGTCGAGAGAGTCCTACATCAACACATCACTATCAATACCCATTCCAGATTTCAGGGGGGAAAGACCGGAACTGGCAGAAGACGTACGCGAACGCTCCCAGACGGTCTGGAAAAGCCCGGATCTTCTCCGCAATATAATCGTTGATTTCAACAGCGAGCGCCTGTGCCTCCTTCGCGTCGAATATGTCTTGCACGCCGGGCGCCGTGTATGACAGAATGGTGTAGCCCACGCCGTGCTTGTCGGCATGGCGAAGCCGGATGTCGGTGATGTCTTGTATCTCTTTGACATGCGTTTCCGGGTCGGTGCTGAAGAGGCCGTCCTACCTGCGGGTTTTATCTTCTAGGCGCGGCAGCGCGATGGCTTCTTCAAGGATGACTTTGCCGAGCATGACGAGGTGGACTTGAGTTTAAAGATGGAAATGGAAAAGAGGGGTGCGTGGGAGCTTGGGAGAGAGGGTTGATATTTCAATCCAATGACCTGTGCGGATAGTAGGGTGCTCGCGTCGAAGAAGCTGTTCTGATGGAGTAAAGGAGGTACCTGTAGCAGTGCGGTTCCGCTTTCCGCCGTAAGGGCGTTTGTAAGGCCCTCTACAGCAAGAGCAGCCCGCTAATGTGGAGTACAGGGCATGTACGCGTTCGGTGCCTACCTTAGTACCCCAAGACACTCCGAATTACCGGTCATGAGGATTTCTTCATTCCCGTGTCAGATTTCAGGCATGAACCCTTTCACGCGCTAACCCTCATTAGTAGCATGTCCAGCCAGATTCCTCAGACACCATTTCTAGATCCACGGAAGAAGCCTGAGAGCATTGCTAGAACTTATTAGCCACTACTAGCCCCGCTTGCTCTAAACTAAAACCTACCAGACGACTTATCTCACTACGCTCCACCTTCCCTACCCTCCCCGTTCAGCACCCACGATCTTTTGTCCCCTTGGAACACCCATTACCACCATCACCACCACCACCCTCAGTCATTCCCTCATCCCCATCTAACAGTAAATCTGATACGAATACAAGTTCTTCGCATCCCAGCACTTCCCAATCTCATTCGTCTCAATAAAACCCCCCGTGCAATCCCCACTATAGAACAAATACACTGCACGCTCGTTTGCCCCTTCTCTTCCCATCACTCCATGCCAAGCTGGGTTCGGGCACGTGAGGGTTGCGCGAGCTGAGGCTAGCTGCAGCCCGCCAAGCACCCGCAAAACTCGGTGGAGCCCCAAAATCGCCTGATGTATTGTTAGGAATTGCAAGTCTTGCGGTGTGTGTAGGAGCTAAAGTTGAACTTCGTGCGTAGTGTCCGCGATGCTACATCTACGCTGTCGTTATCTCGACCACCATCGTTTCTTACCATAATATCTAGCCCGGATCAGGGAAGAGAAGAACACTAGATCGGATCTACGCAGTGAAAAGGTACTGTATTCGGCAATAGAGTGAGTTAGCCCAATGAGTCTGATACGGATACAGCTAAAAGTGCAAAGTGCCAGCACAAACCCCCAACGCTGGTCAACATCACAATCCGTGATGTTCGGCGTCTATGCCGCACGCTCGTCAGCCTCGTTCTCTGCTTGCCCCAAGTTCAAATGTGCCAAACTATCCACCTCACTCCTGTCGTCCCCCGTACCAAACAGGCCCTCTGGCACCCTCACCCCATACGCCTCGATCTCCTTCCTAATCCCCTTCTGCTCTTGCTTCTTAAGATATTTCGCCGCTAGCCCAAATAGTCGTTCACTACTTGCAAAATCGGTGGATGCATACTCCAGCATCTCATCGCGCACTCTCTCGTCCTGCTGCTTCTCCTGCGCCTCTTCTATCTTCTTAAACGCAATAGCAGTTCGTAGGTAGATAAGCCCAACGTCCGCAGAACCGACGAACTCGGAGATGAAGTCTTCGAATTCTGTGTCCATGGCTTCCCGCATGATGCGGATGCTACGCATACCCCAGAACGCTGCTTCAGTCCAGTCCTGGAGCTTGAGGTAGGCAGCAATGGTGCGCGCTACGAGACGGATGCGTAGGATGATGCGGACCGTGGTTCCTGTCTGGCCAGAGTAGCGTCCGGACTCGATGCCCTCGTGGAAGAAACTATCGGCTAGGACGCTCCGTGTACGGCCTTCGATAATGATATGAATAGCGTGGAAGGATTTAACGTAAAGCCGCAACGCCTCTTCCACCTTTCCCTCTGTGAGAGTCCTGTCCCCCTCTATCATCAAATCCGTGCTCTTCTCACAGCACTCCCTTACACTCGGATGCGGAACCGCCATCCTCCCCCTCAACTCCTCCACCAGCCTCTCATCAAACCCGTCAAACTCCGTATCATACAACCCCTTCACTCTATCAAATCCCTCCAAAATCCTCCTCTGCAGAGCTACCGGTATCGGTTTCGGATCCGCGGGGTAATAAGGATCTCGTAGCGCGAAGCCCGTGCACAGCTGTGCATTGAGCTCGGGGAAGGACAGGCTCGAGTAGTACCATACTTGTGTGAAGAGCGGAAGGTCGTTCAGGTGTAAGATGATAATGTGTTCGGGGATGGCGCCGTGGCGGGGGGAGGATATGCTGATTGTTGCGTGGTGGTGCCGGAAGAGCTCGGCGCGGTGGCTAGAAGCGACGATGGGGACGCCGCCCTCGAGGGAGATGTGTTGGACTAAAACTCCAGCGCTCTAGTTAGTATTCTATCGTATCTCTCTATTGAAAAAGCTTTCGGGTCGTGTTCTGCAGTGAGAAAGGCGAACCGAGGGAGTCTCCCAATCATCTGGCGCATGCGGGTCATATACCCTGAGTACATACCTGCAGTCGGCCACGGCGTCTCAATCCTTACGAAAACATTTTCCCTGCGGAACATCGTCTGCGCCTCAAGATAGATCTGCTTGCTCGCTCTATACAGCGCGAAGTCGAAGTCGTATCTTCCACCGCCGTCGCATCCGCCGGTGTCTAGATGAGTCGTGGGGTCGAAATAGTGAGCGTAAATCTGCTCACGCAGCTCTAGAGGAAGCTGCAGTAAGGGGAATGTTTTACCCATCGTGAAGGCGTAGTCTGGAGAGAATATTGGGGGTGGATGGAACCTTGATGTAGACGATGACGGCCGCCGGGAATGAACCCCGCTAGGCTCGGTTAACTCCGCTTAACCCCGACTTATAATGCTCCATTGCATTTCATATACAGACAGAAGTCGCATTCCACAAGGTTTCCAACAGGGCTGCATAGAGCCACCATATAGTACAAGTTCGTTCTCATCTTACCGCCGCTTAGATATGCCAATTGCTTACACAAGAGTGGAAAAGGTATAATTGCTCACAGTCCCAAACCAGATCATTTGTTTTCCTGCTGTGGCGGCGGAGCACCGCTACCTAACCAGCTGAAAGCACTGCTCTTCATGCTCTTCATCTGCTCCTCCTGGAACTTCTTTTCCTCATCCGCCATCTCCTTCAGCCACTTCTCGCCGTTCTCGCGGATCTCCTTGTCCATCGCTTCGTAATTCTTCCGGCCGATTTCCCGGAACATATCGATCATCATCTTTCCTTGCGCCATGCCTTCCGAGGCATTCGTCCCATCAGCCAGGATCAGCTTGCCCTGGCCGCCACCCATGCCTAGCGCCCCCATTAAGAAGCCGCCGGCACTATGCTTTCCCCTCTTTGCCTTTTCCGCTTCGAGCTCCTTCCTGAACTCTTCTCGCAGTCTAGCTTCCCGCCGTGCAAACTCGGCTGGGATGTCTTTACCCTCCATTGACTTGAGAGCACTCCGCACGTCTATGTTACCGCCTTGTTGTAGCATGGCAATGTATTCGAGGAAGGGGATGAGGCCTACGAGGCCTTTGTCTCCAGGCTGCCCCTTCCACTTGGGAAGTATAATGGCGTTCTCGGGTTGTAATTTTACGTGGGCCGGGTCGGTGTCGATGATGATGGTTTTAGAGAGGTCGCGGTTGAGGCAGGACAGATCCTACAACATGTTAGCGGAGATCGGCGCCTCAGGAACAATTTCCATACTTTAACATACTCGCCCTTCTCGTAGCGCGTCGCCTCACGGAATAATGGCCACATTACGATGCGGAAGGGATCGAGTTTTCGGATGATAGGATCGGCGTCCATTGATTTGACAGAGGTGAAGATGACCAGCTCGTAGTACTGGCTCAGGTAGCGAAGGAAGTAGTCCACGCCAGGCCGTTTCGCTGTTCGCCAGCCATGCTTCGTTGACCATTCCGAATGAACTAGCAAATCCTCCAAGCTCAAGACGAGGGTCAGCGGCGGCGCTGGCTCGATGTCCGGGAGCAGCTTTGGGAACGTCGGCTCGGTGTAGTAGCCCATTTGGTTGTTGATCCGGGCTTTGGCGCGCTTGTACATCAGGCCGAGTGCCCATCCTGACGGCGCGTCTGGATTCGCCTTCTCTTCCTCTTCCGACTCCCAGTTCCGGCCCATGTATACCGCGCCTGTAGCTCCGAATAGAAGCGTTATAAGGTAGGACCAGTTGGCCACACGGTTCCGCCGCCTGTCCGTGCTCGTCTCGTAGGCTGACTTCGGTAGCTCTCCGCCTTCGCGGCCTGCTCCTCCCGATCCAGGCTCCTTTGCGGGATCATCTGTGACGTTGTTTGGGTCGTGAGTGCCGGTCTTGTGCTTTGCTTCGGCTTCGCCAAACTCGGCGCCGAAGGTGGAGGGAATGCCTTGTCGCAGGTCTGGCAGAGGTTTCTGTGGCTGTTGGGGGCTCTCGGTCGTGGGGTCTGCGTTCTCTTGTGGTGATTTGGGTCCTGCAAACTCTTCCTGCTCCGGAGCGTAGTCCCTCGCCGCATCGGGCCTTGCTGCTTCAGATACACCAGGCCCCGGTGCCTCTGACGGCGTTGTGTTGCGCTCTGGTGTTGCTGCCGCATCGAACTCGGGCTGCGCTTGAGGGTTGACGGGATTCGGACGCGACTTGTTCGATTCATCAAACTTTATCGGGTCGGAGGGCCTCCATGAGTTATTCCGGCCGGGCTTGTTTGCGTAGAAGCGTAACCGCTGCGATGTGGAAGCTATGGGAGCTATGCGAGGGACGGACAGGACCGGGGGGGTGCGCAGCGCGCGGAAGGCTGCCCGCGACAGCATTGTGGCCGTAAAGGAGAGATTGGACTACAAATTAAGAGAGAATGCAAATCTACAAGACATGGATTGGGAACGAATTGGAGCCGGTGCAGGAGCTCGATGAAGCGGCGGGCGCTGCTGCGGTCTTCCGATGAAATAATTGATGGGAGCTTTGCTTGGCGACGTGCACCGTGCTCACGCGCCTGCCGAAGGACAAGGTGTCCGTCTTTGACCACCCCGGCGAGAGCGTCATGCTCTCCATTGCGTCCTTCTGCGACGTGCGCACTCCGTTCTCTGGCCTCTTCGCCCCTCTCCACTAGTCCCATGTCGTCAGAAAGGGACCATCTTGGGCATGCACTCGACTGGAAGGCCTCTGCGGCGAGATGCGCCGGCGCCCGGAGGAGCCACCTTTCAGCTGATATGGCTCTTTCTGCTGTGGATATGCTGCTGGGCGCCCGTCGGACATGGCATGACCGATGAAGCCATATCAATCCTTAGGTAAATCTTCCAGAGCGTTGTCAAAATTTCGAGGCGCATACTGATCAGTCACAGACAAGAAACTCGAGACATATTTTACCATGGCTACGACAACTACATGAAGCATGCCTTTCCCGAAGACGAATTGCGCCCACTCACTTGTGGGCCTCTCACGCGCGATCGCCAGAATCCCGCGCATATTGAGGTCAACGATGTCTTGGGAAACTATTCCCTGACGCTGATTGACAGCCTCTCTACGCTCGCTATCCTGGCATCCTCCCCACCGCTATCCAAACGAGGTCATAATAAAGCGTTGGGGGATTTCCAGGATGGTGTCAAGTTGCTGGTGGAGCATTACGGAGACGGATCAGAGAGCCCGACGGGGCAAGGGACAAGAGCGCGGGGATTCGATCTGGACAGCAAGGTGCAAGTCTTCGAGACGGTCATTCGCGGCGTCGGAGGACTGCTAAGCGCACACGAATTCGCGGTAGGAGATTTGCCGATTCGAGGCTACGACGCCAGGGTGCAAAAGAAGAAGGGAAGACGAGGCATTTTCTGGCGCAATGGGCTGGTGTACAATGGCCAATTACTCCGACTGGCTACGGATCTCGCTGAAAGGCTGATGCCTGCTTTCCACACTCCGACTGGTCTCCCGTACCCGCGCGTGAACCTGCGCCACGGCGTTCCCTTCTACGCCAATTCCCCGTATAATACTGACGCGGAGCACGGCCAATGCAACAAGGATCCGAACGAGAAGGGAACCGAGATCACGGAGACATGCAGTGCTGGAGCGGGAAGCCTTGTCCTGGAGTTCACTACCCTCAGCCGCCTGACTGGAGACCCCCGTTTCGAGATTGCCGCGAAAGAGGCTTTCTGGGCCGTGTGGCAGCGCAGGAGCAGCATTGGGTTGATTGGCGCGGGCATTGACGCGGAAACAGGGCAATGGGTGTCTCCATACACAGGCATCGGTGCCGGCATAGACAGTTTCTTCGAATACTCCCTCAAGTCGCACATCTTGCTCTCCGGATTACCCTATAATCCTGAGAAACTAGAGACGGATTCTCCACAAGCATTCCTCCGGGCATGGGAGGATGCGCACGATGGGATCAAGCGACACGTTTATCGCGGCGCACAGCATCAACATCCGCACTACATCCAGGTCGACCTTTACACGGGCGCAATGCGGGCATTCTGGATCGACAGCCTCAGTGCATACTACCAGGGCCTCCTCGCTTTGGCTGGAGAGCTTGAGGAAGCAATTGAGACTCATCTACTCTATACCGCCCTTTGGACACGTTATTCCGCAATGCCTGAGAGATGGTCAACCGCGACCGGCAACATCGAGAGCGGTCTCCGATGGTGGGGTGGCCGGCCGGAATTCATCGAATCGACTTGGTACTTGTATCGAGCGACCAAGGACCCATGGTATCTCCACGTTGGAGAAATGGCTCTCCGAGACATCAAACGGCGATGCTGGACCAAATGCGGCTGGGCCGGGCTACACGACGTCCGCACGGGAGAGCTGAGCGATCGCATGGAAAGTTTCTTTCTCGGTGAAACTGCAAAGTACCTCTTCCTGCTGTTCGATCCGTCTCATCCGCTCAACACCTGGGACGCGCCATTTGTCTTCACCACTGAAGGTCACCCTTTGATAATACCCAAACGCCTGCGGCCCTCTAAGTTCGTCCAAAGCAGTGCACCCACTCCTGACTGGGAACCTGCTCCTGGGGTGTGCCCTCTTCCACCGGCCCCTGTGCCTTTCAGCATATCGGCCACCGCTGCTCGACCCGACATCTTCCACGCCGCAAGCCTTGCGAAACTGCACCTCATGCCAACGATCGAGACGCTTGAATCGCCTCTCGTAGAGTTCAGCGCTGATCACCCTAGTATATCCGTTTCGGATATCCGCTCCCCTTCCAATTATACCTATTATCCGTGGACTCTTCCCCCGGAGCTGGTCCCTTACAACGCGATGAGCTCGAAGATGGCAGTACGCACTACCTTTGACCTCTCATTCCCTAATATGCCGAACACCTTACAAATGGGCACCCTACAAAGGGTGCAGGAAGGAATCCTCGTAAATTCTATGAGCGGGCTTAGGCTCGGCATGGTGCGTGAGCCGGAAGCTTTTCCGGATGAGCAAGAGGTCACACTTGACGACCAATTCCGCATCTATGCAATCTCAAACGTTGCTCTTGGCCGTGATGAGAAAGTATACATGTCGCGCTCGACCATCGAAAGCTTTAACCCTCTAGATCCTTTCTTTACTCGCACGCGTGATCCCTCGACTTTGGATCTCGTCATTGACGTCCCTCCTCAGCCAGTGATGAGCTCGTCTTCAGGAGCGCTTTCCGACCTTCTCGAAGATGCTCTTGGAGGAATGGGTAATTTGTCTAATATGGAAGTCTTCGAGATGGAGGTAGGGCCGGAGGCGCTAGAAGATGGTTCGTCTTACCTGTCCTCACTACTTGCCTCGCTACAGTCACTCCTCTCCGCGCCATCTTCGACAACCTCCCCCTCATCGTCTTCTACCCCAAAACCGAAAGAGCAGCAAACACAGCGTCTTTCTATCCAGGCCACGCTTCCTATCGGCCCTGGCTCCGCACCGCTTCCAGATGTGCCTGATCCGGACCTCACATACAGTGCGTCGGATCCCCTTATGTGGTCGGGCATTTACATCCACCCTAACACTCTATGCGATGAGCGTTTGCACATAGACATTCCCCGCAACCACCAGGTTATCGTCATCCCACGCGGTGGCTGTTCTTTCTCGACTAAGCTACGAAACATCCCGGCGTATCCGCCGAAGGGTGGATCACTGCAGCTCGTGGTTGTTGTGAGCTATCCGGAGCATGAAGAACTACGATACGACTTCGCTACCCGTGAGAGTACGGAGGATGAAGAAGTGATCGATGAAGATCCGAAGGAAGGGAGCAGGAACAGCAGGATGGGCAAGCGGGCAGATAAAGAAAACACCGTGGATCCTGCCGCCGAGCAGCCCCAGAGTGACACTCAAAAGGAGAGCACCTCGGATACGCAACCTCGCTCAAAAATGTCTTCTAGGAAAACGCCACACTTTGCACAACGGCACGAAATGAACCCCCTCGTCCAACCTCTGCTGGACGAGCAGCAGTTTACTCCGTCCGGCCTGCCTCGTCCAAACCCAATACCGCTCATTATGATCAGCGGCGGCGAAGAAACAATGGCGCTCTTGAGGAGAGCGAATGGCATAGGCGTGCGGCGGAGATACTATTTCCTTAGCCAAGGAGTGAAGATAAGCAACCTGATCGTTCTATAGACGACTTTAACCAGCAGGGATGGTATCTGTACGAGCTATGTATATACAAAGAAAGCAGGCGTTTCTTGGAACTCGCATTGGGATAGATAGAGGGCATGGGTGGGCTCTTTGTCGATACCTTAGGAATGCTCCATTTAAATGTGCATTGTTCTGCTATAGTTCGCGTTGATTTATTAGGTGCTCCATTTCCAATCAGGATGTGCGCCAAGGCTCACGTGCAATGGGCTGATTGATTGATTTCTGTCGTTGTAAGTCACCAACCTATAGAGGTTATACTGACTACGCCTACGCATAAAAGGACTTAAAAGACGCTAATATTAAGAGAAGAGAACAGGGTATTATAGAACTACAGGCAAGTAGCATAAGTTAACAGAAAATAACAGTTTAGGCGCCGATAATAAGGGCGTAGCCTACTACGCGCTACGAACCATGGCACGAAGCTGCCAACGAAAAAGGAGCCCAGAAAGCCCCTCAACAACAACGATGGTCAACGGAAAGGGCGCAAACAGCACCAGCAAAAGGGTTGGATCTGGAGAGGAGGTAGAGCAACAACGGCAGACAACTTAGGTAGCAATACACTGTCAACTCATGCCTATACACACCATGTGCAAAGACTCTATATGTGAGACACTACGGGTCTGCGTCGAAGATCCTGCGATGGGCTGCATAGTGACCTCCATCCATGGATCAACATGGACATATCCTTCATTCTTGCCTGAAGGCTGCCGCCTCGAACTCCTTAACTCTATATCAATTCTTCTAGTCAACACCGGCGCTTACGGTTCTGCGGTCTTTGGATTGCCCGCATTTCCTAGACCGTCGATCCTCAGCCTCGTTATTTCGAACAACAGCGTCTAGACAGCGACTTCGAGAACCATCATCACTAAGCGTCACTATACCCCTTCTCTACGGCAATACTACTCTCGTTCCCGTACACCACGCCGAATCTAGCGTCGACGCCGTCGCTTGACGGGGTTAAAGCCCTGGTTTGTGACCGATGCTGGACCGATTTCTTCGATACTGAGGGTTTCGAACAACTTATGCGACATATGTAAGTCACAGTAGTGCTTTACGAATCCGAGCTCTCATTTTCTAGAACATTACTAACTAAATCGCTGTCAGGTGGACGCTCTCTGCATATTGCAGGACTGTGATTACGATAAGACTCACGAGATAGCTTTGATGGCACAAATCTACGGAAACCCGTTTGTTACCATTCTAGCCTCCCACTGCAGAAAGTGCCACGGATGGTTTTTTTCACCGGCGCCAGGTATGCTCGGAGGAAGGATATACTGTGCCCTTCCGCATATTAGACGGGACATTCGGAACCGTGACGTTCCAAACCGGCTACAGCCGCCCGCCAGAAAAAAGAGAACCAATTCAGGAACGGGAGTGGACATTGCAGGAACAATTTCTGCCCAAACGCCTTCTGATGTACACTTCGCGCACCTTACAATGACAGTGCGCTGCTGGCACAATGAACCTTGGGCAGTCGCTATGCATGGGATACAGGCTATCGCCGGATTTAGTCAGCCACATCAGCTCAGAGAAGAAGAAAGCGTTGATACAGTGGCTAAAAGTAGTGGAAGACTATTGTTCCAGAACCGCTACTTTTCCGAGCGATAAACTTCTCGCTATTGCAGCGCTCGCGAAGGAGTTCCCTGTGACTCTAGGCTCCGGGTATCACGCCGGACTCCGGCATTATGGATTTTTCTGGCAAATGTAATGAGAAAGAGCGTCGCAAAGAACTAGGCACCCTCGAAAGATCCCATATATAGGGCGCCGTCCTGGTCCTGAGCATCTGTTGAAGGTGACGTGCTTTTCTCCACACTCCGCATGCGGAAAATATATGACTGCTTCGAACTCGCCTCTGCACTCACGGTGATTAAAGATGAGGTAATACCTCATGGTGAGGTTAACGCGGCCTCCATCACAGCTCGTGCCCGATTGCTACTATGCTGGATGCCTCACGTTGACGAAACATATGCGTGGCCAGCCCCTCGTCATCGCTTTGACGGGGCGTATAAAATTCCCGTGGACTATGGAGTTTCGCAAATGCCGTCGAGATTTCTCAACGCTTATTTTCGCTACCTGTCCCAAATTGCGCTACCAACTAGGACTATAGAAGTTCTGATGGGTATTAATTTCGACGAGCCTCCTATTTGCAAAGTCGGACTTGTATATTGCATGCCACTCGGCTGGGACCTCATCCACGTGGGTGTAGCGCCGAATTACTGGCGTTATAGGTCGGAGCGAGTGCGATTGTATTCGGGTGTCTTGTTGGTTCTAGCTACATAGAGCACTTTCCGACGGATTGGAGTTTTCAGCGGACTACATGCGGAGGAGTTCGTGATGATTCTGGGATCAGAGATCACACTTGTGTAGTAATCTTTTGGTGTCGGCTTTCCAGCAGCTGGTATGTTCACTAACAAACAAACTACGCGGCCCCTGAACCCGCACTTTGTACTGCAACTAAGTTTCTACTAGCCTCTCCGAGACATGCTGTTGCTATCGGCACAGATGTTTCAGCCTTTATAGGCTAATTGCTCCGCCATATTTCACTCTTCGAGGCGTGCAAAGCATTATCGATGCCTTGTCATGATCGAGAGCAGCGTTAAGATCATCCAATACAAACACCCCAAGCCTGGCTCGTCGAGCTCAAAATTTCGGAGAAGTATCTAGTTGACCACATAGAGTTCGACCCCGGCTCGTTCACTGGTTTCTTCGGCTCAAAGCCACTCATCATCGCCACCTCGCCACCACCCAATGGGGGTAGAGGACGTATGTTTGACCGTTCGCAACACACTCGTAGAAGACGCCGGCCTGCGTGTCGCCCCGGCACGACCCTCAGAGACACAAATGGCGCCATCGAACTAACTCTCACCGTCGGAGGCGAAAAGCCATACCCCTCACGGTCCACGCAATAGTCAGCCCGGGCGGCCCGGCATCTACAACTTTCGAAAGAACGTGGTACACCAACAACCACCAATGGGACTTCGCCTTCTGCGCCGACTGGAGCTTGCTCGCTCCGGCCCATGCGATAAACCGCCTCACGCACCTCATCTTCCTGGACGTCCACGCAGGCTACCTTGTCGACCTGCGGTAACTCTGCGCATACCCAGTTCAGGTCTTCGGTTATAACTAGCGCGAGACCGGCCAGCCCGCTTGCCCTAGCAGAATTCGTTCTGAGGTGTCCTTTGGTCCGCCGCAGGTCGGGTTTGTGAACCTGACGAAATTCCTGACGTAACATCTTCACTAAACGGGGCTGGCTCAAGATACCACAGTAGTCCGGAGGCGTGGCTGATGGACCATCATGGGGTAGCACTCGAGAACTTCGTTCCGTTGTATCGGGGATTGTATTGCCAGGAGCGACATTGGCAAGGGAAGAGGTTCTTTCAGCCCACGGCTTCGGGATACGGACCGCAGGGTTGGTACAGAGTGTCAGAATGAAAGGCGAAAGAGCACAGATCCCATAGTATATGGTTATGAAGCACGCAGGAAAAGGGGTAGCTAGGACCGAAAGTTCACTAGCGCTGTCTTGGCGAACCCGGCTTTCCTTTTCGTCGAAAGTTCGTCTAATTCTCTAACTCCACATTTCCTTTTTCTATCACCGCATTCTACAAAAGAGATTACACGCTTTATGTAAGCCCGCTTGTAAGATTTCGGCTTTCAAACGGACGAAGACAGGCCGATGAAGGCAAGATGGAGCGCTCCGAACGGAAGATCACGTATTCCCTCTTTTTTCCGGACGAGCATCTCGCAGGCCTCCTGCATTTTGCGCATACGTTCCAGTCATGAGAGTCTCCAATGCTTAGTACCGCTCCGTTATCGCAATCCTTAGACCCTTTGTCCAAATTCGGAAGGTCGAATCCGCCTCGCCAAGCAAAATTCCATATCTCTATAGTGCCCAGCCAGCGGAGATCCAGGGTCCGAAAGCTTCACTTTCCTAATACACAGTTTGGCCAAGCTCTCCGCGAGTTATAAGGGAGCTACATGGAAGAATATGGAGGAGATTTGTCTGCGAAAGGCAGCTCAGGACGAGCTGACTTGCATAGATACTCCGAGGAACGGGGTCAGCTGCCATTCCCAGTGTACGAGCGCAGGAGGTGATGTCTAGATGGCAGTCTGTGGATGGCGCAGGTGAGCGAATATGGGGCCATGAAGAAATACGAGGGTTATAAGAAGCGGGAGAAAAGTAGGAATTCCGTGAGACTGGGTGAGTGGCTCGTTCTTTTGCAACCCAGTTCCCGAAGTTCCTCTAAGGGGTGTTTTTTGATCCCTTCAATAATGCG
Source organism: Trematosphaeria pertusa (assembly GCF_010094035.1). Taxonomy (NCBI): domain Eukaryota; kingdom Fungi; phylum Ascomycota; class Dothideomycetes; order Pleosporales; family Trematosphaeriaceae; genus Trematosphaeria; species Trematosphaeria pertusa. The sequence continues at coordinate 1,586,335 of NW_022987220.1, read as the reverse complement.
GCCATTCCTTCTCGCATCCTTGGCGTCGCTAGTCGCGGTACAGAGCAGCAATGCCCATCCGCTATCGCTGAAGTCGCGAATGCTCGCTAGGAGAGCCGTCGACCTGAACGCCTTTCGAATGGTTCTGGATACTGAGTATACGAACGCAACAACTGTACAATCAGACCCGTCGATTTCTTCCCTGGCGAAAAGGGCCGATCCTCAAGATACCGCTACGGAACTTGTAAAGACAACTGTACCAGGTGCTACCTTTCGGCTCGTTGAGGATCACTACGTCGGAGGCAACGGTGTAGCTCACTTCAATTTCAAGCAGACCGCGAGTGGGCTTGATATTGATAACGCGGACTTCAACGTGAATGTAAGTCACTTCTTAAAAGCCTAGTGAATCGGACTACCCGAGCAGGTTCACTGATTAAGCGTAGATTGGCCGCAACGGAGAGGTTTTCTCGTTCGGTAGCTCATTCTTCAAGGAAGATGTGCCTTCATCTCCAGACTTTGACAAACGCGACACTGTCGACCCGGCTGAAGCCCTCAAGGCGGCAGTCAACACACTCCAACTTCCGATTACGGCCGGCAATGCGAAGGCGGAGCCAAAGGGTGACACAGACACGTTCATAATCACACAAACTACCGGGACCGTTTCCGAGCCAGAAGCTCGCCTCGTCTACGTCCAGACAGCCGATGGAAGCCTTGCGCTCTCTTGGAAAGTAGAGACTGACATCGACACCAATTGGCTCCTTACATACGTGGATGCGAAGAGCGGCGAGAAAATTCACCATGTAGTCGACTACGCTGCGGACGCAACCTACGAAGTCTATCCTTGGGGTCTCAACGACCCAACCGAAGGCCAGCGCGTCATCCTTGAAGACCCATTTGACCCTAAATCAAGCGAATTTGGCTGGCACAGCACCGGCTCCGAAAGCTTCAAGACAACGAGAGGCAACAACGGCGTGGCGCAAAGTAATTGGGACAACAGACAAGACTACCTGAATCTGCCGAGGCCGACAAGTCCATCGCTCGACTTCGAGTATCCGTACGGTTTGAACCAAAGCGATTGGAAATCCTACATCAACGCATCAATTACCCAGCTCTTCTACACGGCAAACACGTACCACGACCTGCTGTACAAACTCGGCTTCACTGAGGAAGCCGGCAACTTCGAGATGAACAATAATGGTGGAGCGGGCGTAGAAAACGACTTTGTGTATCTCAACGCGCAAGATGGCGCTGGATTGAACAACGCAAACTTCTTGACCCGGCCGGATGGCCAACCAGGCCGCATGAGGATGTATATGTGGAACCTCACCGAGCCGTGGCGCGATGGCGCCTTCGACGCTGGTGTAGTCATCCACGAGTACACTCACGGGCTTTCAAACCGCCTCACCGGCGGCCCTGCGAATGCTAATTGCTTGAACATTCTCGAAGCAGGCGGTATGGGCGAAGGCTGGAGCGATTTCTTCGCCACGACTATCCGGCTCAAGCCCGGCGACACTCGCGCAACGAACTACGCAATGGGTGCCTGGGTCTTTGGCGACCCTGCAGGCCTCCGACCTTATCTCTACTCTACGGATATGAACGTCAACCCGCACATCTACACGGACGTTGACCCGCTCACCAAGGTCCACTACATTGGCACGGTTTGGGCCACAATGCTCTATGAAGTGCTCTGGAACTTGATCGACAAACACGGCAAGAACGACGCGGGCACACCATCCTTTGACTCCAGCGGCGTGCCCACGGATGGCAAGTATCTAGCGCTGAAGCTCGTTATGGACGGAATGGCCTTACAGCCATGCAACCCCAACTTTGTGAGCGCGCGCGATGCGATTATTGATGCGGATGAGGCGTTGACGGGTGGAGAGAATGCGTGTGAGATCTGGAAAGGCTTTGCGAAGAGAGGTTTGGGCGAGGGTGCGACATATAGTACGATGGGGAGGACGAATAGTTTTGTTCTACCGGAAGGGGTGTGCTGAGGTGCGGTAAGGAGTTACGATACCTCATTGCAGTGGCTCTCGTAGGAGGTATTGAATAGACGACCTGAGAATTTTGAATGTCTCAAACCACATCTAATTCGGGCGGCATGTTCGGGTAAGGCGTTAGGAACTCCATGCACCTCGTCCATTTTAGGAAAGAGATACACTTCATCCAAAAGGAAGGATTGAGACATCTGTCCGTCTACGTACACCCTCATCCCTTCGGCGTGCCCCTGAGCATAGGAAACAGTTCTTTGGCACAGCAAGGCAGACCATGCACTCGCGCGAACCTGCTCTCGCGACCTCATCACGCCCTTCAAATTTCCGGCCACAACCCTCAGCTTTTTCTCACTTCGATGCAACGCGTCCAGAAAAAGCAGAGCCTCGCAGCCAAGTCCCACGCATTCTCGGAACCCGCGCCCGAACCATCTCTCAGACAAAAATAAATCCAAAAACTCTACTCAAAACAGCATAGTACACGCTTCAACCCCCTTCTCCTTCCCCATCCATACCCCTACCTACCCATCTCGCCAACCTTCCAGAAGGCCCGCTAGAAGCCTTCCATGCATCAGAACCACTTCGCGTGCATCGGCAACGCACGTGGGACCCTTCCCTCAATATATCCGCCGCAAGAAACGAGTATGGGCCGGCAAGGTTAGTGACGTGAAGTCGCGTGGCTAGCCGTCCACCGGCTTATCTTAGAGGCTGATCTGACATCAGCAGGCTTTTCGCTTGGAACCCCGAAGTTGAGGTCACGATATAGTGAGTTGCCTAATGCGGACTAGCGTGGAGCTACGTTCGGAATCCGGGGATTAATGATGAGTGAGGGGGCTGGGATATGGCTTTCCCATTGGGTGAGGAGGAGAAAACGTGGATCTGGGATGGGAGGTAGTGGTGAGTGAGGCGAGTGGAATTTTCTGGAAGGAATGGGATGGGAGGGTTTACCCTGGGGAAAGATAGGCGGCGTGGATGTGTACTGTACATACATGGGATGGAGATGGGATCATCGAGGGATGCGCATGAGATGAGGCTCCTCCCTCGTACAATGTACGTCAATTCCGATGATTGGCGAACGAACTCGGTCACGGAACGGATGCTTCCATGGATTGGTTGCCTGAGATCATGAGTGAATCTCACCTCAGCGCTCGCTCTGCTCAGAACCGTTCTCCTTCGCTCCCATCTCGCCCAGCTGTCTGTGTACGTCTTCCCCATAGCGGTCCGTTCTGCGCAAGGCAAGCTCTCCCATATGTGTCTCGGGGAGTACAAACCAGCTTGCCTTTAAACATACACGCAGGAAACCAGCGCGCCTTATCTGCACGATACTGCAAATATCGAGCGCACGCTTTTGAAACCTCAACGACCCATCTCTCCGGGTCAAGTCAGTTCTCTCCTCGTGCAGCTGCAATGCGTACATAGTAGAGACGCACCCAATCGGACACCAGCCCTCCGTACAAAAAACGTGCTTTCGTACTACCCTCGTCCTTGACACCGGAAATCAATATGGGGAAAACGCGCTCGCTCGTCAAGCCCACGAACGTACGGCTAATCTATGCCACATGCTCACTGCATACACACCCCAGCCATTCAGTCAATCGCTGCATGCAATCCTTCCCTATCCTATCGCGCTGCCCTCCATCCCGGCGCTGTACCACGCACGCCTGCAAGCCCTCTGCGGCCAGCTTACCATACCCTTCCAGAAGGCCGCTAGAAGCCCATTTAGCCCGCAAGGCACGTGCTGGCCCCACACCACCTCAGCGCCGCGCCAGCCTTCCCGGAGCGTGGGAACACGGACCCCGAACGTGCCGCGGAACGAAGTGCATCCCCAAAACGATCGAAAAGGCCGTTAATTTGCTTTTCTGTGGAGTATTAGTGGACTTTCCTTGCGGACAGGGGAGTCTAGCGCTAGCGCGCGCCAGGACGTTAGGCTATGATGCTTTCGGACTAGCGTAACCATGCGGGTGTGAATGAGATTCGGGCCCGGTGATTGGTTGCAAGCGTCAGTGACCTGAGAAGCCATTTTGAGTTTGGAATAATCGTACGATGTGTTGTACCAAGCCGCTATGGGAGATTTGGAATCTTGCCATACATGCAAGGTACCGGTGCGGAATCTGCTAGCGGGATGATCAGACAGAAACATTCCGTCTTTGGGTCAAACAGCCCTTGCTTGCACTAGGCGCACCGTGTGTTCGAAGCCAGATACGAGCGCGATTAGCTCGTCATGCAACAAGAAGTTATAAAGGGAAAAAGATATCAAAAAGATGTATCTGGCCTTCGGCGGAGGTAGATAGGGCAGATAGTGAGACACGGGATGAGTGGGATTGAGTGGGATGGGTTTGGGGGTAAGCGGAATACGGAATACACCACCACCAAGTCACTCCGCAGTCTTGATCTTCCGTTGCGAATTGTCCGCGCTTTGGTAAGATGAGTGAACGTCGTTAACAATGATGCTACCAGAGTATGCGAGCCGTGCGTCCGTGGGAGCAAAGACCGAACGTCGTTGATGCTGATGATATGAAAGTATGCAATATGCCGGTCGTATAAGCAAGGATCCACCGTACGCCCACAGACCTCCCTACACCCTAGAAGACCATGGGATATCCACACAGTAACATAATGATGATCGAAACACCTATATCAACACATTTCAAGCGCGCAGTAAAGCTCACCTCGGAGCTCCGTCGTGCTCCCGCGCATCGGCGTCAATATCATCAGTCCACTCGTCCCCGCCCCGAACACCGCTGGCATGGCTGGCGGATGCGGCTGGGGGAAGGCCCTCATCGTCGCTCTCGTCATCTTCGAAAGCTGCCGGGTCGGTTAGAGGTTGCGATTCAGGTTCAGCATGGCCGTTGCCGGGGCTCTTCCGTCGCGGCGCGTCACGCACGCCTTCATCAGCTGAGACTGAGATACCCCTCCTTCCCCAGGTGTTCTTCGGTCGCGCATCTTGGTCATCATGCCTTGTCCCAGCTTCCTCCTCGTCAAAGTCAAAGTCCACGCTCTTCCTTCCGACGAAGCGGCCCACGAGCCAGCCTCGTCCAAAGTCTTCTGAGTCCACAACTCCGCCTCGCCTTAGCTTCACTCGCTGTCGGCTCCAGTACACCCACGCGAAGTCGATCATGAGGGCTGTTTGAATGGTGCCCCAAACCCACGACGTGGGATCACGATAGTCTTTCTCTTTCGCTCCGCGGACGATCCAATTGAGGATATACAAGAAGCGGTAGGTGCCGAGCGTAACGAGGTAGAATGAGTCGATGACGGTGGGGACTGTGGTCTGGCGGAGGAGGAGTAGCTGAGGGATGACACAGACAGATTCCAGTATCTCCGAGAACACCCAAAGCATCTACACCAAATTAGTGAGCTCTATTATTCTAGATAAACCTTGCGCGAGGCATGAGTCCAACTTACCTTCAAGAAAGTGTTAGGCCCAATGACCCATTTTTGGAATATCAGGTACCAGAAAGGCGAAATAAGCAAGGCGCCAAGCAGACAGTACATGCCGAATTTCCACGCCTTCTCCCTTTCTCTTGTGCGCGCATACACGCTCGTCATGAGAAAGATGATATAGAACGATGAGAGGGTGTAGAATATCTGTTACACATTAGCCAAGACATAACAGCGAGCATCCGGCTCTTCCCACCTTCAACGAGAAGTTCCATGTATGCCAGAGGTCTTTTGTCGCCGACGACTTGAAGATGTCTAGGTAGCGGGTGCAGAAGACAAGCGCGTAGAGGGCCTGGGTTATGAGGGAGACACCTGGGAACGGTGTTGTCAGCTCGGAGCTCTGCGGGATGCGTCGCAAGGAGCTCACCTTCAGCGCTGCTATTGGAGTGTATCGCCCATATCAGAATGAGCTTAGATGAGGTATGCGATACATCGCCGAGGATGTGGAACACGTTGAACCCCATGCTGGGGAGCGATGGCTACACAGCACGAGGCCGGCAGCCTAGCTGGTTCGCTGCGGTTTCTGTCGTTGCGAAGATGCGAAACGCGCCGGGAAGCTTTCGAACTTGTAACCCCGGATGGCGTGAACAGCTGGGCAGTATCGCGCGATGTTGGGTAGGGGAAACGCGGGGTGGTAATGGCTGTAGGGTTGTTAGCTGACGTTGTGCTGTTGACGTTTGAAGCTCCAGATGTCCCCAGCCGGGCTTGGCCTGCGCGTCACGCTAGTCTGCTCTCGGCTGCTAGCGTGTAAGGCTGATCCATAGATCAAGACCACTCCACGGTCGCCACTCCATCATACATGAATGGGTTGAATATTGCACCTGCAGAGCACAAATACAACGAAAGCGGAGATATCACTTCAGAACATAATATCAATGTACCTCGCACTTTTGGGGACTCTTAGAGCTTCTTTGGTTCTTGAAGAGGGAAGACGCGTGACGCATATCTCCCCAGGACACATGCTCCCGAACCTAGTGCCCTCCTTATCTACATCGAACCCAGATACTCTCGGTCGCTCGAGGGGACCGAAATCCCTGAGAATGACTACTTCAGGGAGCAAGAAATAGCAGAGCATGCTGCGCAAATCTCCATGGCTCCATTACAGCGGCCAGAAGCTGTTGCTCTTGTGGTCCAATTTGTGGTAGAAGCAAAACTGCTAGCGTAAACGTTGATGGTGTCTCCCATTCGAAACGTTCAATTGATAAAGGGTGCAGTCTAACTATCATGGGCAATCGCACGTAGCCGAGAAGCTATCGCATCGAAGATATAGGGGAACATAAAAAAAGAAAGGCAGAAGCGGTCCTCGGAATCACTCTGATTTCATGCCTTCTCGATCATTGCGTCATTGAGGCACAGCCAGAAAGTGATAGTGAGACCATAGGCCGGATCGTCAAAATTAACCCGAGCAACAGAGACAAGTTGAGGTCATCCAACGCGATCTTCAGGGAGATCTTTGAGATTTCCGCATCCCGCAGCTCACCGCATGCCCTGACTGGCCTCAAGATCAAGGTCGCCGAAGTTCTGTACAACTTCACGCTTTTTCAGACGGTCTCTCCCTGCCTTGCGCTAAGGCTGTAAGTTTAGAGAATTGATGCCGCTGCTTAGATCCTTCCGCATTCGCCATGAGTAAAACCCTTGAACGCACCGCGGCATTTGTTGCGGTCGGATTCTTTTGTGTGGATTCGCAGCGCGGAGGCGATAGCAAGCAAATCCAGATTTCTCAGGCCGCCAGCCAGGAGGGTCCTCCCGGCGGTATGGCGCGTCAATTATTTTTGGCGCATCCTTCAAGACAATTGAAATGTGCGCTCTGACTCCGACGCGGTCCCGTAGGTTTTGGGGAACTCTGTCGGGCCGCTCTTAGCTCCGTGGTTCCCCGTGTGGTAGATGGAGAAACGGCTTGACGGTGCGACATTTTCGAGCTTCAAGTGCGCTGTTGAAGCTGAGGCTGCTATACGATACTCGAATGAAGCGTTTACAGCAAGGATTTTTGGGGTGAAACACGTGGAATAGATAGCGAGAATCGTCATAAACACCCGAACTCGTGGAAGTGCATATAGAAGGATCTTCGATTCTCGACTATCCATGTCCGTGGCTGAGGCTCCCACCAGTAGCGGTAGGGTTTATACTCGCCCGAGTATAGCGGCCGGTCGAATCAGAGAGTGGTGTTCAGCTTAACCGCCCAGATCGTAAAATCTCGGGCCTAGGAAGGCAGGCCCGTGCTAGATGCCGTATCTGTCGAGGACTGAAAGATCTGAAAGGTATAACAATCCCGGCCGTTACGACTGTAATTGCCGCCTTCAATCTTCCAGAAGCTGACATGCGTGGGCGCTCAGGACTCCTGGGCCGTCCTCGGGCCCCGGCCGCAGACTGAGGCGATGAGCGGCCTATCATTTCCCGCCGGACCTATCTCACGAGGCGGGAGAGGCTGACGGTAGGACTCGTGAGAGATGCGCGAGTGGCCCCTGCACAACGCCCGGTGGAGAGATGAAGAGTAGATTGCGGCATACAGCGGACTGGCAGTGCCCATGAAGATGAAAACGCGGCTGAGACGTGAGTGAAAGGCGCAGCAGGGCCAAAAGCCGTGCGGGTCAGTATAGGCTAGATGGTGCTCCCTGGCGCGACGTGGTCGGAGTCCGGCAGTATACAAGCTGACAAGGCACGGCGACGAGCAGAGGGCAAAGCGTGGTCGCACAAGCCCCTGCGCTCAGGCGGCCGCGCGAGAGGCGAGAGGTGAAGCCGCTGGAGGACGGGCGACGACGCTCGGGAGGTTGAGCAGGAGCTGGCGGCTTGGCGCGGCTGAGCGATGCCGCTAGCGTAGCCCCACTCGCAGGCATAACGGTACAGAGGGACATGCGGCCAGGCGGTGGGCGACGCCATTTGTCGGCGCGGGCACTGCTTGAGGCAGATTTGCCTGGGCAGTCACTGCTGGAGGAGGCCAGCCGGAAGGCAAGGGCGACGGACGGGCGACGACGGAAGGCATGTGAGGAGGGCGCGGTGCGGGGTACCGCATTGGGCGAATTAGCTGGCATTTCATCCCGCGGCACAGCATTTAGTCTTTATTATCTCCTCACCGATTGCCCCATCGGTCGCATTTACGCGCCCATGCAGCCCGTGTTTCAACCCCGATGCCGCTTCGAGGCGTTTTGCAGCATTTACGCGCCCGCGCCCCGCCCCTAATGCGCCGAATGGGAGCACTGGCGGCCCCTTAGCGGCGCCATGACGGCCGCCTCGTCGAGCCAGCTGCCACAAATTGGCGTGCGCGAAGCGGCGAAGGAAGCGCATCCATGCCCTTACGGCGGCTCACAGACATGCTAGCAACCTCGCGCTCCCGGCACAGACACACAGACACGTTCGTCACAATCATGCTGCAGCGCGAGAGTCTCCCATGGCTCGCTGCGAGGGAGCCGCACCGCGTCGACCTCATCTACGATGCGGCACCGTCGACCCGCGACGTCAGCGTGAACAGCGCGACCGCCAATAACGACGCCTCCTCGGGGCCATCATGACACGGCTCGAGTGGCTCCCGCGCCCGTTGGCGATCACCACGCCCCGCGCCTCTGCGACGGCCTGGCCGCGAGGCTGTTCTGCTCCTCCACGCTCTCCCGGCCCTGCATCTCCCTGCGCCCAGCCTGCGTCCCAGCAGTCCGTTCCTGGCAGGTGTACAGCCCGCCATTGGGCCGGGCGCAACCGTCGTCCCCCCAGGACTGGCTGGCCAGCACGCGGCTCAAGCGCGACCAGCATGTCCTGGGTCCGCTGGGGGTCATGGGTGAGCTGCTGGCGCTAAGCTGCATGGCCCGGCCTGCCAGTGCGTCCTCATCCTTCGAAATCCGCGAACCGGGGGCTTCGATAGAGTTGTCGCACTAGAGCCTGTCTCGAAAGGTGCCCAGCTCCACCTGCGCCGGTGCTGGTGCGTGAGCCTGCGAGCATCGCCTTGCCTTGATAAATATGTCTGCGGCGCTCCTTTCCGTCATCACCTTTTAAGCTCAAAGCATCCTTTTACGACCACGGCCAATATCCTGTGCCCGGCTATTGTTGGCTCCTTTGTGCCCGCACTCCCTTTTAGTTCGCACAACCACCGGCACTCTCTAGCAGTCCTCATGCCGGCCGTACTTGAGGGTGCTGTGCCCCCACCCCATCTGCATCTGGCTGCCACCTCGCCGTGGCCAACCTACAACTCTCACCACTACCCGGCCGCTCCCTGCTCCTCGCCCACTCCAATGACTCCTGAATCGATGCACTCGTACATCCCCCGCCTTCACGACAGCCCGCTGCCTGCTCAGGACCAAAGTGGCGCACCCGCGTCTGGCTGGTTTGGCCCCTCCATTCCGGCCCCAGACCCTCAGAACGAGGTATGTCAGATAACCGGTTCCTCCGCATGCGACGCTGACTCTGTGGCTGCCCAGGCTGCCTACGGCCCATTCAGCTACGACCATTCCTATGTGACCCCACATACAGCTTCTGGGCCCTTCTCACCACACCCTCCATTCTCACATGCCACAGACGTGCCAGGCACGGCGCCCGCCAACGTTGAGAACGTGGCAGGTACTTTCTCTCCAGTTTCACAATATTCAAAAACTTCCGAGGTCCCACAGCCCGAGTTTGTCCGCCATTCCGAGGAGCCATACGCAGAGCCCAAGCCTGCCACAGAAGCACCAGGATCCCATCTGCAGTCCGACTCCAACACCCCAAACCGGCCCCGGAGCAGTCCCAGCACTTTTGTGCCGAACCAGCAAACTGCCGGGCCCGTTGAGTATCCGTGGACGATGAATCCCCTAGGAATTTCTACTCCTGGCATGCACGAACACTACTACTCAAGCCCAACTTATCCTCCGCTCCGAGACCGCAGTCCCCGCTTCAGTGAGCCGGCCATGGACCTCCATGGCGACATGATCGCGCCACAGCCACGGCGCATGTACGCGCCCATCGCTCCCCATCCCTCGGGGCCTAGGACGAGCGCGCCAAAGCGCTCCAGGGACGATGACGAGGATCCTTCAGAGCACGCTAAGAGGAGGAAGCGTTCGGATTCCAACACCAACATGACCATAGAGTTGGGCGAGGAAGACCGGTTGCTTATCAAACTAAAGGACGAGGAGAGCATGCCGTGGAAAGACATCGCAGCCCGCTTCCAGTCAGACCTCGGGAAGACGTATCAGATTCCGGCATTGCAAATGCGTCTCAAGCGACTCAGAGAACGCATGCGCGTGTGGACGGAGGCCGACGTCAAAGCACTCCGAATGGCGCACGAGTACTGGGTCCAGAGCAAGTTCGACATCATCAGCCAAAAGGTATGCAGTATACTCGGCACACCCAGGGCCTATGCTAACCCGTACAGATGCTAGAGTTTGGCGCAGCCGAGAAATGGACCGCTCGTCAGTGTGCGCGAAAATGGGCTGAGATTGACCCGGGCCCAACTCCATACACTACGTACGACCACCACGTTCCCGGACCAACCTATGCACCCTACACGATGAGCCCTGTAGAAGCGCCTCATTTCATGCCTTTCGTGCACATACAATGAGCTGTCACCCATATGACGGCTCGTTTCTTTTTTGGGTTTCTTTGGAACTTCGGTCGAGGGCGGTGGCTCTCCCCAGGCATTGGAGTTACGGCGCAGGGTAACATGGACGACAGCAATGGCGGCAGCGGATCGATACCTTTGCTCCATACCCAAGAGTATATCTTCTTTTCATTTTACTACAGATTCTTGTATATCATTTGCCCCTCTTTGGGCTACCCGGTGCGACTGCTTCTTATTTTCAGCGGACCGGCTGCTCCCACATAGGGAAGCGCAAAAATCGAACATGCCCCAGCTCCGCTGCCATGAAGGAGGCGCGGCAAGGCTGAGGCAATGTCAATATTATCACTTTTCACGACATTTGTCTTCTGTCTGGCTTGGGCACCCTTTCTGGCCTTCCCATTCAGTGCTGGACATCTCTGCCTTGTTTTTTTATTGCATTGTGGGGCAACGGTGAGCGGCTGGATATTATCCAATGGTCGCCGCTTCTCACTGAGCTAATTCCGCTGCATGTATAGCAGGACATTCTGTGCTAATCAGCCCAGCTTTGCCGTTATGGCTCAAACAATGCGGTGGCACAGCAGCTTTTCCCGCGTTTCGCACACTACAGCAAACTCTGTTTCAATTAAGGAGTGCGGGACGACATCACGAAGCTCATCGCAGGGTGGCATGCCATTTCGGGACACGTCACTGAAGCGGTGGAGCGGACCCTTCTTCTACCGTCGCTGGCCATTGCCGGCAACTTCCCTCAACCAAGAGCGCAGTCATGCGGTCGGCCTCTGCGGCATTAGGCCGCTCATTGCCCCTAGCCGGCTAGCCATCCGAGAGCGGAGTCGTGGGAGGGTCAGGCTGCAGCACGCTTCCTATCGCCCTAGTGCCTTTGCCGTCGCGCGCACACTCGAAACCTCGACCAAGATAAGAAATGTGCCACGTTCTGAGACAGTGGTCAGATGTATTCACCGTTTGAGCGGGGCCATTGAGTTGAGTCGGACGCCCATCACCGTCAGAATGACCGCCTGTGTAACACAGTTCGAGGCGACATAGCGACTGGCATGCGCACGCTTGAATCCTGTAGGGCCTTTTTCTTACAGGCGGGCAGAACCTGTAAAGGCGGCGGTGCCACGTGGATTATGGCTGCTGACGCCTTCCTTCGAACGCTTGTTTGGGAAGGAAGGATCCGCGCACCGGCCAACCTCACGTCTACACTCCGTACTTCCCACTCCCTCGAGAACCTGAGAACAGCACCGTCATACGACATCACCTATTCCATTCATTCTCCCGCCCTCGCGCCGCCCGTGCAAAGCACACTGCCTGAATGGACCGGCGCTTAGCTATGCCAGCTCACAGCCCACGGAGGCACCCGTTTCCCCTTCACTGGACAGGTTTCAACGCGGCTCGAAGATTTGAAGCTAGAGGGCTGCATCTCCCCATTCGGTGCTCATCGCAGTGTAGGGCGCCGCCTCTTCGGGCCGCGTTAGCTGCGGCTTATTGGCCCAGGCGGCACAGTCAGTCATCCTCAGTGTTGGTGCGCCGCTCACCTTCGCCCCTCATTCGTCCAAGTTACCTCATACGTACGACGCCCAGGAGTGACGTGCAGGCTAGATTCCCTTTTACAGCCGGCTCGAGTCGGAGGTAGGGGAGTGGGCCGTTGATTTTCACGCCCGCGAGGGAAGAGGCGGGAGACTGCCCTAGCTGCCGTGCCACACAGATCTGGCGGCGATTGATCATCGATTTACTTACGCCGCAATCGTACCTTCATCGGTCTGTCAAGGGAGATCATCTGCTCACCACGAAAGAGAAGGGGAATACCTAGACGCCACCGCCAATTTCCGAGCGGCGTTCAACGACTTCGCAGCCCGCAGCCTGAGCCACAGCGATGAACCGCGCTGCATGCCGACATCTTCACTTGTCCCCAATTCACCGAGTTCAAGATCCCGGCCTCACCGCGCCACTCGAGCTATTGCTCCTATCATTTCCCGTCTGCCGCTCATCTCGACAAACCCTTTTAAAACCCCTTTGGTGAATTAGGATTTACCCGGTGAATAGACCCGCATCGAGGCTACGTTGAGTCAATGGCCAACCAACAGGAACTTTTCTCTGCAGCTGCTGCAGAACGTGGCGCTCCTTCCGTCGGGAGATAGACCGCCTCATGGCTCGCGATCCAATAGTCCATATCTTTCCGCATAGTGCCTATTCCTCCTTTTCTAAGCACGGCGTCGGACTTCTCGGCGAACCTAACTCATTCTCCTTATCTTCAGTAGGGAGAGTGGACGGAGGACCACTGGTTCTGTAGGGACGATGTCGTGCAATAGGGGTGGACTGACACTGTCAGACCCGACGGCCTTTTGAGACTCTGCGCAACGAGGGTCGCCACTATCAAGTGACGCCACAAACGCCTCTTCCGTTCGTTGCGAACCTCTAGTCACGCTGTCCGGGAATTTACAACTTCTTTCCATATACCCTTACACACCTCCTTCCGAAGGGGAGAGAGGTACGAATTGATTGGGCCAGCCGGAAGTAAGTATAGCGAGACATTGGATATGAACGTCTCATCTGAAGCGACTCTGGATAACGTGTTCAGCGACTCGAGACGACGGAAACAGGTGGCAGCAGCCCGTCTTGTCCGTAATCGTCATCATTAACTTGCGTCTTCGGCGGGCCGACACGTTAGGTCACGATTCTTTCCTGGGTTCTTCGCATTTCTCCCGGACTTCGCGAAAGCTTTGCGAGCATATGGCAACCCCTACAGTCGAAGTGGCATACTTGTACCCATCCGGACGCCGACTTGAGGTTGGTATTGGATGCCTAAAGTCAGGGCACTTCAACGAATGAAGCATTACAGTACCAGAATGAGGGAATGCAGTTAACACCTTCGGACTGCTTTCCTCAACCGTTAAGAGCTAGTACACGTCATATCGAGGTGGGAAGCGTCTACGCTACTCCGCAAGAATAGCATCTCTTGCATACCGAATTCTCTACGCGAAAGATCCACGCATGAATGACGTCCCCAGCCCCAAACCATGAGTTAAGTACGCATGAACGATCTTCTTACCCACATGTTTCAAACGTCCGCGTAGATCAACTGCGGGCGCACCCAAAATAAACGGCACATGATCGCGCTTTAACCGTAAGGTGTTTAGCGTGGCGCAGCAGCCGACCTTGCAGCCTCGCACTTAGGTTGCCGTATTCGCTCCGCATTAGTTATAGTGTACGCTCCAAAGCTCCAGGGCTCGCTTGGACGTACTCACGTGTGCACTACCATAATGCAGCTCGAATGAAGACGCGCGCGCTCGAAAATTGAAAAGTAGCATGCTGCCGCGAAAACCCCGAAGGACAACACACCGATAATCGGCACTTTTGTCGCGTTTCAACGGTTGCGGGAGGGGCGCTCCTTCGCAAGCCAGATCCTGCACCGTAACTCACCGAGCTGCCCCAGATTCGTGGACCTTGAGGTTTGAGATTTAACGGTTTGTGTGACTTACCTACGTCAGGGGACCATACATTTCTCTATGCGCTCTGCAGTCAGACTGTACCTTTATCGAACGCCGCGAGCTGAAAACCTCTTTACGAAAGTCGACAGGCCTTGGGTTTCTCGGTACTTCTAGCGCAGCACTCTCGTCCCGAAAGTTCCTTCCCCAATTCCAGGTAACTTTCGCCATCCCATCGCCTGTATCTTCAAGCAAGTGTTACGGGTCGATCCCTGAGCTAGAAGTGAGTAACCCTCGCATACCCATCCATAGGCCGTCCTCCAGGCCTCTGCAAGTCTGTGGCTGACTGATGTACCCCAGCCATTATCCCTATCCCCAGAACGTAAGATCCGTGCCTTGAACCCGCGCTGGACCCCAAACCCCAGCACCTAATCTAGATATATGGCGTGAGCCTCGTGTCGCTGCTTCCACGCTCTTTCCAGAAGCCTGTTGCTTTTCGATAAAGTCCGTGGCTGGAGGCCTGACGGCGCGAGTCAGCAGAAGATCCCCATGCGGAAGGGAGCATGGGGGAGAAAGATGGGTTCGTCGGCGCATCTTCGGTGCGAGGTCGATATAACAAGGCTGGGAACTCGTTATTGGCGTTTCGTTGAGGGGACTCCGTGTAACTCTGGGCTCGCTAAAAGGGTACCTGTTTAAGGGGGAATTCGCGCGCAGGCGACGTTTTGGGAAACATCGGCAAAATAGCTGACTAGCGGGTGAAAGCCGCTAATATGACCATTTTGAGAGATGCGCATTTAGATATCTGCGAGGTGTTAAGAGGAAACATTGGGGCTCGGAGATGATGCGACCTCCGCCCCGACAACGCTAGCGTATCGATAAGCACACTCGGAGATTTCTTAACTCCGCTCTGTGACTCCATTTCCTAAACTCCTTGTACCACATTCCACATTTCACTAATCATCGTCAGAGTTGAGAGCCGCCTCCGTCTCAACTTTTCTCTCTTTTTCACCGCCCGCGAAGAGATATAATGCGAAGTGCGCTCTCACGTCTTTCCTTCCTACAGAGACAACTCCCACGCAAGCAACCTTCCTCCAGGCTTTTCCATACGTCATCCCCCATCATGGCCAAACTCACGATCGACTCGACATACCGCATGCCCTCGGGTTACGATATCCCAGTCCTAGGTTATGGCGTCTATCAGACGCCCGCTGATGTCGCGTCGGATGTCGTCGCGCATGCCCTTAAAACGGGGTACCGCCATGTCGACAGTGCGGTTGGGTATCGCAACGAGGCCGCGTCCGCAGACGGCATGAGGAAATCTGGCATCCCGCGCTCAGAACTATTCTTCACTACCAAGGTTCCGCCAAGGCAGCTAGGGTATGAGTCCGCAAAACAGCACATTGCGAACTCACTCAAAGAAACCGGCTTCGACTACATCGATCTGTACCTCCTACACGCGCCGTATGGTGGTAAGGAAGCGCGACTGGGAGCATGGAAAGCGCTTGTCGAGGGGGTAGAGACTGGAAAGATTCGCTCTATTGGCGTGAGTAATTATGGAGTGCATCATATGGAAGAGCTGGAGAGCTGGATCAAGAGCACGGAGGAAAAAGAGGGTAAGGGGAAGGGTGGAGTGTTGTCAGTCAATCAGGTGGAGTTGCATCCATGGCTGGCGCGCAAGGATATCGTCGACTGGTGTAAGAAGAGGGGGGTCATTCTCGAGGCATATAGTCCGCTTGTGAGGGCGACCAAGAGTGACGACCCTTTACTGGTTCCCCTCGCCAAGAAGTACAACAAGACCACGTCCCAAATTCTCCTCCGGTGGAGCTTGCAGATGGTGAGTATATCTCCGCCCCCGTTCCATTCACTTCTTATCATAATCTTACGAGTACATCAGGGCTTCGTGCCGCTCCCGAAATCCGTGACGAAGTCGAGAATCGAAGAGAATGCGGACCTGTATGACTTCGAGTTGACGGCGGAGGATATGAAGAGTCTGGATACTGGGGTATATGAGCCTTGCGCCTGGGATCCGACGACGAGCACAGATTAAGTGGTTTATAGGAATGCGAACCCTTGTTTCGGAAGTGCTTTTACTACAAGGGGTGAACGAAGACGCATTAGCACCCGTATCTTACCAGTCTCGTAGCAAATGCGGGGATGGACCGTCAACGGGAAAAGAGCGCTAGGCTCTGCCTTGGAGCTCCGGACACCATTATGGAGTTATGCACGGCATTTCTGTTTCACGCCGGGGAAATCGGGAAAGCGGGCCAATCTATCCCAATTAAGGCAGCCTGTGCGACATTTGACGACAACAAACCCCTCGACACATACCCCACGGTGTAGTTCCCGTCCCGTTGTCCTACCTGTGTAGACGGTGGAACTGTGACGGTGTGACCCCGCATGAGACAAACACAGGGGCAGTATGCATAGACCAGAGCTGTTCGCTCCTGGCGTTCAAAGGTCTCATCGCTAGGTTGACTCCTGCCGCAAGCTACAAAGCAGAGTGGTTAACCAATTGACAGGCGTGGCGCCCATGTTTGAGCAACGTCGCTCCTGTAACTCCCCCCTTTGTCCAACACTGCCTTTACGTGTAGCCTCGCTACCACCCCCCAAAGGTGCCTGGAGTTATTAGTGTGCGGTTCGTTCCTGCTCTGAAGGCACTGCGCGGTTTCGGGAAGGGTCAGCCACGTGATAGGCTCACCGGAACTTCCAACTTTGGAAGCCAAAACCCTTAGTTTGACTGGAAAACTACTCTTATGGAGACGCGCTTTTCAATACGCGCTCCATTACCAAAGGTAGAGCGTCCTGAGAGCTCATTATACCACTACCTCTAGCAGTGCCCCGGTGCCTGTCTTCTTGCCAAGCGTAGAGATGGGTGCGGCGCGGATCCACTAAATGCATCGGCCCGTTCCAAGATACAACGCAGAGGTTGAGGCTACTAGGATTGCGGTGGCGCAGAAGTCCCAACGCGTCTCTGATTGGTGATCAACATGTTACATGGCTCGGCGCGAACCCTAGAGTGCTCAATTTTCACTCTGCCACCGTGTCGGGTCAGTAAGGATGGTTCCGCGGTTCATGCGAGTCATACGGAATGGACAGGAAGTAAGGGACTAAGCACCGTCCCACCAGTCTGATGGCAGGCAACTGTGGGTCTCACACAGCAGCTGCCAAATCCAAGGGGGCGGTGCTAGCAAGGTGTGAAGCGGAAAATCGGTCGCTTTACACTGCCCCAGCCAGATACCAGACGGTGAAATCTTGAAGCATCCTCACAGTATAAAACTGCAATTGTCTTCTTCCTCATAGAAGCGTCGGTTCTTCAGCAGGATTCAAAGAAGACATCGAGACGTCTGTTTATCGCCCAGAAACCGCCCTGAGCATGGTCAATCTCTCCATCGAAGTCATCACCACGATCGTCATTGGCGGTCCCTCTCTCGTCGTAGCCATCCTCACTTGGCTGGAGGCCAGAAGGAGGAGAAGTGCCCCAGGTACCTTGAAAGAATCATGTCGGTGTATTACCATGGCGAGTCTCATTGCTGGCAGGTGTTGAAGATATCGAAAGGGGTATCAGGCGCCAGCCGTCGTACAGTGATACCACTGCCGCACTTCCCCGCTTTCGCGTACCACCGACCGAAGGCTGGCCTGCCTTTATGCATGACTCGCCGCGGCGAAGCGCGAGCATGGTTTCCATCTTTCTGGACGGTGGGCGGAATGCTCAGGTTTGGGCACAGCACGTGGACGGCTAGCTTGGGTGGGCGTCTGGTCCGCACTCTCTACCTGCAATTGCGGGATATAGTGGCGATGCAATAAGCAGGACCTTCCTGGCGGAATAGGTTAGATCCTACCCACACTCCCTGGACGGCGAAGCGGGACGGAATACTGACGAGATGCAGATAGCAATCACGAAAGGGACAACGGCAGCATTATTACTTAAAAGGAAGAGATATAATAGCAGGGAGACATCCAGAGGAGCGCCTGCTTTGAGGAAAAGACTAGGAACTGGTTCTCCATCCAGCGAGGAGATAGAAAGGCCTCTTCACATTCGATATCCAGATAGCATGTCGTTAGCTAGACCTTTTTTCCTTTTTCTTTATCACGATCATCATTCTTAGCATTACATCGGTCGGTGGCTCATCGCATCTGTCGGCAAGTTCCATGACTCCACGTCATGAACGTCCATGAGAAAACTCAATCAAATATATTAGGTACTCCACACTACTCTTCCAACTCCGCCACAAAAAAAGGGCTCACTGCCATGCCGTTGAAAGCGTTATACTCCCAGTACTCCGTCGTGCCATGCAGAGCCTCGTAGCTGGTGTAATTCCCACATCCACTCTCGATATTCAAACAATCCCGAGTAATCATCCCCGCGATCCGTTCTCCAGCCTCGCGTCCCTCAAACCATGCGCCGTGGAGGAAGCCGAAGTACTCCGCCGACGTATGCTCGCCGGCGAAATACAACCTCTCTACATTCGCTCGGAGATTCTGATGGTTTTCCAGCGTCGTGCCGACGGGCCAGTTGGAGTAGCTGCCGTACACCCAGGGTACAAGGCTCCAGCGCGGATACATGATCGCGAGGGGCTCGGGAATGGAGACGTCAGGGAACATCTGCTGCAGGACTTGCATGAGCTCTGCTTTTGTGACGTCGTCGTCTTGCGCTTCGATGCGGTAGGATTGCTCGCCCACGACGGTGGCGAAGATGATGTTAGAGCCGGGCATGAAACCCTCGGTTGACAGCGACTGCCAGACGGGATAGTAGCCGCGCGTTGTGGGGTGTGCGTAGAGGAAGAACTGCGTATCCGGATCCCAGAACGTTTCGTTGAACTGCAGGAAGATCTTCGTGTAGGTGCCCATTTGGAAGGTAGCGAGTGCAGTGTCTTTCCAGTCCGGGAGCGCGGGGGAGAAAGTAACAGCGTCGTTCTGCAGGACGCCGAGCGAGAAGGTGCAGAGTGCGTAGTCGGCTTCGATGCAGCTGCCGTCTTCCATGGTGACTTTGACGCCGTCGCTAGAGTACGCGATGTCAGCGATGATGGTGTTGAGTAGTAGGCGCGTGTCGTTGGGCTTGAGGAACGTGGATGCGACGCTCTTGAGCCAGGTGTTGAAGCCACGCTGGTCGGTGACGAAGTTGTTTTCTTCTGAGTACTGGTAGAAGGTGAGATTGTAGCCTGTTATGCCGAAGACGAAAGACGACTCTTCGGGGCTGTAGGACGTTTCCCAGTCCCACATCCACCATTCGACTGCTTGCCGCGCCATGTCTTTTTGGGGTTTCCAGCCGGATTGGTAGAGGCCGGCGCGCATGCTGCGGTCCTGGAGGTTCTCGGTGAGGATGTAGCCAGCTGCTTGCTCAAAGTCGCCCCAGTACTCGTCGAACTCGTCGAGCAGGTCGGTGTAGTTGACGTATCCGGTTTCGTTGTACGTTAGGATGGAGTCGTAGTCGGAATACGTATTCTCAATTTCGTACTGCTTTGCGAAGGTCCAGATAGGATTCTCCGGCCCGCTTTCAGTGCCTAGGCCCTGGACCTAGCAAAGCATGTAAGAGTTGATGGGTTGCAGCGCGGCCGAAGGAGCCTTACCCAATTGGCTCCAAGCTCGACCGTGTATGGATTACCATCTGGGTCTTCGCCGAAGGTTGTAGAGACCATTCGCCCCCCGATATCTCCATTGTACTCAATTATGAGGAAGTCGGTCACGGACTGGTTGGACAGGGCTTGCTGTAGTAAATGATTAGCGTGCGAGGACGCTTAAGGGACGACTATCACCTACAGCAGCGGTAACTCCAGCAACTCCTGCACCCCTGCATAAATCACCGCGTTAGAATGCCGTCTCTCACAGTGAAGTCACTTACAATATTGCTACCTTCGTCTTCCGGCACGTGCTGTAATCCCTAGACTGATAAGCCGGCGCAGCGAAGATGCGCAAGGGCAAAAGCCCCGTGACCACGGCGACCCTCAAACCCAACATCTCAACGGCTCAATTGGCCCGCACGAATCTTTGAGGTTCAAAGAGAGTTGCTCGAAGCTCATGCAGCAATATAAACACTGCGGGTAGTCACGTCTCCCCCGCAGGTACGGGACCCATCCATCCAGGATCGTTCCCCTGCCCGGCGGCCATCGCGATAAGCAGGGGAAAGAGATCCCTAGCGCTAGGCGAAATCGAGGAGCTCGTAGCTACAAACCTGCATGTGGAGGCAGATCCGACGGGCAGGTACGACGCTGAGCAACCCATGCGGTGCGGATGTGGGATGATAAGAGGAACCGTGTCGCGTGGACTTGCTGGATATGTCGTGGCCCGGGATGCACGGAGACCATGAGGCTGGCATCTGTGGACAAGAAGTACGAATTTGTAAAACGAACGAAAAGGCAGGACGAAAGCCTACTTGGAAAGACATTGTTGCAGAATGATTGGAAGCTAGAAAGTCGAGTGGTTGATGCTGGTTGTGATTTGAAGCTTCGCCGGGTTCCCACCGAGAGTGGACAAGAGTCGAGAGGTCTGCACTGATGCTTCAACGCTGGCTATTCGACCGTGGTTGAATTCCGTTTGCACGCTAAAATAAATCAGTTTCCATAAAGCTGATGTATTCTTCTAGGACAGGAGGAGCTGCAAACGCTTGGATAAGCTGACGCAGATGGCACGTGATCAGGCGCTACCACGAGCTCTGACCCCTCTCGGCGCTCAAGATTCGATTCGGATGCCAACGCGTCAGCCGCAAGGCGCGTCCTCACTCTTCTCATTCTTCCCATTCTTCCGTCCTGGCGATTCAAACGGTGGCAGAAGCTCCGGAGATGGGGGAAAGGCCAGAGTCAAAAATTTTCGCCATGGCGCCAACCGCGGGGCCAACCCATCGCCTATTGGCGAATTTTCACGCCATCCATCAGTCATCACCCTGCGAATCGCTGATAAAGGCCGTGTCCCCAAATTCGAACTCCTTGGCCTTTTGTTGTCCTACTACATATCAATTGAGTCACCTCAAGGGCTCTTTTAGCTGAATAGCATCGTCGAGCACTCAGAGCGCATCATCAAGTACGACATCATCTAACAACATGCAGCTGAGTAGCAGAGTATCACCCGATCAAGGTATTGACGAAAGCAATTGCATGGGACCGGTGTTCGCCAGCTTTTCCATCGTGCCGCCGCCGAGCGGGTTGCACGGTGGGCTAGCTGGCGATCTGAGAAATACGGTCTGAACTTGATCAGGTTCAAGCCTGCGAAAGGACCTCATGCTTTGCTTCCCCCGCCAAAGACGCTACTAATAATTCCAGGTTTCCAGAATGGAGTCCGATCGCCAGCCCTCCGTCTCGAACGATGAAAAGACCTCGCGCATGGTCCTCGCCCCGAACGCAGGCCTACCGATCAGCGACGCGGATGCACAGCGCAATAATTCGACCGTTTCTGGGAGAGTGCAGTCGAAGTGGAAAAGCTTCGAGAGACAGCTGGTGGCGTACAATCTGGAAGCGCGTGGAATACAGCGTGTGGAGCCGGACGAGCGTCATGACCTGCGCTCGTTGGGATATGCCCAAGCCGCCATCCTGTGGTTCTCCATCAACCTAGCCGCCAACAACATCACCCTTGGTATGCTAGGCCCGGCGGTGTTCTATCTAGGATTTCTGGACTCGTGCCTGTGTGCTGTGTTCGGCATGCTGGTTGGATGCCTCGCTGTGGCTTACATCGCGACCTTCGGACCCAGAAGCGGGAACAGGACCATGATCTTCTCTCGGTATGCCTCTATGGAGTAAACTCCAGGATCCTTACTAATTGCTTGTGTAGGTACATCATGGGTTGGTGGCCCTCGAAGCTTGTGGTGATCCTCAACATCATCGTACTCCTTGGCTACTCCTTGATCGATTGCGTGGTAGCCGGCCAGATCCTGTCAGCGGTATCGACGAATAACATGTCCGTCGTGGTCGGTATCGTTATAGTGGCTGTCATCGCGTGGGCCATCACCACCTTCGGCTACCAAGTTTTCCACTACTACGAGCGATATGCCTGGTTTCCGCAATTGATTGTTCTCAGCATCCTAGCCGGTGTAGCCGGCCCACACTTCAACACTTCGTCTCAATCAGAGGGACAAGGGGCGACCCTGGCAGGGAATAGACTCTCTTTCTTTGGCTTGAATCTAGCAGCTGCTATTACGTACGGCGGTGGAGCTGCCGACTATTTTGTGTACTATCCAGAGCACACCGCGAGATGGAAAATCTTTACTGTTACTCTGGTCGGCCTCACGACAAGCTTTACCTTCGCTTTCATCCTAGGCATCGGACTCGCTAGCGGATTGGCCACCAATGCCGCATGGGAGGCGTCTTACGGCGTTTCTCAAGGCGCGCTCATAGTTGAGGGTTTTAGACCCCTGGGGAGCTTCGGCAGCTTCTGCGGCGTCGTTGTAGCTCTCGGACTGGTTGCGAACCTCATCGTGCCTACCTACTCATCGGGCATCGATGCACAGATTCTGGGACGCTGGGCAGCCGTGATTCCACGCGTCATCTGGAATACCGTCGGCGTCGTCATCTATACCGTTTGTGCCCTTGCCGGCCGCGAACACCTAGCCGAGATCTTCACCAACTTCCTCGCACTCATGGGATACTGGGTGTCTATCTGGATGGCCATTATACTACAAGAGCACCTCATGTTCCGCCGCAAGACGGGCTTCAACTGGGCTGTGTGGAATGAGCAGAAAAAGCTGCCTTTGGGCATTGCTGCGTTGACTGCGTTTATCATAGGATGGATTGGCGCCATTCTGTCTATGGCCCAGGTATGGTACATTGGGCCGATCGCGAGGCTAGTGGGCGACTATGGCGCTGATGTAAGTGGACCCGGGTGTTTACTCGTCACGTGGTGAGGCCATTCTAATGAGTTCTAGATGGGCAACTACGTCGGCTTCGCGTGGGCCGCGGTAGTTTACCCACCGATCCGGTTTTGGGAGCTCAAGAGGTTCGGAAGATAATGCGGTCTGGCATTTCTTCAATACGCGATCCAGCACATACGAAACGTCACCGCTCGCCGGCTAGACGTTCACCCGCTACATCTGCAATGCTTTTCAACAACGCCTGCCCAAATTCCTCTTTCAACGACAATCAGGCTAGCGCAAGTCAAGTCCTGTCCTTTCAATAACTAAACATAGACCGGCGCCTCATAGAAAGATGGCAATGTTTCTCAAGCTCTCGTACGACGACGTGTCTTCTTTCGCAATTGTGCACACCAATCAATCCTTGATCCTCGATTATCACGGTAATCTCCTTCATCTATCAATCTCTCTTTGAGGTAGATGATGACTTGCCCATCCCATTATTCCTAGTCGCTATGCTTTTTTGGGCCAAATAAGGAGTCCTTGTTGAGAGTTATCGCGAAGCCATCGTGAACCCCACCAGAGAGTTCTGTCCAAGAGAAGAGCTATCCACCTTCACTTCCCCCCGCTATATTTGCCCGACTGCTGTTGCCGTTGCTCTTTCCTTGATAGCGTGGCTCAAGTCTTGGCATTGTTTTCCTCCCGTCCTTCACCTCGACCCCCTCGTCCACCACTTCACCTGTATTTTTCCACTCGCTTTTCGCCCTTCGTCTGCCGATCGCCGGCTTTGCCTCGCTGATGAGAGATGGCCAATTGTGAATTCTCCCACACCTTCCATCAATCCGTTACTGATCTGATAGACACCGAGGACGACCTCATCAGCTTCGCCAGCGCCGACAGCCCTCCTGCGGCCAACCAGGCGGTAGAGCAAATTCCGTCACTTCCATTAACCAAGGCAGCCGACAGAATGGGCGAGTTCAAGCGAAACCAGTTGCCGCACGATAGCTTCGCCGATCTGACTGGTCTCATGCGCGCCAGAAAGCCTTGGGCCCCGGTTCAGTCCGTGCCACCATCTACAAACGGTATGATACCTTTATCTTTGAAGTATCTCTCACTAACGTCTGTCTCAGCCTCAAGAAACCGCTCCAACGGCAGTTCCCTCGCACCGCAGGCGAAACCGTTTGTACTCCAACGCGCACCACCTATCGAGTCTTACCTTCGTGAGAGTGGCTTCAGCACACCGACGCCAGTCCAGCAGTATCACACTCCAGAACCGGAAATTGGGCCTTATCAGTCCACCGGCTCCGCTACCCTCGTCAACTCAGAGCACAATGATCCGGTTATAGAACGCCTGGAAGCTCTCCGTGCGGAGATTGCAGAGTTGGACTCATGCGATAATGAAGACACTGCTCAAGCAGCGAACTTGGCCGAGATCGACGACGCGCAGCTGGCGAACAACCGGATGCTAATGGAAGACTCTCATCTGATGACAAACTCCTTCGTGATCGGAAGTGAGTTCGAGGATACTCCTCCGATGGTGCAATCCCCATCGCCAGTCTCGCAGCCGTCGCTTCCGCCGCAAGCGCTCATTGATGTTGACGAGCTTCAATCAACCGCGGATGTTGACACTACTACGCTCGCTTCGCCCACCTTTCGATTCAACGACCCCGTCGAGGACGAGCCAGTTGTGCGACTAACGCAAGCCGCCTGGAATTCCGTCACGGAGCAGGTTGCCACTCTTCAGAAGGAGCTCTCGAACGCACTCAAACAAAATGCTCAGCTACAGCGGGAGAAGAATCAAGTCAACAGTAGCGATCGGGATGTCAGTACCAAGATCGGAAAGCTTCAGTATCAGCTTGAGACTAACAAGAATCACAAGGCTGCGATGGGCCGTGAGATCAAACAGAAGGATATGGAGCTCTACAAAAAGGAGATGGAGATTGACGCCCTCAAAGCTCAATTAAAAGACGCGGACTCAATCCGGAAGCAGCTGGAGAGAGTTTCGGCGGAGCTCGGCTATCTTCGCACTTCCAAAGCTACCGACGAGGAGGCTCAGACACGTTCTATTGCCAACATCACAGCGAGCAAGGACAAAGAGATCGCAGAGCTGAAGGCTGCTGCCAGCAGGAACCAGAGCGCCGGCGCTGATCACGCTACTCGAGCCCGAAACAACGCTGAGGCCCTTGCAAAGCAACAGAAGATCATCCAGGACTACAAGGAGAAACTCTTCAACGAGCAAGATACAGTCAACAAGCTTAGGGATAGGCTTGATGACCTACAGAAGAGCATCCCTTTGCGAAAGGAGCTTGAAGACCTCCAGGCCAAGCTTCGCGAAAAGTCTTCTCTAACCGATAAGCAGCGCAATGAGCTCAAGCTCATGACGCGACGTTTGGAGCTGTTGCAGCAATCCCTCCATAAGGTCAAGGATGGCGCCGCCGCTCTCAGGGGCGCGGCGCACCTTATCAACCCGAAGGCGAATGCGAAGCTACCAAAGCTTGTATTCCCCTGCATGGAGTGCTTCATCAGGAACATCGACTGCGATTCCAACTCTCAGTGCGAAAACTGCGCACTGAGGGGCGACAAATGCTCGCGCTGGAGGTGCTCCATGAGGCAGGTGATGCAGGAGTGCAAGGAGGTCCCATGTCGGTTCACCCATGATATCAATGGATGGCTCACAACTACAAAGCCGCGTCCTCAGTGGTGATTGGTCAATAAGGCGTGGCAATGTGCGGGTGCCGTTTGGAGTAATGGGAATTTGCAAGGGCATGAGGGGTCCTCGAGGAACTTCAGGGTCGGTAATGTGGAGTGGCTCTGAGTCATAGGGTGACTTAAGTAAGTGATAATCTAGTTCTATGGCCCTCCCCCTGGCGAACTACAAGCACGCATGCCTTTCATGGATGAGTAAGTTGCGCACTCCTTGGCTATGCAAGTCCGGATCTTGCAGAGCCAAGGAGTGAACACCAAAGTAGGCCTCGTGCGCTCATTAGTTTCATCAAAATCTCGGCAGAGACAGTCGTCGCTTCCCGAAGGTCTGTATTTGAATTTGTTCCCGCATCCACGGCTCAGCTAGCCACTATGGTGACCTCAACAGCACTGGTACTTTCGCAGCAACAGGTCTCCTTCCCAGCGGCCTCGGATCGAACGAACTTGGTCTCAACGTCGAAGGCATTGGACAGATTAAACTACCGCTACCGACACCGCGAAATCCTCGTCAACAAGAGCCTGCTGGCGCCCTTTGAGCACAGCGGGAGAACAGTCCTCGACAAGAGTGTTCGCAGCACGTGGGAAATCGATTTAAACGCGCAGCATGTCTCCTTCGCGGACGAAGAAACCTGGTAGGCATGTCTAGACGCGGTGGCTTGGCTCGAGCAAAGAGCTGGACGTCGTGGCCGAACCGTACAAGCTGCTCATCTATGAGTAGGGCGCCAGTCCGAGCCTCGTAAAGAGTAAGCGTTGTCATTATTTTTATGCGATAATATCACTAACAGTAGCACTGATGAAAAGGATTCCAATCATAGCAAGAAGCAACAACGTACGGCCACCAGGGTGAAGATGTACTACATCACCTCCCCAGCTGCCTTCCGAATCACTCTCGCTGTCGCTTCAGGCCGACTAACAAACGGCGAATGATCTCCATCGCACCTCTCAATCTCAAACTTATGTCCCTTCGCTTCGGCCAACATGGCTTCCTGCCACGCCATTGGAATCGCCTGATCCTTCTCAGTCATCAAATACACGCCCGGGATCTCGCGCCAGGCTGCATGCTCCACCTTCGACATGAACGCCTTCCACGCCTGGCTCTGCAGACCGTGAGCGAGTTTCGCCTGGTCTTCTGGACTACATTCGTTGTAGAACCAAGGAACCGCGGCGACCTTGTCGACGTAGCTGAGGTCGCCACGAACGACGGTAGTTTCCTCGTTTATGGGCTTCCCGCCTGAGGCTTCCCACACGTAGTGGCCGACATCCATCAGGAGTGCTGCGAGATAGACGAGCTTGGTTACGCCGCCTGGCAGGCCTTGGGCTTCGCGATACGCCTTTCCGAGCTCACGACACGCTTCTGAGCCGACGGTGCCGCTGTACGAGTGCGATATTAGAACGACATCGGAGCCGGCCTCAACGTGCTTCAACAGTTCGTCGCGGATTGCTGCGACGTCGTCTTCCCAGCCTTGCTGAGGGGTGAGATCCCTGAGCTCGGGGCCGATTGTTGGGAGCGCAACGCCAACGGTGGTGTATCCGGCCTTTTCTAGGAGAGAGGTTGTGGGCTTGAAAGAGGAAGGCGTGTGCCAGCCGCCAGGAGTGAAGACAAGGACCGGTTTCGAGGGGGGCATTTGGCGATTGATGCGTACCTAGGTACGTGTGAATGATCCTGCTGAGAAGGGGTGATATCGCTGGATGGACTCAAATGCAGAGCGGCTGCGCCTTTTCTGAAGCTTGAATGTTCGACACTCGTAGCCTTGCGCTTACGTCGTTGGTGTTGGGTATGTCGTCCCCGCATGAGCTCACCCCACTATCTGACGTCGGAAAACGGAATCCCGCCCTCTAGGATCTACCTCAAACTCCATTGTTACACGGCATAGATTGCACGCCCATAAATATGCCTATACGCCACTACCTCTCGTCCGACTGTCACGATTCGAGGTGGAGTTCCCACCGGTCTCTGGAATAAACGATTAACCACGCCGCAGCCAACTGATAACGTTGCATACCACTCAAAACGGTGCAAAACGATTACATGCTGACTTCCGTCGGGTGCTGGCTCGATTTCATGGGCGAGATGAATACTCCTCTAAGAGTATCGTAGGACCCATCCTGGCGGATTCCTTCGGGTCGCTTCACTGCGCGACACGACCCGATTCGAGGACGGCGCATTTTTACCCGATGGACGTAGAAGGTTGCTGCAAACAGAGATAGCCGTGCGGGGCAAACCCGATACTTTGGTCACTTACTTCTTCTCTAACACCTCCGCCAAGACAAGAAAATGAGCCGACCCGACAACAGCAAAGATTCTCCTTGTAAGGAATCCAAGGCGAATTGGGGCTTCTACTTCACATTGACGAGGGAGTTCCACGGGGAGCCTTCTCTACCTCTTTGCTGCCAGCTCCCACATGAGAAATCATGGCAACCGCTACGAATCTGTCAGTAGTAAATCTCCGGCAGAACCATCAAGTTCCAATACCCCTCAAAATCCAACGTCTGCGTATCTCCCACGCTCTTCTTCCCTTCTGCCTCCCTAACCGTCAATCCGTTCCCCAACCAACTAAACCGATTCCGGCCCTCGCCCTTAAACCACTCCAACTTGTAGTCCTCCCAGCGCGGCTCCCTCAGCGCTTCGATAAAATGGTAGCAACTTCCTGCATAAACGGCGACGACGCGCCCATCAACGGTCCCGCGCTTGTACCAGCTGCGACATGGTGCTACCCAGACAGTCTTGGAAAGCCAGGCTTGGGTGTAGGCGTCGTAGTCTGCGAGCGCGGAGGAGGTAACTTCGAGGGATTTTATGCATTGCGTTTGCAGTTTGGTGATACATTTGTAGATGTAGATTCCGGTCATTTGGATGGCTTGGACGAGAGAGCCGTTGGAGATGGGGCTGTTGGGGCCGATGAAACCTACAATTTCCCTCGACGTTAGTACAGCACCTCATTTTAATGCCCAAAAGCTTGTGAATGCACTCACAAAAGTAGTTCGGGAAATCAGGCACCGCAATGCTGAAATACGCCTTCGGATCCTCCCTCTCCCACTTCTCGGCCATGTCAACACCCTTGCGTCCGATAAGCTGGAACTGCGGTTTGAATGTAGTATTGAACCCCGTCGCGCAGAAAATAGCATCTAGCTCCGCCAGCGTCCCGTCTTTCTTCTGTATCCCGCGTTCGCTAATCGTCTCAATACCATCCCAATGACTGTCCACATTCTCCCGCATCAGCGCCTCCAGAAAGCCCGGCCCGGGCGTAAGCCGTCTACACCCCACTGGGAAATTCGGCACTAGCCACTTCGCGATTTCCAGTGCCTTCGGGGAGTCGCCGAGCCGGGAGAGCATGGATTCCCGGAAGAGGGCGTTGACGCGGGAGTGGGAGGTGGAGTCGGTTTTGTGCGCTTTGAACTCCTCGATGCGTTTATCGCTGAGGTCGCGGCGGTGGGCGAGGAGGTAGTCTGGCTCGCTCGCGAAGCGATCTAGTTCTTCGGGCGCGTAGTTGAAAGAAGAGTCCATTTTGGGACCGGAATGATCGTCGGGTTTGGGCGAGAGGATGCCAGTGCCGGGGGTTATCCAAGTCGGGGAGCGGGCGAAGAAGTCTACGTGTGCGGCATCTACGCATGTTTAGTATTCCTAAAAGGAGAAAGGAAGGGGGACCGCACCTTTGGCAACGTTGGGGAGGATCTGGATTCCGGAGGAGCCGATGCCGATGACTGCTACTCTTTTTCCACTCCAATCGTACGAAGTGTCCCAATCCGCTGAGTGTAGGAGTTTTCCGCAGAAGGTCTCGATGCCGGGTATGGAGGGCCACTCCCAGTTACTATCATCACGTCAGCGTCAGTGTCTTCCCTCAAGGTACTTCGTTCATAAACGTACCTTAGGACCCCGCCAGCGTTGATCAGAATATCGCACACGTCGACGAAGCTCCTTCCATCAGCTTCGACCGTGAGACGCCACTTCCCAGCCTCCTCTTGCCACACCGCGCTCCGCACGGTATGCTTATAGCTGATATACTTCTCACAGCTATACTGCGCCGCGACATCCTTCATATACTCCTGTATCTGCTGCGAGGTCGCGTAGTAATTGGGCCATTTAGGATTCGGCGCAAAACTATACGCGTAGTTGTGCGCTGGGATATCGCATTGGCAGCCCGGATATCTAACCATTTATCTTCAGCATTACCGCCTCCCACGATATCAAATGAATAAAGGGATTGAACTGGAGAGAAGAGCTTACCTGTTCACCAGCCACGTCCCGCCGAGGTCGTGGTTCTTCTCGTAGATCTGGAAGTCGACGTTATGGCTTTTCATTTTCTGCTCTTGGATGATGGCCATCATTAGACCGGAGTAACCAGCCCCGATGCATACTACGCGGATTGGGCGATGGGCACCCATCGGCGTGTTTTGCAGTCGGAAGGGTGAGGGGTCGAGCGGCATGGAACCCATTGTTGCTACTGTTCACGAGGGCGTGGTTTAAGTTGGAGAAAGTGATGGGCGGGAGTGGTATTTCGGGGGTTAAGATTTGGATCGAGCATTTCAAGTTCATGCTCAAATACTGTATACCCATTCATAGTGGCGATGTCGACACCTACTTCGAGAGCTTTCCGTACGGACTTCGCATCCGGTCGTACGATCCGGCGCCGATCAGATGCGACGTGCTCGGGAGTTTCCTCCAACTTCTCATGGGACGGAGTGCGGGCACCAGCAGCTGCATTCGAGACTCTTCGGGACGTATGGAGAAGGAATATCCGTTGGTAGTGAGGTCGTTGAGGGGGATATCCGAGCCGGAGATGTGACCTCCGGCGCTAAGTGGAAGCCGAGGAAACGACAGCGAAAACACCCTGCCATCTTAACTCGAGCGACTCATGAAAGCGGGCAGAGTGCGGGGTTTGCAAGCAACCCTTGATTATGGAACCAATGATGCACAAGTCCGAGACATACGGAGAACAGAAGCAGGAGAGAGAATGACATTGACATGAACGACTGAACGGCTACGTCGTCGGAACCCTCAACCAACAACCTTCCACGTCCTCCGATGATTCGGCTCCACACAGTTCTTCTGCACCCTCTTCGTATACTGCGAATCCACACTCTTCCTCCACTCGGGCCCTCCCAGCCCATTAACCTCATCATACAAATGAGCCGCTAAGAACGGCCTTACAATCTCCGCTTTATCGCCCACCGCTCGCACGAACTCGTACCTGTTCCCCACCTGCCAGCCCGGGACTTGGGCTAGGAATGGCATGTGCTCAGTCTTGTACCAGTTGTGGTAGTCAGCGATGTTGTCTGGATCGTTGCGAGGCGCCATGCCCACTTGCACGAGCTGCATGTTGAGGGGCGGTGTGACGGAAGCATCGAAGTCGGGCTTCTTGTCGAAGGAAATGCTGCGGAAGAGGTTCCAGTCTGAGCGGGTGAGGAGGTCTTTCGCGGATGCGCGGAGAGATTCGATGGTGCTGTCCTGGATGTTGTCGATGTCGGCGACTTGAAGGAGATATTCCAGGCGGTAAGGGCGCTCTGATTCGTCCACTGTATCGGTCGCTTCAAGCTTCATTGTGACTTGTACACCGGGGATGGCGGTGCGTACGGTAGCCAGCCATTTCTCGAGGCTCTTGAAGCCAGAGGAGTCCTTGGCGTCGAGATAGACGACGATGCAGCCTGGGGCCATGGTGGGATAATTGCAACAGTGATTGAAGGGGAGAATGAGCTGCGCTTGGAGATGAGCTCGAGGGCTTCTGTTGCGTCTTGTTGGAGTGCTCTGCCGAATTTGTATCGCGAGTTGTCTTCTTTCCTTTCGCTCAAACTCCGCTTCCCCCGCATTTGGCGGTCTTCGTTCTCCGCGCGCGATGAGGATGCCATTCCGACTCCACTTCCGATGATCGACAGTCCATAACATAAAGTAGTACAGCTAGAAGACAAACCCAAGCCCTGCTGTTAGTCTGCGCAGTACCACCATGACCACTCAACCAGTACCTCGCTTCGAAGACTTGCCACTGCGCGAAGGTGACCCGCCGTTCTCTGCGTGGGGTCTTTGGGAAAACTCGCAACTGGGCGCTTTGAACTACCTGACCGATGAGAATGTTCTCAAGGCCGCGAAAGAGATACAGACTGGCCAGCGTGTCGGATTGAAGTGAGCATCCTCGTTTAGTCAAGTGCAGGCCTAGTTAACGCGTCGTCGCCTCCCGCTTGACTTCATCAGCCCGGCGTTACTCGGGCGTGCCGGTTTCGAAAAGAAAATGGTGAACAAAGCCCCGAGAATCGTGAATGACGACGTCATCACCTTCAATACACAGGGGAGCGCGCAATGGGATTCGTTCAGACATTTTGGGTACCAACAGGAAAAGAAATTCTACAACGGGTAAAGTCCCGTCTTCGGGAGGAGAGACGTTAAGGTGCTAACGTGCTGGTTACAGAGTGACGCAGGCCGACATCCACAGCGCGAACGACACTACTATCAACGGAATAGATGCTTGGGCTGAGCGAGGTATTGCAGGTCGCGGCGTCCTAGTCGACTATTTCAGCTGGGCGCAGGAGAAGGGAATCCAGTACGATACGACCCAAAGGCATCCGATCAGTCTCGACCACGTGAAGACGATCTTGGAAGAGAAGAGTGTCCAGATACGCGCTGGTGACATTCTTTTCCTCCGTACAGGTAGGCGAAGGGTTTCACCCTAGAGAGACTTGAGGAGGCGCTGACCATGGCCAGGATTCGTCCAAGGCTATTCCAAGCTTGAGGCTAGAGCTCGCGAAGAGTACAAGTCCGGACACAGTTGGCCTGGGCTGGCACAGTCCAAGGATACGCTGAAGTGGCTCTGGGAGCAGCAGTTTGCAGCAGTCGCAGCAGATAACCCTGCCTTTGAAGTTTTCCGTAAGTGACCAGATCCGGAGCCTGGCGAGCAAGGGCAGCCCAACTGACGTGTTTCTTTCAAGCACCCGTCGAGCCAGACTTCTTGTGCCATCCCGTGTTATTATCTGGCTGGGGCACTCCGATTGGCGAGCTGTTCGATCTTGAGGGCCTGTCTAAGATCTGCAAGCGGTTGGGTCGTTGGACTTTTTTCCTTTCAAGCGCGCCGTTAAATTATAGGGGAGTGGTGGCGAGTCCACCAAATATCATAGCGTTCTTCTAGGACATAGGGCGGAGATACGAATACCACTGGTGGTGCAAGCGATCCTTTAATGAATGGGGATACAATACATGGTTCATCATACCGGAGGAGCTGCCCAAGTCTCTTGCGGCAGGGAATTCTCTGTACCGAAGGGCTCGCCGTACATGTAAGTAAGATTGGCTCGTCTATTGCACGCACCCGCGAAGGCCTCCAGGGTAGCTGTTGCGCACGTCGTTCTATCCGGAGAATTCCACAACGTGAGAGTACTTGGGACGCTGTCTGCTTGAAGAGGTGCCTTATCGATAACGCTAGCGCGTCGCGCACACGCGTCGCGTCATCCCATCGAACTCTCTCTGTGTCCCCTTCAACCCATATCCGTCACATTGGCTTCCATCAACCACGGTGCGGAAACGCGCATTCATTCATCTATCAGTCTAGATTTTAGCGCCTGCCGGCACATCTGGCACTGGAATCGGCTCGCTCTTGAACTGCACGCCTAATTTCTCTGCTAGCCTCAACACCACGTTCCGAAACGCTTCGATCTCCTTCCTTTCCACGCCATTGAGCTGCATGCCAATCATGTGGTTCCTCACTTGCTCCTGGCAGTCGATGCCCAGCAGAGCCGATATGATGCAATGGCCCGTTTCTAGGTCGTCGAGGATGTCATCGAACGAGAAGATGTAACCATAGAAGAGATCTGCTCCTGTCAGCCAGCGCTCTTTCTTCACTCCGCCGTCGTGTTTACTGGTCACGATCCAATAGTAATCGGGCGCCGCTCTCAGGGTCTTCTTGTCATCAAAGGTCGGGTTGCGTGAATAGATCTTTGTATGGAGGGTGCGACCCCGCTTTGCCGCTTCCTCGAAAGTCTCATTCCGCCGATAGCAGGTATCGTCCTTCAAGTGCTCGGGGATGACGAGACTCAGCGGACGAACTGCATTTCCCGTCTACGATGGCATCATCAGAGCAATGTTCTCGTAGATTTGAGACGACTCACCTTGGCTGCTCCAACAATCCCCGACGCTTTCGTAAGGCCCTCGAGGATCTTCCTCGTCTCCAGCTTCTTGTCCTTCTCTGGAATGTAGTGTTCCAGCAGATGCGTGTAAAGAGGAGGAATTTCTTCAGGATAATTGAGGGCACCGAGGCCAATGATTGCCCCTCTATACCACGGGAACCGCGAACCCGCAGCCTTGCCTGTCTCTGCCAGGGAGGCGAGGAATTCAGCGTCGAGGCGTGGCGACATATCGACTGTTCCGACCAAGTGAGGAGAGGAGTCAACTACAGAGCTGTCATTATTTCGAGGATGCGCAACCGTAAACATACTCTCGGAGAATTCCGCGACTGTTGCGGTGGTTCAGAACTCCGACCGCTGATCCCGCGAACTCGGCGCTCCAAGTCTCCGTTATCCTACAATCACAAGTATGGGCTTCGGGTTAGCGGGATGTGAACTCGAACGTGCACATTTGTGGTACCAGTCTGCCTGCCGTCACGCGGATTTCTAGCATTCAGCTCCCACCGTCCTTCCGCAGTTCTACAACGTCGACCCTCGCGCTCCACACCTTATACTCCATCAGCATGGTTTTTGCGCTTATTCCAAAACCAGTTCACGAGTCGCAGGAGAAACTCGAGAAGGTACGCAGCCTTCCAGCGATATAATCGCACCTCAGCCTGATACTTTGCTCAGTTTCTCGGTCTCATAAGTGATATCGCAGATGTCACATACGCCCACGAACCGGAGAACAGAACCTATTGCTGGTTTCGAAAGAGTCCTCTGGATCAGCGGGATGGGTTTCGTTGCTGTGGGTTCGAAGTCTACGCCAACGAGCAAGCCCTGACCCAGACCCATCGCGCGAGCCCGGAATACAAGAAAATGCGCTCAGCGGGCGCGGATGAGAACCTGTTCCTACGACCCACCGACCTCATCTTCCTCGAACCTGCTTGCGAGAGCGGATATATTACGAAGGAAGGGCACGATGTCAGGTTCTGCAGCGCTGAAGCTCGAGACACCCTTATCGTCGTGCGCATATATAGCACCAAGAACATGGAGGCTACGCAAATGCTTCTGGCTCAGTTGAATGCACTCGCCCAGCGTGCCAACGAAGATGGTATCTTGACGTACATGCCGTTCAAGCGACGGGACAGTGTTGATACTGAAGTATCGGTACTTGAGCGGTACAGCTCAAAGGCCGCGTTTGAACAGGCAGAGAAGAGTCTCCATGAGCTGAGGTACGAAAGCAGCGTTCCGCATTGGGAAGAAACGCTAAGAGGTCCTATAGCATCAAAGCGCGCGCTGCCGCGGAACACGTAGATGTCTCGATTTGGGAGAATGGGATTGGGCATATCCGCAGCCCCGGGTCAAACCAAGCGCCGTGACGATGAGCGCCTGGTTGCTGGTACCCGGTAACGATAGCACATGCACCACTCCGCAGCTTCGTGTTAGCCTAGGGCACCCGCTAGCTGGATGACGGAAGATACGGCCTTCGCAAATAGCTAGATGAACTTCTTCAACTTCGCTTAGACCGTCTCAGAGCGCGCTCGCGCTCCTCTCCACCGTCCGTTTTCAAGGCCTGGACGGAGAATGTTTCTCAAAGTAGATTGCATGCTCGAAGTACTCGTCCTTGTGCGACAGGTCATCCACAGCTACTATCCTGGATGCAGCCGTCGATGGGTACAGTGACCAGACCAAACAGCCGCCTCCGCATGGCAACACTGCACCAGCAGCCAGCATGGACAAACGCCAGTCCTCGGATCGAGTGCTTTGCCTAGACGCGGGGAAGTGTCCAGCATTGTTGCACTACCCCATGGGTACACAGTATCCATGGGGTTGGATCAGCGAAGTGGAGTCGGCCCAGGGCCATAGCGCCGGTGTTCCATTCGCCGTCCCGGTCAGCGTCTCCTAGCTCGCTTTAGAACACCACGAGTCAGGATCGGTCATTTCTATATAGCTACTGCCGGGAATAATCCTATCAAACCAACTTCGTCGTCCTGCCGCTTCCTGAGGCACCCTTCCAAACTGATTTACAAAATCTCGCGAACCCGCCATGGCTGAAGTCATTAAATCTGAAGCCGTCTTTGTCGAAGACGCAGAGGCACGATCCAACAACATGCCCGCGAGTAAGGAAGACGTCGAAGTGCAGACTCGTTTCACGCCTGAAGAGATCAAGCGCATCCTCCGTCGCGTCGACTACCGCGTCGTGCCCATCCTGGGGCTCATGCTAGGCGTTGCACTCATGGACCGCAGCAATGTTGCCAACGCCGCCATCGCCGGTATGCGCGATGATTTGGATCTCAAGGTCGGATATCGCTACGCTTTGATGACTTCCTGCTTCTTCATCACCTACGTGCTCTGTCAGGCTCCCATGACCTGGCTTACCAGAGCCGCCGGACCAAGGATTGTCATCCCAGGTGTAGTATTCGCCTGGGGTGTTCTCATTATTGGGTTTGGTTTTGCGACCACCTGGACGACGCTTGTGGGGTTGAGATTGATACTGGGGATATTGGAGGCTGGCTTCTTCGGTGGTGGCGTTTACCTTCTGCAGACTTGGTTTAAGAGGAGTAAGTGTTCAATGTTGTTCCTCAATTGAACATTACTGACTGACGTAGATGAGCTCTCAATGCGCTTCTCGATATACTACTTCATCGGTGCTGTTGTTTCGTCCTTCTCCGGTATCCTGGCGTACGCCTTCATGCAGATGGATGGACTCAGTGGTGTGAAGGGGTGGGAATGGTACGCACCCGCCTGATTTCCTTTACAACAATGACTAATATCCATGGACAGGATCTTCATTTTGGAAGGAATTGTATGTTTTATCAACATTTTGCGACCCTTGGCTGACGTCCTATAGGTCACAATCATAATCGCAGTCATAGGCTACTATTGCCTTCCCAAATTCCCCGACCAAGAGATTCGAAAGCCATCGTTCCTCTTCCTCAAACAGGATGAGTGCCAATTCGTCGTTGACCGCCTCGCTGCTGATCGAGACGATTACCAAGCGGAGAAGTTCTCGTGGAGACTTTACTTCGCGGCGGCCCGTCGGCCTGAAATTTGGGCTTTCGGCATCAGCCAATTGTGAGCTCCTGCAGTCGTACAATCACTTCAAAAATCTGGTCGGCTAATGCTTGCGACAGTTGCACTTGCACTGCTTCATATGCCTACATCTTCTATCTCCCAATCATTCTTCGCGACACCCTCAAGTTCAGTCTAGCCGCCTCTCAATGCCTGATTGCTCCCCCATACGCAGCTGCTGGTATCCTCATGATGGGATGCGCATGGTACGCTGATAAATACCGCACCAGGGCCCCGGTCCTCATCTTTAATTGCTGCATCGCAATGATAGGGCTTCCGATGGTCGGCTTTGCGGCTAACCCATGGGTTCGGTACGCTGGTGTCTTCCTTGCAGTTGCGGCTATCAATTCCAACATTCCTCTGATTATTGCTTATCAGGTATGATTACATTCCTTTGTCGAAAGTATAATTCAAGGCTGACGCGCGCCAGGCGACCAATATCAGAGGGCAGTGGCAGCGCGCATTCTGCTCAGCGATCATGACGGGCCTGGGAGCTATTGGTGGTATTTCCGGCAGCCTCGTGTATCGGACACAGGACGCTCCGGAATACGTTCCAGGAACGGTGGCAGTCATCGTGTAAGTGTGATAAAGCGAGTCTCTTGACTAGTGATGTTACTGACACGTTTTCTAGTTGCATTGGTGCCGTCATGGTAATCTGCACTGGTCTGCTTTTCTACCTCAAGAGGTGCAACAAGCAAGCCGACGCGGGCAAGCGCATCATCCATGGACTTCCGGAGTTCAGGTACACTCCCTAGATGCTGTCCGGTGGTAGTTCGAACGAGCGGGGATTTTGTTGATCGGACCTCTCACAGCCTCACATTGTTGCCGAATATCATGGATGGGCGGTTCTCGGAAAATAGAAACTGGTTTCGAAGTTTCTACCCTTGCATCCGTTCGAACGGAAAACTGCATCCTACGCTAAATTAGACCGCTCGGTGGCGTGCGGGGCCCCGCGGGGTCATAACTCACTTGTCGGAGAATGCACTTCCTACATCTCCGGTGCCAGCATAAATCTCCGGCTGAGATCCATTGTCCGCCTCAGACCATTCCACGGCCATGAATCACCGTGTTGCCCGCAAGTGCAAAGCATGCGAGCCTTGTCGCGCTCGCAAGGTGCTTATCCCAGCGAGCCCTGCGAACATACAAACAATCTAACAAATGAATAGGTGAAATGTAATGGACTGCGTCCCGTATGTTCGCTCTGTCAAGCCCAGCGGCGGCAATGCGAGTACGGAGAGGATCGCCGTCAGAATCACGCAGTTTCGCGCCAGACGGTCCAGCTTATGAAAGACAAGATGGCGGCGTTGGAAGCTACTATCGAGGCTATGGCAGCTCAGCCTGGAGCACAATCGCGGTCGACACCAACACTCGAAGATCCCATGCTGCGGGAGAACAGCAATGCAGGCACTAGTCCGACCTCGACCATGCCTCCTCCTTCCAGCCCACAGCGCGTTCGACATGGTTCCGTGAGCTCGGGCGTCATCCGACGAAACAGCGGCCACGTTGTTGAAGCAAGCGAAATGCATACAATCGTCCGAAGCGAGATCGGTTATTCGATTCACGGACCAACTTCCGCCTTTCGGGACTTACCATCTCCTGCCTCCCTCTCTCGGACTTCTATCTCCGACGCCGCGGGCAGCCCAACACGTACTCACGCCGCGAACGCATTGCCTTTGACGTCCGAGGAGGACAAGAGAAAGCAGCTGGAGCAATGGCGGCTCGAGCTGTTCGCACATTCAGCTCGGCAGCAGCAGTTGGAGCCTCTGCTTATTTCGCAGTGCAAGATGGATCTAGACGGCGTCGATGGGCACACTGCCAAACACCTTCTCGATCTGTACTTCAATCATCAGTACAACACATATCTGTGCATGTACCGGCCAGCTGTCATGGATAGCCTCGCGACGAATGGGCCGTATGCGAATAAGCTCATCCTGAATGCCATGCTTTACACTGGGGCTTTGCAGAGCGGAAGGGAAGACTTGATGGACGAACCTGGTGACGCACAGACATTAGGAAACCGCTTCTTCCGGCGTTTCGAGGAACTTTTACCATTATTCATGCGATCCTCTAGCATACCGACTATAAGCGCGCTGATCGTTATGGGGTCTTCGCTGCTCACGCGCGGTTACCAGACGCTTGCGTGGCTCTACTACGGTATCTCGTATCGCATGATCTTAGATCTGGGCTTCGACATCAACCCAGCCAAGGTCAATACATCGAGCCTTCTCGCCAAGGAATCCGCGTACTCGCAAAATGCCATGGAAGCAGAACTACAGCGCCGTGTCTTCTGGGGCGCATACATGAACGACCGCTTCAACTCTCTCTACTTCGGTCGGCCGCCTTCCCTCACCATACTCCATGGCTTCGAGCCAGATCGCGAGTGCCTCGACACCCACGACGAAATGGACATGTGGTCGCCCCGCTACGACATGCTCAAGCCGCCCTCTGTCCACATCACCGCGCCGCGCTATAACGTCTCGAACCGGAACTCCCTGCTCAAGCTCGCCGACATCACCTCCGTTATAATCGACAAATTCTACCGCCCTGGGCTAGAGTATCCCTCCGCCGAAGCAGCGCGCGAACAAGTCCAGTCCGTACAAGCGCAGCTCGATGAATGGGCAGAAACTCTCCCTGCTCATCTGTACTACACGCCCGAAAAGGATACGCCTATCCCACCGCACCGCTTCTACCCGCACACTACGTACCACACACTGCATATCCTGCTGTACAGACCCTTCCTTCCCGAAGGTCATTTGAGGTCCATCCAACCCCTCCCACAGCCCGCCATCCGCGAACGCTGCATCACTGCTGCACTCCGTATATACGCGCTCGCACAAGCATACCGCGCAGCGTTTACGCTCACTCGCGCCCCGTATCTCTTCTCATACGCGCTATTCTCCGCAGCAACAGTGATCCCGCTCCTGCACTGGGAAGACGGGAAAAAGCGACTAGACGTAATCCGCTTCTTCCTCGACGCACTAAAAGAGCAGCAGCGTGGCGCGAACTCCGGCCTCAAGAAACCCATCATGATCATCAGAGGCATGTTTGAGCGCGCTGGCTTGGATCTTAGCTCCTCCACCCACCCCAACCACGTACATAGTAATGAGCGAGCCGGTAATGGTGGAAGTAGCACAACTGCTGGTGCTACGACGTCAAACGCGACGCCGGGACGAGGCTTCGATGCAGCGATGGAGGGATGGGAGGGCTGGGCCGATGGCCAGGATTATAGAGATTTGTTTCAAGACTTTTTGATGGAGAATGAGGCGTTTTGGCCGGGGTTGGATAGTGTGGTGGCGGGGGAGGAGCAGCCTGAGATGCTGTTTGGGATGTTTGGATGAGGATTTGTGGGTACGTGGGAAGGAGCCAAACACAAATCTGAGTCGGCGGACATTTTCTAGAGCTATGGAAGCGGATTCCATGGTACAGGGAAGACATAACGAATTGAAATAGCTTATGCTAACGCTGCCAGGGCACATCGACCGCGAAATGGGCTGCCTATACACGCCGAGCAGCGAAAAAAGAGACTCACGCCCATTTCTTTACTTGCCTTCCATCCTAATCTTCCGGCGCTTCGAGGAACTTTTACCATCACCTTCACTTTAACGCGCCACCTCTCTCACTTCCACGCCACACGGGCTGCTTCCGCTCGCGCCTGCCCAAAATTGCGGCAAGCTTAATTTAAAATTGTGCGCAAATTTCTCTTACCTTACTATTCGCTAGTCTATCTTACACTTTCCTTATAAACTATATTAGGTTAGCTTAGGCGCCTCTATTTCTAGAGAGGTTTACCTCTAAAAATAAAGGTCTCTAAGCTAGTAATTTTAGAAGCCTAGGCACAGGTCATTGCGTGTTGTCCTGTGGTGTTTGGCGCTTTTGTCGGTGGGATTTTCCCTTGATGCTGGGACCGGGAATGGGGATACGGTAAGTCGTATTGCGGATAGCGAAATTTTCGGCGGACTGTACGGGCTCACCGTTACACCATTCTAATCATCGCCTCCCTCAACACTGAACACTTCCCGCTCCGTAACAACAAACACGCTCTCGCCGCCCGACGCCCCCAAACCCCTCGACCGCACCACCAGATCCCTTCCATCAAGCCAGAACAGATACCCTGCGCCTTCAACCCCACATCTTAGCGGGAACCAAACCGGATCGCCATCCATGAACGACTCCAGCAGCGGAAGATACAAGCCGCTCGTATCCAGCAAGAGCCCAGCCTCCTGGCGAATAAGGTTGTGAAACCGCGCTTCAAGATTAGCGAGCGCACTGGCCGGGACTGGGTTGCGGAGTAGGGACAGAGAACGTCGTTGAGTTTTGTCTCGTTGAGCATGTGAGCGAGTTCGAGGGGCGTGACGTTGAGGTGGGGAAACTCGGTCCATTGGGTGCGGAGGGTTCCTGTTTTGCGAAGTTTGTTAGTCAGAATGCACAGCCTTGATACGGAAAGGCGGGCACCTACGGAAACCGCCTAGCTGGATTAGTCGTTCTACTACGTCGACTGGAGCGCTCATGTACACTGCTTGATGCATGGGCGTCCAGTACGACAGGGGCATGCCACGCGGCTCTACCCACCGTTCCTCATTAGCATGGCTCTTCGCAGAGTGAACTAAGGGTATGTTAGGGTTGGTAACGTACTCATTCTCGTTGCGTGTGCCCAGTTTTCGCTAAAACACTGCTTCGCATGCTCTAAGAGCTCAAAGACCTTAGGCCACTGCCCGAAAAACACGCTGCATCGGCGAGTTCATTGCGCATGCGGCAGTACGAGTTACTGAGCTGGCCGACATCCGTGTGCACATGGCCGATCCATGTGCGTATCAATTTCCCACTATCCGTTTCGTTCGTCTTACTGTTGACCAGTGTGAGGTTGGAGAAGGAATCCAGAGACGCCGCGGGGTCTGCTGCTTCTTTGAGCATTCTTTCGATACTGCTTTGAGAACGTAGATTGGAAATTCTAATTATTTGATAGTTACCGTTAGCTCTCTCCACCCAACCCATATCAGAAGCATAGAAGAACCACACAGCCGTACCGAAGGTACGGTTTAATTTCCATGCACTTACATACTAATCGTCTGCAACACACTTATCAGCTGTAGCTGATGCTGCCGCAACCTACTTCCTAACTACAGCGCCCTCGACCTCTCCAGCGACCAAATCATCCTGCGCCAGAACCGTATCCGACTGCTATTCCTATACACCTCGTCCGCCATGGCGAGCAGCAGGGTCAGCGTTTCCTTCAGCCCGTCGAGCGTTACCGCAATGTCGAACTCGCGCACATTGCTCTCTTTAAGCTCGATGAGCAGCTCGCGGATCAATTCCAGGAGTCTGTAGGAGCAGCGCACGCCGGTGAGGACTTCGCGCAGGTCGTCTTCGGCGCTGCGCACGCCATGCGCGAACCTTTTGAGGCTGTCAAGCGCTTTGATGCAGAGGGAGGCAGCGCCCGCGGCGAAGGATATCGCGGTGATGATGTCGGCCATTGTGGCGGTTGTCGTCCGCCATGATGCGGATTGGACAGTGGGCCTTACCTAGGTTATGGAGTTTGAGGAGAGTGGTTGATAGATATCGCGTCTTTTTCGTAGGTGTCGCGTTTTGGCTAGGTGGCCGGGAACCCTATGTAGCCGGGAACTATATAGCCGAGCTTATTCTACACATGAGCCGGAATGCCTCGGTCCCGTTAAATGTGGGATTCGCCAACCGCACCGCAACTTTGCCCAGTGCGAACAGATCGTTTCCCGCGGTGCCAGAGGCAAGTAGGCGCTTCCTGGGGGGCTGGCAAGAACCGAAGTTAAAGGAGAATCGGCATAATAAGTGTGTAACAAACTGATTATGATCACTACGTCTAATTATGATATCAGGCTGTTGGCTCTTAACCCACAAATAAAGACGTACCTCGACCTGCTCATTCGCAGAAGGCGGAATGTATGCCGACGAGGTAGAGCAACTAGCGCTCCCACAGTCATAAGAGACGACCGTGTACACGGTTTTCGTCGAGCCGTCCTTTAGGGTTTTGGATTTCGTGACTGTTTCGGGGGGTTTACACCTAAACCACATATTTAGCAATTTCACTTCGTGTGCTAGAGACCAAATACAAACATTATGAGCTCTGACTGTCGCTTGTGTATTTACTCCGAAGGGGAAATATTATGAGGTCCTCTGTGAATGTTGAGGCACAGCTTCGAAATAGGTTCGGGCTGTGATGTTGTTCTAGATCGAGAGCTCGACACGTCTGCTTTATCCTATTGCGCCTCAAAGGAGGGGCAATAGCGTGACCAGTCGAACCCTTAAGGCGGAAATGAAGGACTTGCCAAGAGTCTTACCTACAGGTGGGGGGCGTGTACGATCCGCTCGAGGGGGTGTGTTATCTACGCCAGGCAGACAATGATTGTATTCCCGGAGCCTGGGAGTGTTCGAATACGACGAAAATGAAATGTTGAGGCTCAAGGGAACCAATAGTGGACGTATTCATGACACCATACTGCTAACCTTATGCGTCTGCATTGACTGGCCAAGAAAGTGGCTGAAGCGTCCCACCGGAGAACCGCGCACCTCACATTCACGTATATGCACATACTCTGATTCGTAGATTAAGACAGTAGCAATTTGTGTTTAGAATGATATTCACTGCCCCGCGAACTGCGTCCCCTAAACCGTGGGATTCTCCAACCACACCGCAATTTTGCCCAGTGCGAACAGATCGTTTTTCTGGTCAGAATAGAGAAAATTGTCCCACACCCATCCTAGAGTGCCAGCCGTGAGTAGACGCTTCCCAGGGGGCTGGCAA
Organism: Trematosphaeria pertusa; assembly: GCF_010094035.1. Lineage (NCBI taxonomy): Eukaryota > Fungi > Ascomycota > Dothideomycetes > Pleosporales > Trematosphaeriaceae > Trematosphaeria > Trematosphaeria pertusa. Next base: position 1,542,579 of record NW_022987220.1, on the reverse strand, counting down.
GAACCAAAGTCAATGAGAATTGGCATATCTTGCTCATCCACCATAACATTCTCCGGATTGATGTCGTTGTGAGCGAGACAGATCGAGTGCAGATAGGCAACTGCTGACGCAAGGGCTTGCATAAAAGCACCCTTGTTGATTGCTCGTCCTCCGCGGAGATGGTTCAGAAGGGTGTCCTTGTGCCTGTTCAGAACCATGCCAGTGATTCGCCCACGCCGCACACGCACACCGTGATATCCAATAATATTGGGGTGGGGGTGTTTGGCGATGACCTCCATAATGCGAACTTCGCGGTAGAGAAGATCTGAGAGGTATTCAGGGTATGAGTCTTGAACCTCATCGTAAATTATTAAGCTAGGGCCTTTGGTGTAGAATTCGTCCATCTGTTCCCCGATGCGTTCCGGAGCAACGGTTACGGTAGTGTCTGCAGGCATCGGAGGATAGATCCGCTCGCCTGGGATATACGCTAGGGCAGAGTTGATGTCCTGTACGGTGATGTCCTTTTTGGGCTTGAAGACGGTGCCGAAAAAGGCGAAATCATCATCGTCGACGATGTAGAAGGTCGTGAATCGGGCCTTGCGGGTGTCCGGGTCTAGGTCCTCTGAGAAACCGAGGCCCTTGGTCGACACAACCTTTGGTGGGCTTGGGGGATCTGCTGTCGAGAGGCTACCAGTCGTTGGCTGGATTGTCACCTGCAGACCTCCCACCGAGGAGGAAGAGGGTAGAGTTTCGCGAGGAGAGGGTACGCCAAGTGCAGCCATTGCAGACGAGGAATGGCTGGGTAGCTCTACGTCACTTTGTGGGCGCAGGCAAACGCAAGAGGGAGGGGACCACAAGAGAGAGGAGTAAATGGTGCCTAATTCCTTCAGCGCAAGTGGTTGCGGACGAGAAATGAGACGCCTGGAACGGGTTCTGGAGGACTGAAAACCGGGGAGCTGCCCATGCTTTATATACTGCGTGGTTTCACAAGCCACGCCCTGTTTCGTGGCAGCGCGCCTTGATTTTCCGTTCTTTGTTTTCGCGTTTCGCAACCGGGAATTTTGCGATCGCGATTTTCGAATTTTGAAAATTACCAAATCTAGTTAGTCGCACCAGCGAATCTATCGTGTGCATAAATCCGTAGAAATCTTGGCGGCTTCCTCACGAATTTGCGCGCGCCGCGAAAAATCAACTTCTTTAAACTTTGATATTTTCTCTTCAAATTTTCAAGAAAAGTTCTTCAAGATATAAAGAAGAGTTCTTGAAATTTTGAAGACAATCCTTTACGGCGTTGAAGAGAAATTCAAAGAAATGAAGAAACCTCCTTCATGAAGGGTGCACAAAACACCACCCCTTCGATTCTCTTTAAAATTTGAAGGATCGTTCTTCAACATATGGAGAAGAGTTCTTTAAAATTTGAAGAGAATTCTTTAACCGTGTCAAGGAAGACCCTTAGGCAAGCGGAAATGGGTTGTCTCTGTTTCTCTCCGTTCCTTCTTTCCGGACCAAAAAAGAGTACCTAAGAGCAGATGTCTGGCTCCGCGCCTTCCTTCCTCTATCTTTTGTCACCGAAATTTGTTCTACCTGTGGTTGATGTGAGGAGGTAGTGAGCACTGAAACAGCAGGCTGGTACTTTATATGGGTCCTGCACCAAAAGACCATATCAAAAGTATTAATGGGATCGCGCCCTCTCTTCGGCCAGCTTCTATCTCCGCATAGTCATGAGACTACGTACACCAGGACGCACGATCAGAACATGACTTCGGTCTTCCAGTTCACTCTCTCGCTACCCCAGGATCAAAATCGAGGCTGGAAAGAAAAGTACCTTTACGCATTAAAAAGGGGTACTCTCCTCTATGTTGCCCCATATCTACCATAGCGGACCTGGGAGAAGGATCTCGTGGAAATGAGAACCCAAACAACGAAAATCATTCATTATGACCTTGTCCTCACAGCCTGCTTAAAGTCCCGAAAATGGCAAATATAAAGGGGACTGTGTGGAACCTAGGAGAACCCGTGGGAAGTGAAACACCACAGACGCAAATGAAGAACTGGCGCCGCGTTTCGCAACCCAGAAATACCAACCCGAAAGCGACATAGAGTCTGGGGCAGGATTGTGAGCTGAGAAAAAAAAAGCAGTGGGGTGCGATGCTATGCGCCCTGCTCACTTCTAGCCTTGTATTTAAACGGCTATCCAATCCTATTATGCGTTGGTCACCGAGTGAGCCTCTGAGACCGAAACAGAGCCTACGGACTGATTGTGTCTTCCATCACGCTCTCTCAGACCCAGGCTGAATCATTGACGCCAGTATGTATGTGAAGAAAGGGATTCCGGGAACAAATTTGAGAAATGATTGGCACATGTCTCGCAACGCCTTTTCCCCAGGCCAAAGGGCTTCTTCGAGCAGGCCTATGCAGTCCCAGAGGGACCGTGGGATCTAAGTTTCTATCACTACGGCCTCATGTCCAGCACGGCTTCAGCCACTTCAAAGCGAGTAGCGGTGATTCTGATGCTTCTTGGTCTTCTGCAACTTCAATCAAGTTCGGCAGCTCTTGATGCCGGGAGGGTTTCCTCTGCGTTGCCTTCTTCCGTGGACAAAACCTCAACCAACCGCAATCATGCGGGTCGTGACACGGGCGCAGGGCTAAAATTTCGACTCTATTATCTCTATGGACCGCGACGCGTTCCTTTCTTCCAGAAACGACATTCTGGTGTGCGGATGCCAAGAGAGGGACTCGCGAGGCTCAAGATTCAATATACAGCATGTGATGTCTGGCGCTCTCGCTTCCCGCTAAAGGCAGGTTATTTCGGTGTCGAGACACTATCCGAACACAGAACGAAAACTTGTATATCTATGTCTCGCGAGAGAGCCACCAGTTTTTTCACAGGCCACTACCAAACCTATTATGCCCCCTCTATCCTCGTAGTCTAAAGCGTTCTATCCCACCCAGCTTTTCCGACCCCTCAGAGACACTCGCCAGAGCCAAAAGCTCGACTTCGCTCTCCATGGTCTCTGTTCTGTTCCTCTACCACGAAAAAAAGGGGAGAACTCGACCACGGGAAGACGAGGAAAGAGAACGTGAAGACGGAAAAGTACAAGACGCCGACTGGAAAGTACCATGCAGATCCCAAGAGCTAGAAGCCAGTGGAGAATGAACGGCGGCAAGTTCATAACTGATCAGAAGGCCTTGGATGCTGCTGGGGCAGAACTAGAAAATCTACTCGAGAACGTCATGCTCCTAAATGGGGCTACCTACACTCGCATGGCTGTGCCCGGCACAGCATCCATACGGCTTATACTTCATGCGGGCTACCAGGCAAGCTGCAAAGGGTGTGGAACTTCAAAGTTCTCCGCCAAAGCAAAACCCATAACAAATATGTCCTTTTTCTTGCCGCCACGCTCAAAGGATCGTACCTAGAGCTCATGGGAGCCTGGAGGGCAGCACAAGTTCCCAAAACTCGTGGAGCTGTTCAAGGACTTAAAGGAGGAGAAGAACCAGTCAATGAGTCCAGGAATGAAAGCTTCACCGACAACCAGAGTGCATACTTTCGATGTCTGGTCTTCCGGGATGAACCACCGAACTACAGCACCGCCAGGACCATTCATGGCCGTACTGCATGGCGGGAACGCCGGCGGATTTCGAGTCAGAATGGCACCGTATGTATGTGCCTGTCTTGCCTCGAGCACTAAAACGTGCACTAAAAACTCCATCGATCGCTGTCTGTCGACATCCCGGATGTGAAAAAAAAAAAGCATTCATGTTTCTGGCATGGACGTCTGTTGGAAGTGAATGAATCTACGACCTCGACCCACTTATGTCTGCGCGTTATCTCACCCAGCTGAGATATCAAAACCAGCCTCGAGATTCTTCCATGGGAAGCACAGAAAGGAGAATGACAAATCTCGAACTCAACACCAAATTCGACGCACGCGCTCATATGTCCGTCCAATCCGGCGCCGCACTGCTTTCCCAGCTTCCAAAACAGAACCGCCATCACTACATATGTGGGTCCCGCGCAGGAAAACGCGGCTGGAGCTCACTGTCCCTTGGGAAACTAAACGAAACACCACCTGCCGCATCCTATCTCTCGTGCAGCGCACTAAAAATGGGTTCACCCATCTCTAATGCTTGCCGGAGACTTTAGGGAACTATACTATAGCCTTACCCAGTTCTTATTGGATTAGCCTACCACACCTCCTTCCTTTCGTACTAAGCAAAGCATTGTATGAACGATCACATGTTCCGCGAGCAGACCCTTCCTTCGGTCTTAAAGCGGACCGTCAAAGCAGCACGCATGATCCGCGCCGTCCTCGGCAATAAAACGATACGTGAAAAAAACTCATGCTTTCGGAGAATCGCCTCCCAGTGTACGGTCCCTGACATCTATGTCCCACCCCGGTCCGCCCCGCGTTCTCTCCACCAAAACCAAAAACACACATTCCACATGTGTCCCGCGGGTCGACGGCAAGACTGCTTACTCGCTCAAGCTCAAGCTGCTGCAACCAACCATAATTCTGCGCCTCCCTCCCTAACTCCCTTCTTCACGACAACCCAACGCAACCAACTCCTCCTCCTTTATACATTTCTCTTCTCTTCAGGGGAACTCGAACTCGCACAGAAACTCGTCGCGCACTAAAAACCACCGCGCGTCTTCCATATGCGTTTCGCGCGAGACTCATGCACACACATAGATCCCCCTCGCGGCGCGAGCGGAAGACGACATGAGTGCGCAGAGATTGTCAGGAAGGTGCTGCGTCGCACTTCTATGTGCTAGCATCCTGCACACTCCTCTACAAGTGAAGGGAGAGAGGGAAGAAGGGTGTGTTTTCGGACGGACGACAAAATCCGGCACCCGAGCGCGTCATGTTGAGCTATGTCGCGCGCGGGAGCTCGGTGATGGGAAGAAAGGTGGTGGTGGTTCGGGGACCGCTGGGAGCCAGGGTGTGAGGAACGATGCAAACGATGGTGATGAGCATTAGCGAAGCGCGGCGATGACGGCTCAAGAGAAAAAAAAAAAAAAAGAGACACGAGAGGAACACCGGCATTCCACTTTCGATCCTCTTTTCGTTTGCACTTCCTACCTACTCCCCCGCTCCCTCATCCCGAGTGATATCGTACCCAGCCCCCAGGCTCCACCGATGCAATGCAGAAGCAACAAAAAAGAGAAAACAATCTGGTGCAATCCCATCCTACCATGGTCCCCAACTGTGCATGCGCCGAAACGCCATCAACCCTAACCCCTAGCTCCACTCCTGTCGGAGAAGCCCCAGCTCCATATAATGCCATGCTAGCTAACATATTCGAATCCAGCCTATGAAAATAGTTTGAGTCAACAAAGGAAACAAGATATTGAGGGACGAGCCCGGTTTCGATAAGAGGAGACTATGAGTCCAGAAATTGTTGCTCCAGAATGAAAAGTAGTGGGTATATCGGTGTGCCGTATTCCTTATTTTTCGACCGGGCGATGTACTACGGACAGCTCCAAGAAATTGGTATCGCTTAGATCTTTCTTCGAATGGTGAGACCGCGCGAGACTTGCGTCGCAGCCGGAAGCGCTTCGGCAAAGCGATCACGCGCTAGGACACTGTTAGCTAGATATTCCCCATCTCCCAGCCTACAACACTTACTCTCCGCGCTGTCAAACGCAATGACAATATCATCATGCTCGCCCGGATACTCGATCTGATCCAGGCACACAAACTTTCTTTTCATGCCTGCCCAGCCTGTGAGCCTGCCCTCCTCCTTCTGCATCTTGCCTTCGCCTCTCCGCTCGTCAACCGGCAGAGCAAACTTGCAGTCCACCAGCCTGACGCACGCTTTCCCGCCCTTGTCGGTCTTCTCAAACACGTCCATCGGGCGGAGCTGGAAGTTCATGGCGTCGGCGTGAGAGAACTCCTCGAAGAAAGCGAGGAGCTGGACGATGTTGTCTTGTTCTACAATCTGGATGCGGATGGTGTTGGCGGTCCATTGCTTGTAGATCGGGACCACCATGCGGCGACGGGAGATGGAGAAGGTGGAGGCGATGCTGTGAGGGTCGGTAAGCAAAGCCCCTAACGAGTAAGGAGAAATAGGAGAATGGCAGAGAGATGAAGTTGAGAGGGGATCTTACCCGTCAAATCTGACGCGAAAGCCGGTAACAGCGAGTTGGAAAGCATGAAGATCCTTGAACGAATTGAACGTCAGGCGTCTGATAGTCGAAGCATTTGTGAGCGTCCTAAGTAGTTCGGCTAGCGCGTCTGGAATGTCTTTGCCTATGCGCGAACCATCAATAGCAATAGACATGTCGTGCTGTGGATTACGGAGGAGTGTGAGTTCTGCTGCGCCATCGATCGGCAGACGAACGAGGAGTTCACCCGGGCCTGCCTAGGTTAGTATGTATTTGCGCAGTTATAGAAGCTTGCCTACCCAAGTTCATCCGATCCGAAATAACGCCAGCAGTATGTCTACACAGAATTCTCAGGCTCTCGCTCATAACGGTCGGCGCCGACTCTAGACCGGCTGCTTCTGGATCCTGGTTCATCGTCTTCGCTTCCTGCCACTGCAGCCTCTTGAGAACGTCATGGCCACTCTGGCTGAACCCCTCTGCCTGATCCGCACTTTCAATGCTGAAAGCCTTCAAGGGAACCTGCGCGAAGACCGCCTCATCTGAAGCAATGTTCATCGAGGTGAGGGTTCCAAAAAGGTGATTCCTATCCTTGTTGTCATTGAAGACGAGATGCATAGTGCAAAGCTTCTGCTTCTTCTCCGGTGTCTCTTCCTTGAACCGGAGCGTCATACTCGGGGCTTGATCCGGTTCAGTACCGTACTCGAAGTTCATGGGCTCGTTCTTCGTCCCCAGCTCGTGATTGACGTAGCTCACGGTCCGGTTTTTCGGATGCGTAACCATGACTATTCTGTAGCCGCGATGCAGCTTCCTCTTGCCCGTGCCCTCGCTGCTCAGTTCAAACTTTTCAAAGACGTATAGCTTGCAACCCGGAACGCGCGTCGGAGGGAAAGCACCGCTATTGGCCGAATCCTTATACCCGGCTTCGCGGAGCGTCAATCTAGTAGCATATCGCTCGCCGCTTCGTTCTCGAAGATGGCTCTCGACTCTGTTCGTGTGATCTACGATGTTCCAAAGGGTGCGGAAGTCGGGCTCGGTGAGGTCCGCATTGAGGGTGAATCCGTGACGCAATTCAATGCTAAAACCTCTGGACTTGGTCTTCCAGTGCACATCCCTCCACGTCGGGCCTATATCTGGAGTTGAGCCCACCATGAGATTGACAAGGTCGTGCTGGGTGCAGATCGCGAGCCTGACTTTGAAGTCCTCCCGGGAGCGAAGTATCGAGATCACGGCGGGTAGTGGCACGCGGTCCGTATCCGGATCATCCGTCGATACAGAAACCTGAACGAACATTCTGAAATAACAGAAGTCGGTCTTAGTATCGCCAACGGGAATGAAGTTTGCTGCATTGATCTGCTGCACGGATTTCGATGCAGGGCCCGAAAGGACACTCTTTGCTTCCGGGCGGAATTTCGGATACTCTTCCCATATCTTCTGGTCTTGGCCCTGAATGAGCGCTTGGGTGGGAGGCATACTCTGATGTCTCTTCATCGAACCGAGCAACATCTTTAACGATGAGAGAACAGCATCGTGAACCTCATACACTTCCGCACTAGCAAGGTCTCCTGCATCTCTTGCTGCTCTCGCCTGTGTTTCCATCCGTTGATCACCATATCTTCTTAGACCAGGATGTTTCTGGACAACTTCAGAGAGGATCCACCAGGTCTTCGCAAGATCGACGTGAGGCTGGGTGAGCCGTTCCATTTGAGGCGCTGCGTCCTGCGATCGGCTCCTGATCAAAGCTTCCATCCCGGTGCGCCCTTTCAGAAACCACCAAATAGCGACTCGTAGCCATTCCATCGGTGTGCGGTCGAATATCTGGCCAGGCAACTGCGCCATGAGTTGAAACACCCCCCGCATATGTTCGACTCGCTCGCCAAAGTCTGTATACGCCATATCCGCTTGGACCTTCGTATCCGAGCGAGCAAGAGAAGCAGGGCCGGCGGATTCTTGTCGGGGCCTTGTCGGCACTTTGTTGCTATGAGGAGCGGCGGGCGCGCTCACGCCTTTAACATGTGGAGGAGGTGGTGGGGGCACAGTCTGCGGAGGGGAGATGAATTCGCGTCGCTCGAACTGAGGCGGTGTTGGCAGTATGGAGCTCTGGCTATCCGTTGAAGCTGAAAATGGCGCCTTCTCTGCTGTGGCAGGTGTCTGCTGAACGGAGCCGGTGGTAGCTGCTGACTGTGGCTCTACTGTCCCGGTAGGCGATCGCCGAGTCCGGGAGGCTGCGGAGGGCATGGTATACTGAGAAGAGGATGACGAGGGTGGCCGCGGATCAGTGTCCAAAGGATAGGTTCCCGGGGGCATTGGAGGTCTTCCAGGTGATGGTCCACGAGCTCTCGAGCGATGAGGATCTTCCGCACCTAGGCCATGTTGCGGGGAGGTGGATGGTGGAGGTGGCTCGCGGGAGGGTATTCGTGGCGGGGTCTTGCCAATTAGACTGCTGGGAGCTGACGGGGGGGTTCCTACTTGGAAAGCACTCGACTGCATTGAGCCGGGCTGGAAAGAGCTAGAGCTGGATGCTGAATCTGGCCTCGACTCGTCCGCTGCCCTTCGAGCAGCCTCGTGCAGCGCTTTCCCTTCTTCGGACCTCATCCTGTGCATGACTCTCGCGGAAAACGACTCTGGATCCGTTGGTTCGCTCTGCAGGAAGCGCTCCGCAAGCATTGCCTTCATATGCAGAGGCGAATCATCTTCGGCCAATTCTACTTCTGGCAACTGCGGGACCGCTGGCCTTACAGGCGCCGGCTCTTCGTCCGAGTCGCCTGTATGCTCGCTCCATCCGGTCTGCGATCGCTTGAGCGATTTCGGCTGGAAATCTTCCTCCTCTTCCTGCATCGGTGCCAGACTTGGCGCCTTCATTGAGGTGACAGGCGATAGGTTATCCGACTCGTACGAGTATGTAGAGTCCATGCTCGGTCTTGCGGGAGTATCGTCCTGCACGTCGAAGCCGGTGGGCGCTCGCTGGAGGACCCGAGGTCGCTCGCCCAGGCCCATCGGACCCAGTCGCTGCGGGGGCGGCAGTGGTGGGCTTGCATGGGTGTTGATGCTTCCCACTTCCAATTTTTGTCGCAGCGGCGACGAAATCTCCCCGCCCGAGGTCAAAGTCCTTGTGACGATGCCCCTCTGCGCGGCTTGCTGATTCGTGCTGGTAGTCATGCCGTTGAACTTGGGGCTGCGGGTGCCCAGGTTCATGTCGTCCTGGTACGATTGTGAGCCCAGCTTGTCCAGGTCCGACATGCTGTTCGACTTCTTCCGCCTGTAGACCTCAATGGACGGCTCCTCGCACTCGTCGCCGCCCTCGCCGATCACGATGGGCTGCGTGCGCACGAAGCTCACGGTGAGGCCCTTCTTTCTGCCATTGCCCGTCTTCAGGCCGCCAATGCCCGGGCTCTTGCCCGCTGCGCTGTTCAATATGTCGCTCGCGCCGGGCCACCGCTGGGCCTTGGCGACGTCGATGCGGGGCTTGTTCGCGTTCGCGAGGAAGGCTGCGGCGGCATCGTGCTGGCGCGCCTGGGCTTTGTCGGTCGAGGGCTTGAGGAAGTCGTTCACGTCGTCGTCGAGCTTGAACGAGCCCTGCTTCGCCGGCTTCGTGTCTTTCGGCGGCGCATCGTCGTCCTTTTTGAATACCTTGGCCCGCCAGCGGTTCATGGAGGCAGGAGCAACGGGCGCGGACGGTGAATAGAACGGGTTGGGGGCGGATTCGGCGTGGATGCTCGCGGCAATGTGGCACGCGAGCGTGGTGGTCTACACGGTACGAGTATCGGCGGCGGAGGCGGAGGCGGAGGCGGAGGTGAAGCGGACAGCGCGCACATGAAACCGCAATGCGCAGATCCAATGGCCAACAATCATGGGCGGCCGGCGCGCAGTAATAATGCCGGGCGCTGGAGGAGACAGGAGAGGAGACGGGCGAGGAGACAGGACCACTGGACCAGCCGTTATCGCGGACGGAGGCTCTCAGTAGTGCAACCCTGAGTACTGAATGCAGGCGGAGCGGAGCCCAAATTGCGACCAGCTAGTGCGCTTGTGGCAGTCTGGCAGGGAACCGCGTATCGCAATCAAGGCGAGGCTGAGATTCTAGACCAGAATGCAGCTGGGGAAGCGTTCAAACGAGTAGTGTCTTGGGCTGGAGCCAGCTCCCGTGCATCTTTTGTCTACGTTTACTGCGCCGTCAAATGGCGTTTGTGTCGCGCGCCCGCCTTTCTTCCCTGCTGCCACCACCGGCCAACAACCCCCCATGCCCCCCTCCCCAGCTTCGTCATACCTTCGTCCCAAGCAGCTACTCTTCGCCGTCCACCGTCAACACTCGATCAAAACACTGGCCGCTCTCGAGCAACGAATGCCGCCGTGCAACGTAGCCATTTGTTTCATCCTCCCCGATGACTAAGGGGTCTAAAAATATGGAGAAGGGTCTTCCCGCGCAGTAGTGAGAGTAGTCTTGCCAGCCGCGGCTCCAGATCCATGCGCGCCCCACGCCCGTCGTCGCCGCCTGAGGCTATGACGTGCCTGCTGGTCCCCTCCAGGGCTCTCTCTACAGCTCTCAGTCTCGCTGTCCCAGAAGTTCACCAACGAAGAACTACTGCCGCTTGAAGAACAGACAAAAGAAGAATCTGAGATAAGAGGGCCCTTCCAGACGGGGACGCCGCCCCCAGCGCTCTGCTAAGCGATCCGCGAACCGCTCATTGCCAAGCAACGCTCCGCCGTATCAGACTGGCGATAGCACGGTCCAGCCAGCCTCGAGCCTAAACGAATGCAACTCGACGCGGAGGGCAACAATATATGCCGACTCGGGTCCCCCTGCCCCGCGAGGCGTTCTCTCGTTTGCCTCGTGGGAAGAGAATGCGCCTGAGGCATTCGAAGAACGGCTTTGTCGCCTGGAGAACTGCGGATCGAAGAGCATAAATTGGAGGAGAGCGATGTGCGGCTAGAAGGTTTCGGGAATCGTCCCCATCGCGGAGGGCGGGCGATCACCAATATGATTGGTCGGCTTCTCTGTCGGCTAAGGGTCGAGGTGAGCTGACCATATCCTCACCCGCTGAAGTGAGGGACGAATCTGCACAGTCGTGAAGGGAATCTCTCAGCTTGATGGCCACTACTGAATCTTCAAAGAAGCACCTGAGAAGGTATGAGAGCTCTGATTCCGCTTCCGACAGAGGTGTCCCCGAAATAGCAGAATCGCAAAAGGCAAAGCGCCTGGAAAGGTCCACGGAAGCCCTCGAGAGCCAGGATAAAAGGCCTCGACGAAGGGAGAATTCCAGAGGACGGGTAATCCGCCTCTTCCCTGGCATGCCACGTGGAGTGAGCGTCACGCCTGACGGCGAGCCGACATGGTTGATTCATCGGAACTAAGGGAGACTTAACATCTGTTTGTGAGGGCAGGCGTGAACGCATCTAGGTTCACGGTCCCCTCCGTACAATGGAAGCGGGCCGCGGTCAATAGAGCTGCATATCAAAACACTTCACAAGCCCACTTCGCGCAACAGGAGCTATGCATTTTCGAATAGGATACCAGAGGTGAATGTCACCTCAAAAGCAATTCCATCGCTCCCCGGACATCGTTCAAGACATTCGGTCCGCAGTCCGCAGTAGTCTCCGTGTAACCGTGGAGTGAGATGTCAGCCCGTTGAATCGGCTCGAGCATACCGTCCAGTCCAAGCTTATGTGGTGACCTGTCTCTCCTCACGCCTCAACGTAGCTCGAGTCAGCCTTGCACTACACTCTGAGTTGTCTCTTGTACTACTGTACATCTCCAAAGCACATCAGAGCTCCGCCACTGCGGCTGAACTCCAATCGAACAGTCTCATTCGGCCTCAGCGATCGGCGGCGATCCGAGGATGAGGCAAAGCGCCGCCGCTGTGGTCCAATGCCCGAGATGTGCTCCTACAGGCGGCCAAAGTCCTCCAAATTCGGGCCGAGGCGCGAATAGAGGAGTACAGTAAAGCACATGATCACAAACGAATGCGTGCTCGTCACAGTCGTGCGTGCAGCGAAAAGAGGGGTTCTCTGCGAGAAGAGGGACGCTGCAGGTGCGGACGAGGAAGGACTGGAGCAGGAAAAGCATCGAAGATGGCGCGGCATCGTGATTGGCTGCGGCGTCGACGAATAATGACGAAACTGGCCGCGAACCTGATCCCAGCCCCAGCCCGCCCTCCCGCGTCTCCTCACATCCGCTCTATCACCGTGCAGACCACTCCCGATCGTGCGCGGTATTCGAGCATATACGGCCCAGCAAGTGCTGAACTATTGTCGCGGCGACACCAGCGACGCATCGGACGGCCAGCTGCCCGCCAGCCAATCCCGTCGATTGCGCAAGCGACCTGCTCTACTTTGGAAAGCGGCGCACCCAACCACCTCCAGCTCCGTGAGAGATACCGCCCGGTCACAAGACTGCGGGGAGCCACCATCAATCACACCGAACGCCTGCACCCTCAGCGCGACGACGACCATCTATTCTTCCGCTCACTATCTATCGCGACATCGACCGTGAAGCCTGCTTCGGCCCGCTGAAGGCTGCCTGCGTCACCGTCTGTTGCGCAGCATCGCCGGAAAGCTACATACAACCTCGAAGACGCGGCCAGACCGAACCATCAATTCCGCCATCGCATGAATCAGCCTCCTGCGGTTCCGCGCTCGTAGGGGATGGCGCGCTAAAGACATCACCAGAGAGAGAGCCCAGCCTATTGCGATCAGAGGACCGGCGACGATAGAGGAGGATCACGCTGAGGCACGACTCGAGAGTTTGCTCGCACGCTCACAAGCATGCCCGGACCACGGCGCGACGCATACGCTTTGCTCGAGTCGTCATTCCAAGCGTCCCCCAACCTGCGATCTCACAAAGCACTCCCGCGCCGACGAGACGACTCTGGCAGCTTTCATCCCGCTGCAGAGCCGCTCAAGGACGCCATATCGTATCCCGACGATGAAACCGAGCCGCAAATCAGCACCCACCATCGCTCGCCGCTCGCATCATCGGGTGCTCCGACCGGAGCAGATACAGGTCTGCCGCCCACTCCCCCTTCGAACTCGCAAGACGGCATACATCCAACAGAGTACAACCCACCGCCACATGCCGACGGCCTAGTCGCATCGTTGGCGTCGAAGAAGTCGACCGTACGGACCCCTGTCAACCAGCGCAGTCCTCCCACACCCGATCCGAGTCCGCCGCGGACTACCGAATCCATGAGCACGCCCGAGCGCCCACCCCTGTTCGCATACCCGTCGTCGAGAGCGGAATCATTCACGACTGCAAGAGAAGACCTTTCCACGGAGGGAGATAGTCGATCGGCTACACCATTGGGACATCGGCTGAGCACCGTGGAGGAGGACCGAGGACTGGGTCTCGCATTTGAGAGGGATGATAATGACCCGACGCCGACGAACAGGATAGAGACTACATATCCAGAGAATCATGCGACCACGAGTGAGCAGGCGGGAGACAAGGATGCCCTGGATGTGGAGGATATACCGAATAGGGAATGGGATACAAATTTGATGCGGAATGTCACAGTTCGCAGGAAACGAAGCCCGAAACCTTCCCCACAGAAGAATCTGGATTCCATAGATACCTCATCCCAAGCAACCCGGTCAACACGGCGCCGAAGTAACAGCCTGCGCGAGCGCATAGACGCGAGCAAAAACAGCCCGCAGACGCCGTCCATGGAGGATTTCGCGAAATCAATTGGTTGGCCGACCGAGCCCAAGGACATCCCCGACGGCAAGCCGAATGATGCCAACGATAGACGTCTCTCCGGGTCGTCCATGTCTTCAACGGTTGTGGAAGCCATGGTTATCGTGACGCCTCCGCAGAAGCGACGGACGCTTCGCCATTCCGGAAAGAATTTGGCTTTTAGGAGGGATACTGATTCGCCAACGGAATTTGGTTCAGTAACCTATTCCAACCGCAACTCGATGCACTCGGACGATGTTCCGCTTCACAAGTTGGTCCACAAGAGAGCGAGCATCAGCGAAAGGAAGAAGAGGGCTAGCACGGATTCCGACACTCTAGGGGATAGGACCGCTTCTCCGCTATCAGTCCGAAAGCGAAGCCAAGACAGTGCAGCGTTCACGCTTGCTCATCAAGAATCCGTGAGGCGAGTGCTACAACCCGCCGCGGAGATCATGAGCAGATCCAATTCAGTGGCGCGACCTACTGCGCCGGAGAGGAGCTACCACAAACGCATCTCTTCCGCGCCCGAACCTACAAGAAGACGGGAAGCTTCTCCTACTCCGCAGACGTTCCTTGAAGCTTCTCCGCCAGATAGTCCGAGCCCAAGAAGACCGAGAAACGCCCCAACGAAGCTACGCTACGTCGAGCGGACTTCATCTCCTACTCCCGCGGACGCGCCTCAGGAAGCGTCGCAGAGCTCGCCGAAATCACCGAAAGTGCTCTCACCAATACGGAGATTTACCGAGCCAATGAGTCCAATCAATCTGAACAAGTCCCTCCCCGAGCTTCCTATGGAACTTCCCATCCAAACAACGAATGAGTTGGCACCGCAGGAGGATGGCAAGGATCAGGTCATCGGGACAGATCCGGAGCACCGACCTCCTTCTCCCCTTCTCGAACGGGTGCGAAATCTGCTTGCCGAACGTGAAGCCGCGGAAGCGCCGCAACAAGCTGGTGCTGAGCCTCGTCAACCAACAGAGTCGTCAAGACCGCGTGCTTCTTCGGCAGAGTCGGTACCAACGATTCGTCGAGGTTCTGTTTCGACACGCGGGCGGTCGGAGGAGAGGAGACGAAGCTCCCACAGTCAGGATCGTAGTTCGACCTCACCCCAGACTCTTCCTCGCTTTAGCTTGGACCGCGCGCCCACAGAAGAGATTCCGCGTACCAGCCATGAATGGCACTCTTTCCACACGGATGAGCACGGGCGCTTAAGCTTCGACAGGTCGACCTCAAGAGCAGAGGAACATGCCATGGCGCGACATCTTTTCGCGCAGACGACGCCGTTCTCACAATTCTCACAATTATCAGACACGCCAATCGAGGTCAGCGAGGCAACGGCAGTCAGCATCTATCCGCACAACAACCACTCCCTGCTTGTAGTACAGCAAGTTGCAAGGCCTCCACAAGCTCCGGAGCAGCGACAGGTTGCGAATGAGCCTCACTTTACATCATCTCATTTCCAAGAATCAGATGCGCTGCCAACACCACCATTCGTCGACGCGCGCGAGGACCCACATGATCAATTGCCAAAGCCGACGCTGACGTTCGAGCCGTCTACGCCTCCAATGCAAATTGCACTTCCCAATCCCAATGTAGTCGACTCACCTCTCAAGAACCCGCGGAAACCGCCCGAACCGCCAGTCGTTCAGCTCATCCCGCCGACACCAATGGAAGAACTAGAGCGCCAGCTCCCGCCCGGTCCGCCGAAGCGCTCGGATTCGCACCCCCAACGTCGGTTGTCACTGAAGCAACGGGCGCGCCGCTACTCTGACAACTTGATAACGCCGTTCCTCGCACGCGCAACCAGCATACGCGGTCGACATGCCAGTAATTCGCACGCCGAACCCAAAAGCCCTCGCATACCCACAGTGAATGACGAGGATGGCAGCCTGCATCCGTTTTGGCGGCCTCGTGGTTTCTGGGATGGATTCGAGGACAGTGAGTCGGATGAAGAGGATGATGCTATCCTGCCCCAGGGCGGCGATACAAGCGATGTGGCAGAGCCGGAGCCCGAACCGCACAGCCCGCGCAAACTGGGTGTATTAGGAAGAAGACTTACGAATGGATTCAAAGGCTCTGGCGGCTTCTTGATCGGGAACTCCCTCGGTGTCGAACGCTCCGGTACGAACCGCCGTCGCCACCACGTCGAACTACCCGTGCACTCCCGCCGCACCTCCAAATCTACCACCCGTACCAACGCCAGCGCACCGAAGGTCCTCATCCAGCCGCCCACCTTACCGATTCGCACTCGCTCTCCACGCATCGAGCAACGAGGTAGCGGAACCAGCATGCGCAGCTCTGGCTCTTACGAGCGTGGCGTCAGGAAAAGAGGGAGATGGAGGGATGGGAAGAGGATTCCGGGCTTCAAGGGCGTGCAGGTTCAATACATCGGGCTCAGCGGGGTCAAGGAGCGATTCCGAGAGAAGAAGGCGGAGAAGAGGAGAGAGGAGATTAGGAAGAGCATCGGGAGTAGGTACTATGTGGAGCCTGCCTCGCCGGGTGTAGGTGGAAGTGCGACGTAAACACGGTCCGAACGGAGACGACTTCCCTTCGAGTTTCAGCAGCAATGAGCAGGAGAAAATTTTCGCCGAAGGTTCGAGATTTCAACGGTTTTTCGCATTTCTCAGGTGTTTCCAGCTTTGGTTCTGGACAGGATCGGGCTAACTGCGGTTTCCCTTCTTCCTCTTTTTTTTTGCCTCTCATCGTCCTCTTGCGGAGATTTATAGCTGTTCTTGACGAACGAACGGGTCGAACGTGTGGCACTACGATTTTACGGCTGGTACCCCTTTTTTCACGTATACCACGACTTTCTCTTCGCTTAGTTTCCGCGATGTTGTCGGATTTCTTGGGGGTGATTTAACTTTTGGTTGTGTATATTATTCTGGGGAGTGAGGCGAGGTAGGGAGGAGTGGATGGATGGGGAGGTTGACGAGGGCAACTGGTGTGCCTTATGAATGAATTTAAATATGATGACGTTTTGACGAGTTTGTTCGACTACATTTTTTTTTAATTTCTTTTTTTTGTGGATGGGCATGAGATGGGGCGGGCGTGACACAGGGTGCTAGTGAAGGATGGAGTTAATTCTGTTATTGGTGGCGGTGAGCACTTTCTCCTGGAATCTGACATCTGCGCAGAGTATATAAACCCGCCCTCCCCCATTCTCCTTTTTGCTTTCTTTCCCCACACAACCTCATTCGTCTTCTCCACTAGGGTCACTAAAAACAAGCAAGTGGCCGGGTATGGAGATTTGGGCTGCTCGTGCGTGAGAACGACTAAAGCCATGGGGGAAGGAGGATTGGGCGCGTGGACTAAAACTCTTGTCCAGACCCACCCATGGGGAGGAAGGTTGGGAGACTAAGATTGGTTGGAGATGTAGGCGTGGATGGATGGGTGGGGGTATTGGGGGAAACGCGGATGCTGGTGGTGGTGGTGGTGGTGGTAGTAGTGGTAAGCAATATCGCCTTTAAAAGCTAGCTAGCTGGTTGAAGCGTATGGTTAATAAGTAAAAGGACAGACTTTTCCGACGTCGTCTGGAGCCCTGTAAGCTTACGGAGGGGTATATATACCCCTCCATCCCTTCTCCTCTCCCCTCACTCCGTCCTCACAACCACGTCTCCAGCGGCGCTCCAGCTCTACTAAAAGCCGGTGGGCATCTACGGTATGGAGACCTCCACCGCGGGCGTGAGCAGCGTGGGACTAAAACCCGAAGACTGAGTTTTGATGGGGGAGGATTTAGGGTTAGGACTAAAGTTCTGTCTCCCCCGCGAAATGAAGGTGGAGATTGGCGAGTTGAGGAGCTGGGACTAAAATTACCGTTCCGGCTGCTCATGGAGAGGGTGTGGAGGGAATGGCTTTGGGGATGTCTGTTTGGATGGGGATGATGGTTGGAGTGTGCGTGGGAGTGGTGGGGAGTAACGGTGGTGGTGGTGGTGAGAAGCATCGTTGATGCGGATGCGGGCTGGGGGTTTGGTGGTATTGTGTGCCGCTGTGCGGAATGGCGTATATAAACACCCCTCTCCTCTCGCTCCTCTTGTGCTTCTTGCTTCACGCTTTCACGCAACCGCGTCTTTGGCAGCTCTACTAAAATAGCCAGGGGGGTTCTAATGGAGACTTGCTCTGCTCTGCTCCGTGTAGCAGGCAGTGCCGCTAAAACCTTCCAGAGCCAATCCACCCACCAGTATAAGCAAAGCGGACTATCCACACGGGTAGTCCTAAAACACCTACCGAGGGCCCCTCATGAAGCAGATTGGCAACTTGGAACAGGTGTGCATAAGCTGTGGCAGTGGTGCACTATGCGTACACCTAGCGAGACACGACACGCACAAGGCATCGGCCTTGCAGCGACGTACATCCGAGCTCTCGTCGCACGGCGACGAGGTATATAAAACCCGAGTCCCGCCGCTGTTTCTCTTCTTCACTGATCTTCTCCGGCTCTGGCGGGTTTACTAAAAGCAGCGGGCGATGGACACATGGGTGTCGTTCTTTTTTTCGGGCGAGACTAGAAGAACAGTACGAGGCTTGGCATGGGGAGAGCGTGTCTGGTGTGAGAAGCGGAAGGGAAGCGAAGAGAAGAGAGTCTGAGGTAAGGCAAGGCTGCACCGGCGTGCGTGCGGTTGTGGATAAATAGCGATGCGCAGTACCACCATCGCAGAAGAGACAGTTTATCCTCGCACGTCGTGAAGTATAGTTCGCAGCCACCCTCGAATCACTTTGTGGGTGGTGGAATAGGGCATATAATCCTCCCCTCCCTGCGCTCTTTTGCTGTTCTTTACACTTCCGCTTCTCCGTCGGCATTACTAAAACTCCCAGAAGAGCTAATGGATGGAGCGACTTTGCCGTGGGGGCGAGGATGGAACTAAAGGGACCTCAAGAGTCTTCTCATGGAGAGAGAGTGAGCCCGCCTGGGACTGAAATGCCTGGGTGGCGCGGAGGATGGAAGGAGCTAAGGCGGTAGGAGAAGGAGTCCTGATCCAGTGTGAGGTGTTGGATGGGTAGTGATGGCCCACAGCATGTTTTATTGCAGGCGGCCGAATTGCATACTTCAGGAAGGAGAACCCGCGGCGGTGTGAGGTAGCGGCGCGAAAGGGTATATAAATCCCTTTCGCTTGAGCTCTGTGCTGCTTCTCTTCTTCACACTTCTGTGTCCTCAATGCGTAGACTAAAGGAGATATCATCTACACACATGAGGATCATCATCTAGGTGGGGATTGAGATAGGACTGAAACCACCTCGCGAACAAACATGTGGAGAGAGTGCCTTTAGCTCCTAGAATAAAGTGGAAGGGGGATGAGGAGACCTTAGGTCGGTGCATGTGTGCGTATAGTGCGCTGAGGGAGATGGTGAGAATCAGCACCTCCTCCTGCTTTTCCCGTTGCGCAAAGATGCCAACCAGGCACCGCGCCGTCTGAAGCACTTCGAATCCAAGACAAAGGTATACAAGCACTCCTTCTCTTCCCTATTTTACTTGTCTCGCGCACTTAGCCTTGCGGTGGCATTGCTAAATCCCACGAGGAAGTTGCGAATGGAGAGTGGATTTGCGGCCGTGGCGGCAGTGATAATTAAAATCAATTGGCGGTCAATACATGGGAGAGCATTCGATACCTAGGACAAAAAGCACTTATCTTCCACACATGGGGAGACCAGTCCGGAAGGCCAGTCGCTGAAGGAGTGAGAATGTTCTTCGCCAAGTGGTATATTTCTGCTATGTTTGTGGTGCACTGAGATAGTGACGGTGGTCGGCATCAACTTCCCATACCACGTTTCTTCAGCCAAAGGCCGTTCTTCATCCAACCATCCTTTCTAAATGGTCCGACGCCTTCGAAGCGCAGGGAAGGTATATAAACCCTCCCTTTGTATTCTTCTTTCTCTCGTCGCACACTTCTATTCTAGTATTCACCAAAATCCTAAGAGGCAAGTCGATATGGGGCCGCCCTCCGCGGCACCGCGGTGTGTCCAAAAGACGAGCGGCTTCGCCACGATGGGGAGACCGTAGGAGAGCGAGATAACTAAGAATTGCGGCAGTCATGCATCATGGTGGAGGGGTGACAGAGAAAAAAGGTTCGAGATTCAGTGAGTGGTAGGTGTAGTTAAGAAGCCCGATTCACGCTGGTGATGCTCAACATTACGATCCATCCCTCAATCCCTGGGGAGCGCCACGGATCATGGACTGAGTACCGACGTCATCTGAAGGGCTTGCCGATCAGACGAGAGTACATGAAAGGCCCCCTTCCTTCCTATTTCCGTTTCTTCTTCACACACACAGATGTCTCGGGGTTTCTACTAAAACGGGTGCTGACATGCCCCATGGTGAGCGTCCTCTGTGGGGCCGAGCCACAGCGACTAAAAGGGATGGGCCACGCGTTGTATGTAGAGAAGATTTCGGAGTCTGGAGGCCAGAAACATCGTCTGGCCCACAGCATGGTTTCGCCAACGGCGATCGATACCATCACTGCTGCTACTCTCAATTCAACGGGAACGTCGTCCTCGTTTTCGGAAGTTATGCTCGTGTTCTCCGTCCGATGAGCCTTGAAGCTAGAGGAAAAGTATATAAATACTCTCTCCTTCCGCGCTTTCTTGTTTCCCTCGCACAACCACAACTCGCAGTGTTCACTAAAAGCATCGCGACCGCACTTGCATGGAGGAGTGCCGTGGCTGCGAGCCGGAGCAACTAAAAAACCAAGCTTCGTCCATCTATGGAAACCCTCTTAGAGGCTGGCGATTAAAAGCTTCATCGACATCCGCTACTGGTGGGGTGCCCATAGGACTACCCGCTTAGCGGATGGTAAAAGGATCGAGAAACAGAGACGTTGATGAGCATGAATGTAATGATAGTGACATCGGTCATCATTTGCGTCTTCGTCACTGGCGGAAATATGAAGGAGTTTGGTGATCTGAAGAAGCTCCACACAGCCTGAAAAACTATATTTATAGTGCGTGTTATAATCATAATCACCTTCCCGAAAGCCATCCAGGAAGAGCCTCAAAGACCGCGACACCTTCTCTGCCCACCATCTTGCCGCAGCGCAGGGGGCAATGCAACCAGGAGAGGAAGAGGAGCTTCCAAAAGAATAAGGGCGGCTTGCGGTCATTCCCGCGTCGAGGGGCATAGAGTAGAGGTGGTGATAGTTATCTTCACCAGCAGGGAATCCGCCGGGGCCCAAGTGGATATGGTGGCACAATGTTGAGCTTCTTTTCTCCACGCCCCTACCAGCATTTCCGAAAACCAAGTTCCTACAACCCGCACGTGCACAAACCCATTATGAGCTGCAGCACACTACTAAAAGTCGTAGAAATTCTTTTCAGCTGCCCACTGCGTCGGGGGTTTATACCCGCTGTCTCGCGCCGGTTCCAGCGAATACGTAGCATTCTCATCCCTATAGGTGAACCGCCGGCGAAAAGTAGCGACGTCCTTTTTCGAATGCTTGCTCGGACCATTCCGCCGCTCACCTCTCCACAGCAGCTCCACAGCAGCTCCACACTCACGGAGCGCCTCAATCCGCCTGGGTTCAACGGTCTGCTTGAAGAAATCGTACTCCCGCACTGTCGTAGGCTCCCAGAAGAGCGCGAAATTCGCGCTAGACGTTGTGCTCACCCAGCGTTGGCATAGATCGTATAGTTTGCCCATGCGTAGGCCGCTTGGAAACTCTAGGATCTTGAACATCCAGGTAGTGTCGTCACCAAGGCTACCACGTTCGTATTCGGACGTCCAGCAGCCCAGTCTCTCGATCGGTATTTGGGTCAACAGCATGCGGCGCCAAGTCGCCCCAGGAAACATAAAGGCCTTCGATGAGGACGTTCTGCACATATCCGAGTCGAAAAAGACTTGATCGCAGCCGATCGGGTTGTGGTAGAAACAAGCAGGGGAGGCTTCCACCAGCAACGGGTTAGGCACTCGGTGTCCGTTTCGCTGTTGCTCGGGTTCAAGATACAGAAGGCGCTGGAGCAATGGTGAACCAGTGACAGTAGCACGCCAACGTCGACTGACGCGTTGAGCGGAGGTGAGGAGAGTTCGCAGGTCTAGGTTGGAGAGAATGTTCTCGAGAAGTTCCGGGACGTTGAAGACGGATGCGGCTGCAGCATATCCAAGCGCACGCTGCTGCAGGCGTGCTGACTTCATTGTGGGAGGTTTATTGTGGGAGGTTTGATGAGGGAGAGACGTGTGTCGGGGGAAGGAAATGGGAGGTTGGGAACTGACCGCTCAGCGATGACGCCGCTTGGCAACCAACAGCCGAGGGGTGTGCTGAATGAGGCATAGCTTGCGTAGGACCTGCTACGCTAAGTGTCATCTTAGACTTGGCGGAACATCGACATCCTCGTGAGCCTCAATCCTTTGTCTTCCCCTCTCCTCACGAATACACTTGCCGTGTAGCCTTCCGTTCAGTCTCATGGATACTCGGCCGATTTTGCTTCCTAGAGCTACCTCAAAGACGTCCTGCATCTCCCGGTGTCGGTTGAGGTAAAGTTAAAGCAGCATCACGTAGAGCGCGTCTAGAGAACGAGGGCAGCGACGACGAGGGCTACGGATTATCACAAGAACCTTTGGGAGATATTATTGGACGCTAACTAGAGGTATCAGGACTGGGCGCCGGAGGGATCTCGTCAAGGGAAGAGCATGTTACGGCGCTCTCTTCCACAACTACCATACCTTCGCACAACTACATTCTCGAGAAATGATATTGAACGTAGACGTGCAGGAAATCCAGCTCGACCAAACCAGATGCTCGTCCCATCCTCCAAATCGGTGCACTGTGCGCCGGACCCCGCGTTGGCGGACTGAGCACCGTGCCATAGGTACCACCCAGTCAACTCTTCCACCACAGCGCTACGCCTCCCGCAACACGGATCCAGCTCCCGAGTCGCGGATCTGCTAAGCCGCCAACATGGCCAGTAATGCCAGCACATCAGCAACCTCAGCCACCCCAACCACATCGGAAGCCGGTACCTCCCCAGTTATCCGAAATCGCGACGACCATCTATATTGGCCGCAGATAGCGACGAAAGATGAAATACCAGAGTGGCTTCGCGACAACGGCTACATCATCGGAGGGCATCCAATGCCGACGTATTCATACAAGCGCTCCTTTCGGCTCTGGCGTTGCCTACATATGGAAACGATGAATATCTGGACGCATCTCGTGGGTAGCGCAGCGTTTATAGCGACCGGAATCACCCTGTACAATTATGCCGTCTATTCAAAAGCACTCAGTTTGACCGCTGGCGACAAATTCGCATTCGGAATATCCATCACTTCCGCAGCCCTCTGCTTCGGTCTGAGTACCACATTCCATACTTTGAGGAGCCACTCATATCACGTCCACCATTTCTGGGGCCGCTTGGACATCTTCGGCATCGCCCTACTCGCTCTCGGAGGCGGGATGTCGGCGACGTATTACGCCTTCTTTTGCAGTCCCACGACCCAACGCATATATTGGTCCCTCAACGCATGTGCGGCCCTCGCCGCAGCTATCGTGCTCTTCGACACCGGCGGTGGAGGGAGTACGATGCGCACTCTCCGTGGCGGAGTGTTCGTCGGGCTTGCACTTACTGCGATGCTGCCTATATTCCATGGTATTGGGAAACTAGGCTGGGCGCAGGCGTGCAAGCAACTCGGCGCCCAGTGGTATCTTACCGAAGGATTAGTTCTTTTGTTTGGGGTTACCCTGTTCGTGGGGAGGTTGCCCGAGAGACTGAGTCCGGGGGCGTTTGATGTCTGGGGCCATTCGCATCAGATTCATCATATATGTGCCGTGGTTGCGATGGGGCTCCATGTTGTTGCGCTGGTGACGGGGTTTAGATATCGACAAGCACATCCTCGGTGTTAGCCCAGCACGTAATCTCCATCCATTTCGTATTATGTCAATTATTCATAATCTATATACATCGCAATTTGTACATATCTCAAATAAATGATGTTGTGACTTTTACACAATCCTGCTCAAGGGAAATCTTAATCTGTCATCGAAGCTCAAACCGGCCTGCGGATTTGCTATGTCCTACAAATGAATGTTCGGTTCGCAACGTGAAAGAACGCGGAGCATAGAAAGTGCGATAACCAGATAAAAGGCGGGGCAAGCGCTGCTAGCTCGATGAAGGGGCAGGAAATCGGAGAGCCTGGAGCGTTAGAATCTATGTGGGTTGGAGTGTCGCCATCTAGCCAGAAGTTACAACAGACTTGGGAAATGAAGCTATGGGACCTGTTGATCGTGTGGGGACCTCCGAGAACCCAAGAATTTGAGAGGCTGGCCATGGATATAGGAGATGGCCAAGAAATAGATGGATCGATGAGTAGGAATGCCATCCATCCTGGGGAAGAATGAGGGAGTCATCATTATTACATGATGAAGACCTGTGGCAAGTGACGACGTTTCTCCTCATCCTCATCGTCCGGTTCAAGAGAGAGCACGGTCTCATCCGATTCATAGCCGTCAGCGTCGTCGATACTCCGCAATTCATCTTGAGCCGTCAGCTTCATTGGAGGTGCTCCTGACAAGGAATTTGTGGCTGCCATCTCTGCTAGCCCTTCCACCGTCAGAGGCTCTGCACCCTCCTCTAATTCCGGAGACCCCAGAGAACCGGCACTGTCAGAATCTTCAGACTCGTCGGAATCGTGATCCGAGCCATCGTCATCGTCCTTGTTGATGCATGGGTCATATTCCTCTTCGCAACAAACGGCTTTGCTCGATCTGAGTATCGTGTCTTGTCTCCACCCCCATTTCTTCCTACAAGCGCAGTGCCAGCACACCGCCTTTGTCGGGTTTATAACCGTGCGATAGCCTTTCTGCACGGACACACAAGCTGCCGCAAGACGAGCTAGCCAATTGTCGTAAGCTCTGACAACGCCGATATTGGATTTTCCGAGGCCTTCAGGAACATCTAGTAGCTCCTCCCAGTTGTCCACAGATAGGAGTCGATGAGGTAGGTTGTGGTGGTTGGAACAGCCTGCGCATGAGACTTGATTGCGTCGAATAAGGTCATTGGACGGGTTGAACAAAGGGAGCACATCGATGTCGGCGACCCATCTATCGCGTTCATAGACCTGTACGAGCGTCTCAACCAGACTCAAATCCTTATCAATAGCACCTCGCTCCCCGATATTGAAGGCCATTTCAAATTCAGTGAACCTCAGATGGAGAGAGGTAGCCTTGAAACTGTCTTCCAATTTCCAATCGAAGGGCGCATGCGTTACTAATCGAAAGTCGTCTAGGCCTGCCTTGCGCAAGCGCGGCGCCTGCGGAGCGACCATCAGGATCATACCGGTTTTCCCCACATTACCAACCACGCGACTGATATCGTTGATGTGTTCTAGTGAAGCCGGATCGTCTAGGAGCAGTCTGGAGACAAATATGCTGTTCCGAGATGAGATGGCTATAACATCCTTCAGTTCTTCTGGACGTATATTGTAGGATCCGGACTCGAACATTGCTATGCAAGCAAGCTTCTGCTGGCGGGTAAGGGATCTAGCTTCAAAACTAGGCAACCAGCAGGCATTATGGAGCGGTGAAGATATCAATTGAAGACTGATTGTCGACCCTGGAAGTTCGACGTATGTCTTCGTTGCCAATGAGAGCGCATGTAACGATCGGAGATGGGGCCTGGTATTGAAAAGTTGGACGCCAATTTCCTTACGAAAGGAGGGAAGAGAAATAGGCCGACCCTGGTAGAGATACTCGAGATAGTCTACCAGCGATAGGGAATCGATCTGTCCTGCTTTCAACATTTGAGTGACCTCCAAGAGGGAGCTCGGGGCCTCTTTATGTGCAAGTTGAAGCGCTTGGCGGAATATCTGTTGCTCGGATCGCGCGCCTATATCAGTTCTGATATAAAGCCCCACGTCTTCCCGAGAGCCCGCTACCAGCACGAATGTTGGTCTAGTCATGCTATGGGTCGCGTAGAAGCATTCGCAAAGTTCGCGATTTAGCCCGGACTGTGAAGCTGAGTTGAGTCTGATAGCGCACGTGGAAGCGGCCTGATATTGACCACCGGTCTTTGACTGGATCAGCTTCGAGCGTTTGGCCTCAGGTTTGAATCCCCAGTCACGCAGCTTAGAAGCCTTTTCTGGAGGCAGAAATTCAAATAGAGGCGCATTGACGTAGCGAAAGGATTGTCCCCGGACCACGTTATCGCATCCGTACGCTTCGAGAGCCTCCGCCTCGCTAAAGGAGGGTCCCTTCCCCCTTTGACATCCTGGACATGCCTGACTCGTGATGTCTTCTCTGTGGCAGTCGTTGGAGCAAATGAAGCCCCGGCGTATGCAAGTACACCTGCCAGCATGGCAGGAGTGGCCAAACTCATGGCAATTACATGCTATTGGCTCAAGGGAATTCCATGTCGTCTCGACCCAATTGATGTGGTACATACGGGGTGGTTGCCCATCCGAGCCCCTCTTTACAACATGTCGTACCGCGGTCACGTAACCCGGGTATTCCTTTACGCTGATAATACACCGATCGTGGCGAAGTTCCAGCTTCCTTGCAATGAATCTCATCATTTCCACCTTCTCGTCGGTTCCGTGTCTCACGGAACGATTAATCAGATGGCGTATCCATGGGTAACACAGTCCCATCATCGGGGGTATTTTGTCGGCGCTGTTGGCTAAGAGCGCGCGCCCACGTCTGTGACCAAGAGCGATGATGCTTGAAGCGAGGCCTCTTTCTGTATCATTGAGGGCTAGAAAATCTCGGGAGGCGTTGCCGAGGAGCCTGATCCACCCAAACTCCCATTCCAAGCAGGATCTTTCATGAGTCTGTCGTGAAGTCTTTCGACGCTTATATCCATTGGTGACGCACTCGTCCAGTGCTGCAAAAAACTCTGCGGCATGAGCAAAATCGGAAGTAAAAAGGGCGCCCCAGTCCGAGATCATACTACCAAGAACAAGTAGATGAAACTCGCCAATGCTCAACCTAGACGCATCCCGTGTGGTGAAACTGGTAACTTTGACAGGTTCGCCGTAGAACTTGAGGTGGGCCAATGAAAGTGACCAGTACACCCCTTCGTCCTTGTCGGGATCAGGATTTCGAAGACCAATGGTCAACTGACCGCTGCCTTCAACGGCTGGATCGTTAAAGTCGATTGTGGTAATTTTCTCCCCAAGTACGAGAAGATTAGGATACAAATGCCAGGATGCAAGCCCGAGCAAAATGGATCCTTTTGAGATGCTTTCAGACTGTCCACTGAAGAGCTTCTCAAGAGCCTCTAAAGCTGTCTTCCAGGCCTCAGTGACGCGGGCATATGTCGAAACTGAGGAATTACCCTGGTTCACCGGGATGTTGACGTTGTTGATGATGAGCATCAGTTGCTTCTGGCGGCGAATTTGATTATCGTCGGCCACCTGGAGCCAAGCTCTAGTCGAAGCATCCCACTGAGCAAGATCGTTTCTGGAGAGGTCCTCCGATACGGCCAGCCCAAGTTGTACGGAACTATCGTAGAGGCCATCGCTTATCTGCTTCCTTAGCATTCTTCTCCTCTCCTCCACGATCTCGACCCATATTGATGTCGCTTGAGGACCTGACCAGGCTCGAGCAAGCATACAAGCCAGTAGGTGAACAGCAATGGCCGACATTCCAGAGGTCGCCGCGGCCCATACTGACGTTCCATCGACTCCTGCACACTGGGCGAAAACTCCGTGTCGTTGTGGAATGTCTTCATTGGTGCTCCCTTGCGATATTTCCGAAACTCTGGATCCATAGGCCCGGATCAGGTTGGGGCTCTTAGGTGCGGAATTCTCAAAAAGAGCCCCGAGACGCCGAGCCGTCCGATGCACAGAGCCCTCTTCGGCGACTTCCCGTCGTTGTTGCGTGAGTGACAGGCCGAGGCCCGCAAACTCTCGAGGTGGTTCGAGTTTAAGGAGCGAAAAGTCGATATTGAAGTTGACGAGAGCTAAGGTATTCTCGTTCGTGCCGGACACCAAAGAGTTGGATATACGGCTGATGGACATTGCGCGAAGGTCGTCAGAAGCGGGAGAGCTAGCTGCCGCGCTTATTGAACTTGATACAGAGAGGAAATATAGCGGCTCAGGCCATCAGGAAGGGAAGAAGGTTTTCTGAATTCTTAGCTTTAGCGGAGAGGGCTGAGGCTGAGAGATTACGCTGCCTTCCAATTTCGGCTGCACATAGCGTTTATTGGCTGAGATGTTGTCCTGTGTAGCTCTGGCGGGAGCTAGATTCACCGGTGCGGGGTAGACCGCTTCACTTCCAGGAAGGCCAACACACAAGTGCAACGACCTAGATAGATCCGGTGAGAGTATGCGCCAAGAAACTCGTGGCTGTTGGGAGAGAGAGGATGACAAAACAGCTAAGGAAGAGTGGTAGCAAGAAGGAATTTTCGAGCGGCATCGACTTGCTTTCTTATCAACATCAATTCCATCGAATACCCTTCAACCAGCCGATGTTGCATATTTTTGGAGACCATGGCGACGCTGCTGTTAGTTGTACTGCTTCTGTTTGGTGTTACTCCCGCCCAGAAATTGGGGTTTAACCACGATCTCCTCCTCAACCTTTCCCACCTCTGGAGCTTCTTTCACCTTTTCGCCTTGATAATCGGTCTGCCATTCGACTCCTACTGTGGACCCATCCTTATGCTGCCGCCAGGACTGGTCGAGATAACCATTGCCGACCCAGCATCTTCCTTTCTTTCACCGTCGTCGCCGTTGCCTTTTTCACTCAATCGTCCACGCCATGTAGTCACAGTCTACCAATGTCACCGTCATTGGGAACTATCTGAGCTCAAGTTCCCCGTCTCTACGACCATCCGTGCAGCGTATCCGACTGCAACAACTTTGAAACACGTCGCATCTCAAACAATTGATCCTTGCTTAATTTACCCGATTCGTCATGGTCATCGACTGCACCGTCTTCGTGCACCTCAGCTTAAACAGACAGGTTATTGATCTTCACAGTCAGGATCTGTGGGATGATTGCGCATCTTCTCGGCACTCTTCCTCAGGAGGAGCAACCGGAAGGCGTTGCGCAGCACCATCCGCTCACTCCTTTGCACTTCATGCGATCAGCGCCCATTCATGCAAGCCTCAGGCACCAAAATGATGCGACTTTCTCGCTCATGACGCTCTCGATCGATTCCTTCTTTCAATCCGTCATGCGTCTCGATCATTTCGACCCCGTTATCCCATCGGAGGTGGATGCCGGAATCTCGCGCACGCATGAGGTTGCCCTCAGCGACCCACTGTCCTCTTCATGCTTTTGGATTCCAAGGCATGAAGTATCTTGTTCACTCAATCAGCATGCTGATACCAATCTCAATAGTCTTACGAAGCCCTAGGAAGATGCCACCTCAGGTTTCCTTTCAGTGTACAAGCTTCGAGAAGGTACAGCGAAGCTTGCGAAACCCATCTTGAACACTGATATCCAAATCATCGCTCACTGAGCCACTGTTGCTCTGCGTATGTCACATACCGCCCAGAGCTGTTTATGCATAATCGTATAAGACCAACTGAGGGCCCTCGCGGGGACTCGCCCTCCTACCATCCATTTTTTCTTCCCTTCTCATTCACCCTCCCACCCTCCTCGGCCGATGGTGTCGCGCTTTGATCACTCTGACCCACCACGGATGAAAGTGATGAACAACCCGAGTTCAATGCGACCCATGCCTGGGTTCGACTCTCCCGTGGAGGCGGAGCGATGCGCCATGGCGGTGGAGATCATTCGGACGGCCCCGGACCTGAGGAGTGTCAGTTCTCTGCATACTTCCGTTCCGACCCAGGCTTTCGGCTCCCACGCGGGATATGGCCTGCATGATTCTCGAGGCACCTCACAATGTCTCACCGGTAGCATGAGGGCATCGCAATGCTTCTGGATCCTCGCCCCGACAACGCCGTCACTGCCATGGAACTTCCACTCGCCAAGTGTAGCCCGTCTGGGCCTTTCCCAACGCATAATGGTATCTCTTGGAGATTGACTCGGAGTATCTCGTCGCCCAGATGAGCCTAAGTTCCGCATCCAATGTCTCGCCCTCCGACTACGTCCGATCTACTCGCATTCCGTCAATGGGCTCGGCTTTGGGTTCGACGCTCCGGCGGTTACCAGCATGATGAAAGAGATGGCGTCGGTGAGGCTTGCTTCAGCGATGGACTCGTGGGTGGGTAGTATTGGGTCTAATCACGGATGAGAACGAGACCGAAGTGCATACTCATTGCTTCGTTTGTATCCGCTGGGCAAGAGAGCCTGTTCGCCTTTGATCTGGCGAGGGAGTCGTTTGGAAGGTGGAACCCCGCCCTGTGGATACGGTAAGTGCCGCCCACCAGGCGCATTCTGTTCTGAACGCTCTTCTGATAATGCGCAAACATGACGTACCGAGATTCTTGCTGGTAGGAAGGCTTCTTGCTTGAACTCTTGCGGTATTTCTCCCTCCCGGCCTGGTCCACTACGAACTCATCGCCCGCTTTCGAAGGCGAGTCCTTGGTTTGTGGTACCATTAGACACACGACGACCCATTGCGGTGCTCCATTAGGGCAACGCATGAGGGGCTCAAGGAGGAGGTGTGAGAACGTCCGATGGCGCCTCCAACGCGAACGCTGAGATGAGGAGTCTATGAGCTGGCGCGACGAGCCTCGGGCGTCCAGCGGACCTCCCTCACGGCCGCTAATGCTGACAGTGCTCCCCTATACCAAGGGTGTCGGACTGCGCCCTCCATACGGCTATATCATATCCACTCACAAACAAGGAGGCCTCTGTCTATAGCAGCGACACGCTACTCTAGTGGAGGGAGAACCCGAATAGCCACCGCCATCCTCGATGTCCAGTCAATCTTTCGCGACGGGCGCTTCTGCAGGCTTCGGTTGCAGCATCCTGTCTATAGCAGAAGCACCACATGCATAGCAAAGCCGACAAGACCCGGTCAGCGGCTTCACTATCGCCTCAACTACCAGGAGGCGCTCATTCGGACGGCCTTCGTGACCGGAACCCCTTGTCTATGAAGTGGCAATATCGAGTGCTCCTGAATGCTAGCGGGCCTGCCGGCCCACCTCCGGGCAGAGAGGTCGCCATTCGTGCTGTCTCGCCCCCTCAGTCTCCACTGCAGGGTCCCCTTGAAGGGGGAGTTGACTGTGACAAAACGCACCTCTTAGCGCGTTTGCTGCAATTGAGGATCTCCGAAGCGCAAAGGGAGCGGCAACGGCTCTGCAGCTCACCATGTACCGCACTCCAAGTAGTTGCCTCGGCCGGCCCTTGATCCACCCGCTCGCCTTCGCGTCCGCACGCTCGACCGCCTTCACGAGCATCCCGGCCATCCACGCGCTAGTTAGCGACAACCCCAGCCCCCCATCAAGTGAGCTCTCAGACTTGTGTATGCCACGCAACCTCGTGCGCATAACCTCAGTCCACCGACAAGGCTCTGTCGCCTCGCGACTCGGCCATGGCTCAACACTGTCGTACCAGGATGCACACACTCAGTCCACATACCAAGGGGCATGTCGCATCGCCACGTCCGTTCGTGTCCTTGCTGGGGACTGGGAAATGAGCCACCTTGATGCTATCAAATGGTGCTGCGAATTTGGACACTTGGGCACAGGGTCTACGTTTTCCAAAAGGCAGGCGCTCTGGGAGACGTATTCGTCCTCCCTCCGGCTCTGAGCCCTTGAAGCCCCCGGCTTTGGCCCAGTGCTCCAATTTGCATCGCCCCTTGAAGATGGAGAGCAGGCTTTATTCCTCGAGGTCCACGTCTGCGATCGTTGCAGCAGTTATTCATGGAGGCATGTCGATTGAGAGAGAGGATGAAGTGCGGCACTTCCGTATGCACGATGCTGCCTGGAAGAGTTAATTCAAGGGCCACTGTGTATCGTCGTCACCTTCTTTACCGTCGAACTCGCGATCCGGGTCACACAGGTCTGGGAGCCATCGATCGTGACCTCTCTGCAGTCGACACTGATATAGCATCCGAGCCAACCTGGAATATCTATATATCAGTGCGCCAGTTAATGCGACTATGGTATATCTCATGTATAAATCAGATTTTCGTCACAACCTTCACCGGAACCGACGTGAGCTGTACCCGATGTCAACGATACAAATCATCGTCTTCGACTGTGGGTACACTGGAGACACGATTACTTCTTTACTGGCATTTCGTCTTCCTGTTCCTGCTTCCATATGACGGCCCTGCGAGTCATACACCATCGACCAGCAACTGCATGGGAGTTCTCCTTTTCACTCCGTAGCGGACATTTTTCACTCATCTGAAGTTTCGTTTCCCGATCAATCGCTCTGCATATCATTTATCCAACGCATAACCACGCTACTGCCGGTACGCCGGTACCTCGCTCTCCCAACCTCCTCAATCCCCCGCATCATCCTTTTTCGAAAATCTCTCCAAATCAGTTTTCCATTCGCACTCATTCCCATCCGCACCTCCAAAGACGGCCCCCGGAGCGCCTAGCGCCGGATTGCTGCATTCGACGCCCACGCATCCCAAAGCGGAAGCCTATATCAGCGTCGCATATAGCCTGAAATGCAGCCTCACATGACCGCGAAAACGACGCAAAATGGCTCCCTGCCATTGGCTCTGTTCCACGCAGTCGCATTTTCGAAGCCCAGCCAATGAAAATTTTGCAACGGGCTTTCGCCCCCGGCGTTGGTCTCGCACCGAAGCATCAGGAGGAACTCGTGATGTCACTACTGCGAGCTTCGGGCGACTTTTGCGGTGTGCGGATACCGGCACGTCGAAGCTACTGCGATAGACGCTCTCTTCCTCGTTCCCGGTTCGCGGTGCGAGGCTTTTCTCTCCGAGCACTGAGCTCTGCGCTTTGATGAGGGCCGGCTGGTGAGGTCGGAGGTTTACAGAACAGGGCCACTGCGCGCCCGCATTGGGCGAGTACGTACCTACGCGGTCGTGAGATTGTTGCTGTAAGGGTGCCTGTGCTTCTGAGCCTGCAGACGGCGAATGTCCTGTGCTTGCTTGCTGCAGCTGCATTCCTTCGTGCGGGCGGCCGCAGATGCGGTCAGACTCGCATGGGTACTTTGATGGCGGTATGCAGCCTATTGTGCTAACTGCGCCCCGGGTACATGTCGAGTGCGTCAATTTGCTTTCCGAATTGGAGGGCCGTGGGCGAATGTTGGTGGTGGTGGTGGTGGCCGTGTTGCGAGAATTAAGGAGTGCATACAGCTGCTCGTGCAGGTAGGACTTCATGGTTCTAGAAAAAGATCTGTTTCGATGGACATGAGTACGGTTGGGGTGATCCAGGAACACGCATGCCGAAGGAGCAGGCAAGCGCAGGCGACTTCAACACGAGGTGGTGGTGAGGGGGGACGGATGGCGTTATGGGAGCGGGATATGGTGCTAAGATTTTCATATGCTGATCTTGTTATAGCGACACGTTTTTCTGCAGTGTCCGTCACTCCGTTACTGTACCCTTCCTGCGATGTGCGGAAACAAAGTTTGTACCGTAGTTGGTGACTTGTCTCGCGGGTACACGTGGAGTGATTGTCGCTGCGATCCGGGATTTGGGATCTAGGGTGTGGAAATCGTGAAGTGGAAGGAATGAGGGGGCGGCGAAAGTCGTTGGTGGAGCTGGAATGTGGGTACGGTACTGCGGCGCGAGCGAGCGGATGTAGGAGCGTTTGGCTAGCGTTGACCGGCGTGAAAGTCTACTGCAATAGCTGACTGAGGTACATACTGTGAACATACCTAGGTACATACATTCGCATCTACAGTGGACTCTAGCGTCCGAATCTGGAAGTCGTCTCTGATGTAGTCACGATATCCAACTCCGCGACTGACAACCACAGCGGAACCAAGAGGGCATGTTTGAGGCAAGGACGTCAAATTCATTCGGCGACTTCCATACCCTCTCACCACCCTCAATTTATCCATCCCGCCTCTTGCAGCATCGCCATAAACCTTACAATATGCCTCCCGCACACACATACACCCCAGCACGCCAGAACCACAGTTCACTCGTTTCCACTATATGAAACCTATCTATTCGTCTCATTTGCCACCACCCAATCCTGACGTCTGGGTCGACTTTCGCAAGAAAACGTGGGCGAGGCGAAAATGTCTCGCCGAAGGAAAACGTGGGTGCGGGAGGGGTTCCAGTTCGCCACTGCCACATGGCCAACGGGGATGCATGGACGAAGGGAGAGTTTCTGGATGGAGGCAGCGGGAGCTGATGATCTTGTTTCACGGTGCCGGTCTCCGGTGATCTGGGGCGGAGTACTCCTCCGTTCCTTTTCTTCAAGGGTCTCGACAAGAGTACACACGATAGCCGTATACGGAAAGAGGGGTGGAAAGGG
Organism: Trematosphaeria pertusa; assembly: GCF_010094035.1. NCBI lineage: Eukaryota > Fungi > Ascomycota > Dothideomycetes > Pleosporales > Trematosphaeriaceae > Trematosphaeria > Trematosphaeria pertusa. Next base: position 1,508,588 of record NW_022987220.1, on the reverse strand, counting down.
AAGGGAAGGGGATGCAGGGGAAGAGCCAATACAACCCACGAACGGTGAGTGCGCCTACAACCCGGGTGGCGGAACAGCACGGCACAGCGCACTCATCCACTAACTTCTCCCTCCCTTCCCTCGCGTATATGCCGACGCTGCTCGCAAACCAACTCACTTCGCTGCTTTTGCGCGCTACACGAACCAGGCGCGGAGGGGAAACGAAGCCAGTCGCGTTCTCTCTCCGCACGCGCCGCTCTCGCACCCGACGCGCGCGTGCTGGCCAAGGGGCCCCGCTCCATGGCCACATTCGATATTAAGAACCGGGATAGGGCTGGTACACGAGCCTGGCGAGGGCGAGCGACAGCGGATGGGACGAGGGTAAGCAAATACTTCGGTACCATAGATTGGGAAAGAGAGCTAGCCTGTGTGTGCTGGACTGGACTGGGCAGGAGGACAGGACTGGGGCGGGCAAGGCGGAAGTGGATGCGGATGCCGACTGGACGCCAGCTTGACGTGTCTCGCTCTGACCGGAAGTCGGCTCGCTCACTGGCTGTCGCCCACGAGTCCCAGGCGATGATGGGGGAAGGCGCGCCCACTTTCACCGCGCTGCGCGCTCTCGTCGCGCCCGCTTCCGCTATCGATACATCTCCCCGCTGCGCTGACTGACCTTGCATCCCGCCTGTGCATCTCTCTGCTTCGCGCGAGGCTCGCCGAGCGTGCGCGTGTGCGGCGAGCCAGGCCCAACTCGGGTATTATAGAAAGGATGATAATAGCAGCGGCGCCGCTATATTGAACGGCACTGGCCAACGATAAGATCTGAGCCACTTCGCAAGCAAGCCAGCCAGCAGCCGAGCCCCGACCTTGCGCTCCATAATGGAAGCGTCATAACATAACGCGGGAAGCCACATCCATAGGTAGAATCTGGAAGCTTCTTCGGTGGAATGTGGGGGAATTTTAGAAACACAAGGGTAATTCCGACATCAGTTCGACATTGAAGAAAAATAACGAGCATGAAAATTCGGGGGCGATGGAAAGGAGAGAGTTCGGAAATTAAATAAATGAATAGAGAACCTCAGTGGCGGCGATTGTCCAAATGGCGACTCTGCACACGTCCTGCTCCTTCAGCAAAGGAGCGTCGTCCTCCGAAAGCGCATCAAGCGCCCCGTGTGCTGACAGCCCTCGCACGACTGGTACCGAAAACACTCCAAGGCAACAGCGCATGCTACAGTACCATGTGAGCGTCTCGTCGTCGCTGATGTGGAGGCGAGTTTGGGGGTTGTGTGGTTCGCGAAGGACGCGAGCATCGCGAACCGGTCCCTGCCAAGCCTGTGAACGGTGTCAGCCCTCGCGGCGCGCGTGATGTATCGCACCTGATGTCGCCTGCCAATACAGCGAGCACGGAGCGGCCGGGTAGAGGGCGTGTGTGCCCGCGGTGGTGAGATGCGGGAGTGGAAAGGGAGTTTGAAGATTTGAAGTGCTGTGAATGCGCGGGACGCCTCAGGCGTGCTCAGGACACTCGCGGGCGCTTCGCAAAACCACATCGACGGAATGGCTATTGCGCGACGGCCTCGGTTCCGGCAATAAGGGTAGAAGCAAAGGCAAAAAAAAAGATTCCTCAAACCTGGTTCTAAGGCAAGACAGTCTTAAGACAGGAGCGACGGTTTCAGATCTCTGTGGAGCGCAGGCAGCGTGTCTGAGGGAGTCTGTGCGCTCAGCGGGACAACGAACAACATGCGAACCACCATCCGTTCTTCTCTTCTCGAAGACACGTCTTAGGAACACAAATTATGATAATTGCACGTCTTATGCGGAGACGATGAGTGTATTACAATCGAAATATAGATCTAAAAGGGTTTCAAATGAAGATATGCGAACCGTTGCGATTGCCAAGAAAGGAACCGCGGGAAAGGAGATGGGTTTGTAACGAATGTGATGTGCAATGCGCGCGGGGCCTACGCGGCCTCCAAATGCGTTTCTGAAGGGAGAAAAGGGAAAAGGAGACTATTTCATGTAATAGGAAAAGAGAAAAATGCATGAAAACAAAAAGATGAAGTACAGCTGAGACCACCTCAATGTGCGCACGAGTCGTTGAAAGTAGACAGATAGAACGAAAATAGATGGGAATGACGAAACACTTGCCGACCAAAAGAGGTCACTTCCCAGGGTATCTATCCTCCTTTTTTTCAACGATCAATTTGACATTCCGAAACATAGGAAATGCAAGATGCCAGCTGCATTCTTGTCGCTTGCTGCTGCTGCTCCGTCCGTTCTATCCTTCAATCCCGGCCCGCTGTCTTCCACGTAAGAAAGACGAATGTTTGTTAATGCTCCTGCCCAGATGCCCCATCCCCAATGGCTCCAAAGTGATCCCGAAACCCCGCGTAAGCTGCTCCCAACGCCGCCCGCTATGCTTTGTCGAAACCGACCCCGAATGGTGTGCTCGAAACGTGTTGGGCGCTCCGCTCCTGGACGAAGAGAATGGGCCTAGGATGCGGATATCGCCAAGCGAATGTGTTGAAGCGTATACCGTGGAAATTCGTTGTACGTCGTGAAGTAAGAGGCGCGATTACAATGTTATTCTCCCTAGTAAATAGAACCGAAAATGTACGCGGGAAAGCGTGTAGTGTGTAGATCGTGACCAGCACAACCCGTCAGATCCCAAACTCCAGCCCATTAGAACTTAAAATTACCACGCATGAAGACCTTCGAACTGTTCGGCGAGTCATTGAAAGGACGGATTCGGATCGCTTGACTGGAATGACGGTCCTGGATCGCTCGAGCCGGCTGTCATTTGCGCTTGCGTGTACCCGCTCTGCTCCTCTTCCTCGCCCTCTTGGTCCAGTTCTTGCGCCTTGTCTCTGCATGCGGCCGGAGAAAAGCCGCTCCCAACTTTTGAGGCAATGATGCGCCAACGATCGTTCTCGTACTCCTGCATGGCGTTGCGAAGCTTTTGGACCTGTTCGGCCCCCATTCGGTTAGCACCTCCGAGGTTGTGGCCGCACGACTCGACGTCTTGCGTTTCAGATAGTAGCACTCACCATTTCGTCTGTCCAAACCGTCGTCTTTGCCTTGAGCTTCGTGCAATAGCGAACCTGTAGAGTACCGGAGCTGCGACCGGGGAAAAAGTCGGCGATCTGCTTCCACGCGAGGTTCTTCTTCTCCTTGAGGTCGATGAGTAGTTGGTCGTCTTCGGGCGTGAACTTGAGCTTGGGGCCGCGTGGTCGCGGAGCTGGCGCGGGCATTCCCTCCTGACCGACGACGTTGGGCGGACCATGGGCCTGGACGGGGGAGGAGGGGCCGCCTTCCATGTGTAGTCGCTTAGCAGGACGTTGGTTGGGGAGGTGGTGGTGATGTTGCTGAGGGAGGTGCGGTTGCGGGGTCGCGGGCGGTGGATATGGTTGCAAAGGATATCCCTGTGAAGGTCCGACTTGCGCGGGTCCTGGTACCTGGCCGTAGGCGTCCTGTTGCTGCGCCAGAGGATTTGGAAGGTCTAGCTGCTGGAGATGCTGCTCCTCGGGACGACTGCGCTTGAGACTGCCCTGTTGTGGGGTCTGGGCATAGCCCACGTCGTAGGGCGATTGCGACGGGTGGGACATGGAGGGATGGCGTAAGAGGTGCGGATGCGACTGATGTAACGACGGATGTGCCTCGATATCTGTGTATGGGGGATGGGCGGCGCCAGCATGTTGAAGCGTTTGAGAAGGGTGTGGCTGCAGGAAGGGGTGGTGGTAGCCCGGAGGCAGGCCGCCATAAGGATGATGGAGGACATTGTGTGGATGTTCGACGTTTGATGTCGGAATGTGATGTTCTTCGCCGGAATCGCCTGGGACGCTGTAGTCGAGGAAACCGCCTCGAGAGGGACTCGCCAGCGTTGCGAATATGCATGGAGACTACCAGAGCTAGCTTGCTCTGGCAGGCCGCCGCAGTGAGCCCTGAACCAGAAAGGATGCCCAGTTTGAGGTGCGTGGCCGACTCGAGGAGAATGTGTCGCACGTGTTTGGGATTGCTCGTGTTTTGTTATATTGACAAATGTTGCAGCAAGAAAGGCCTGGAGGGACGCGCCATCAGCCAGAAGAATCTTATCGGCCGCGGGTTAAGCTTGGGATGTTCGGATATAGCCTTTTCGAAAACCAGACTGGGAGGTACTCGATGGGAGCGCGTTGCATTATAAGATGTTGTTCGCGCAAGATAGGGATGGAAGCATTGAAAAATTTCGGGCACTATGTCCCTTCAAAAGCCCGGTCCTGTGCAATTGCCACACGGACTTCTGTGTCCAAGCACCAGAGGCGATGGGCCTTCCCACGAGACGGGCTTTGTTCCTGAAGGGTAGGGAATTAGCTGAGTAGGGCAAGCCCAGGGACGAATTCTACGTCAAGCATAATGCGGTGATCATGACCGGGGAGGGGTGCCAGGACAAGATCTCGAGGGTAATCGCAGGTCATTTGCGCACGTCGCAATGCCGCTGGCTCGTGTCGTGAGTGGCTGACGGCGCAAAATGAGGGCCGCAGTGAGGTACTTTGCCTGCACTCCCGGGGGGGTTCCAATCGACAGCGGGCGGCGGGGCGGTGGTCCATGCCACCGTGGCCCTATTTCTAGAATGCCCACAGAAGATCTCCAGCGCCGTTACAGCTTCTGCAGGCGCGATCCCGGTGCAGAGAGCTCCAAGCGTGGTGGCCAGGAGCAGGCGCATGAAGAGCGCTCCGAACAGGCTAGGCGGGCGCGGCGAGAGTGCAGGGGAGGCGATGGGCAGTTCCCAAAGCGGCGCCGCCACCTGCTCGACACCTGAGCGCCAGATTTGATGAGACAGCAGGATGAGCAGAGCGGCGGAGCCAGGGCCACGGACGGAACAGCGGGGGTTCATGCTGGGAGCAGCGCATCGCAGCGGCTTGAGCGGAAGCTGAGAGACGGGCTCATGGCGCCTTATGGCATGGCACGCCATGAAGCCGGCGGGGGCATTGGCAATGCCTGGAAGACGCTGGCCCGCGGCAGGCCGTTATGGGCCCTCATGCTGCCCTGCTGCAGTGGTTCTCGGGTCAGGCAGAGAAATGCCGGCACTGGAAGCGGTCTTGCCGGCCGTAGCACCCGCCTGAAAGCCGTGAGCGGCGGCTGCCAGCCAGGCCATGTTCGCGGTTCTGTGACGCATGGGCATGGATGGGCTCAGATTGGCCCGTCAGCTCATGCAAAAGCGGTTTCAAGAGCTCTTAAGAGAGTACCTGGCCTATATGCGGCTGGCTATCCCCGCCCGGAGGGCCCAGCGTCAGGATCGCCCAGCCACAGGAATGTTCCGAGGACGGGCAATATGACGCACGAGAGGGCACTGCAGGCGTGCGGACGTACGGAGGGATGCGTGCATGCTGCGGTGGCGATGGGGGTGCGCGCAGCGGAGAATATTGGACGTTCTACATGAGACACCGCGCGGTGGATGAGAAGGGCGCGCTGGTGTTCGTTGGGCGGGGGTGGCATCTGGGCGGAAGCGAGATGGCGAAGGTGGCGGTGACGGGCTTGCTGAGCTAACGCGGGAGAACACCTGCAGCGGCCGATAGCAGGCAGGGCGAGCAGAAGCACACTCAAAGCACGAAATGAATGAATGCCACCTCACGCTGCAGGCGCGCCACGCAGGAACGCAGTCGTTCGCCGACCGCTTGCATGCGCCGGGGCTGCATCCAGATGAGCAGCGACGTCGTGCCCTCCCCCAAGACTCACCACCCAGGGTACGTGGCGCACGTGATCCAGCGCGACCAGGCGACGTTCAGGGGGCCCCCTACCAGTTGACCGTCGTCATTTCATATCGCGGCGCTGTCGTCGTGATACCTGCTCAAGCCTCGTAGATACGCATTGCCAACTCGCACGTCCTCGACCACCTGCTCTATTAGCCATTTAGGCTGTAGCACGCGCGCACACCCACAGGCCTGCCTGGACGTGAGATGGAGGTCACTCGCCGTTTGTCATCGGAGACGCTCTCTATTCGAGTCACGCTTCGCAATTCGACCTGCCCATTGCCCACGCGCCCACTAGCTGGCGTGGCAGATACATACGGCCGTCGCGCCGCTTCAGGTAAAGACGATGGAGCTGGAGTCTGCCCGCCGCGCTCTCGCGCGCTGCTTTCTGCTTTCGACGCGGTGACTCCAAGCCGTAGTTGGCGCGCCTTCCTCCAGCTCGTCGTTCACACTCTGCTCGCCCAGCCAGCACAAGCCCCATCGGCTCGGTTCGGTAGCGCCGCCGCGATGTCCCAGTCCGTTCCCAAAGCTTCATCATTACGCGAGGTCCCTTGCGACCAGATCTCAGCATCGACTCCGCTACTGATGGCGCGAGCGCGAGCGCGGGATGTGGTCCTGTCAACGGCGTCCCGAATGCGTCGCTAGGTATCGCCACACAACGGCAGGCTGCAGGTGCCACCGGCGGCGATGGGGGTGATCGGCGAACGACCAGTACGAGGGAGGAAAAGCAATGTTTCTGGTGGAGTCGACGTTGAAACGGATCCGTAAACTGCAGCAAAGCCCCGAAACAAACGCCAGATCGTGAAACGAGAGACTTATTAGGATCCGACCAATGACCGCCATGACCCGCCCCAGAATCCGGGAAGCTGTCCGCATCCCTCGAGAGGCCGGATTCGCCACGGTGAGGCGGTCAGGTCTCGCTATATCAAGCATGTGGTTATTACGCCCAGATAAACCTCCCTCGACCGAAGGCCAAGCCCATGGAAAGAAGATATAAAAGAAGAGCAATTAAAGAGGAGAGACGAAAGCGACGAAGGTGTGACCGACATGACCAGGCATTTTGACCCAAAAGAAGAACCGCATATGCCTCGTATACTCCATCGCCGGGACCCATGGCCGAAGACTCCAAGAAAGACGAGCGGCTGCCGACAGAAGCTCTGCACATGCAATGCTCTATGGAGAAAAGGAACCAAGAGAGCTGGTATCATAAAGTAAGCCCAACGCGCTAAACCCGGAAAGATGCAGACTGTGTTCGTGAACGGCATCAAGTACTCAATACTTCCCACCGAAGTGTTCCTTCGCGTACTGTTCGCATGCCTGCTACCCGTCAGCTGGAATACCATCGACGAAGGGAGGAGACACAGAAACACAGGAGGTTCCTACTTTTGCAGGTTTGCCGACTTTCTGTCCGATGACCTTCCATTTGTTCTGCTCGTACTCCTTGATCGCGGCAAGCAGCGCAGCGCTCTGTTTCTTTTCGTCAGCGTGTGTACACTGAGAGATGCACCAGATGCTCCAAACTCAGCAGGAGACCCACCTCGTCTTCCCCGAACTCGGCATAGTGCATGTCCTGTTGCGGTCGTGGTCAGCCAACGGGCGGTACAAAACGGCCAACAGCGACGGCGTACCTTGTACCAGTGCTTTTTCACGCTCCCCTCCGTCCGCTGCGGAAATGTCTGCCGTGAACGAAACGCGTCAGCCAACACAGTCTTTGCAATTTTTTATCCCGTTCGGGCAAGATGCGCGTCGAGACTGGTGTTTCATGGATTTGTGTTTCTCTACCTTTGCGATCTCGCTCCAGCTGTTCCCCGCGTCTCTCATCTGCTTGAGCCTCTGCTCCTCCGCCGGGGTCCACGGCGTATTTGTCCGACTCTTCTTTGCCTTGGGCTCCTGGGCGGGCGGCTCGACTTCGGCGGCAGAAGCAGTGGCCGTCGCGCCGCCCGCCGGGGCGCCTGCGCTGGTCGCGGTGCTCGCCATGTGCTCCTGCTGCTGGAGGCTCACAGACTTGCGCTTCCGCGCGTTGCCCGGCGTCGGCGGCTGCGGGGCGTTTGCGAAGGGCTCTTGACCTGACGTGGTGGCGGGCTGGAGCGCGGGCAGATCGCTCGACGCGGCGAACGGCGAGCTCTGCGGCGGATTCGCTGCGAGAGGTGAGGGTTTCAGATTGCGTTTAGAGGCGGGTGAAGAACTGTGAAACACAGGGTACTACGTCAGCGTGCCCAGCGTGAAGGCGTGGAGGCGAGCGAGCTCAGTGCGCAGCGGAAGCGAGGGCGACGCGCTCAAGACGTGAAGACGGGACTCACGACATGGCGGGCGGGCGTTATAACCACAGCGTGAGGGCAGAGGGGCAAGCAGCTTCACTGGAGAGCCTGAGTGCGCCTATGGAGTGAGGTCATGCTCTGGGGCATGGGCAACGCAAATTCAGGACCGCACTCAATGGAGAGGACAGCCAGCGTGAAGGCGGTAGATCATCATGATATCCAAGAAGGCCGATCGCCTGGCCGGGTGCGGACGCTGATCCTGTACATGGGATACAAGAAGGGTCAGGTTCGCAGGGAGCGAGCGAATGGGAGGGCGCGAGGGGGCATGAGTGTGGAGGACGACCGGGATACTCTGGGGAGAAAGCAGCCAAGTGCCGGCGGGGGCAGCCGCCAGAACGGGGAAGAGGCGGTACCGATACGGGGCGGGCGGTGAATGTGCTGCGGGGGAGGAGGTAGAGGTACTTGGGAGGGAGCTGCAGACAAGAAGCGGGGTAATAGCCTCCTCGACGGGCCAGTATGAATTAGGTGGCTTCAAGTTACGGCGACGACGAGACCAGACGTAGAGGCGGGGGAGATGCAGCCAGCGCGTGACGGCCTTCATGCATGAAAGCATGAACTGCAGCGCGACTGATGCAGCCATAGGACGATGCGCGCCAGCCGGTGCAGTCCGCGGCACGCAGTCGTCTGGGCCGGCCGCGCTCGTCCTGTCGCGCAGCGGGCCTTGTGTAGACGATAGCTGGACCGCTCGCCGGCCGCCTGTTCACGCTGGCGGCGGCGGTGGTGGTGAGGAGTGCGGTGTGGTGGTGTCGTTGCTGGACGGCGGGGTAGTAGTAGTAGTAGTGCGTGTGGTGCGTGCGCCCGGTCGGTGCTTCCTGCTCTCGAGCGCGTGCCTTCCGCGGCGTCATCGGTGAGGCAGTCGCGACGCCGACCAGCGCGCTTCCCCAAGCACCCCGCCGTCGCACAAACTCCAACCTCGACCACGTCGCGCGCCGCAGCATCAATCAACGCCCACGAGAGAAACAAGTCCCGCCAATGGCACGCCCGCCGCGGTAGATTGTCTCTAATTAACCCACGCTCTCAGGAAGCCAGAACCAAGCGATCCCTGCCCTTCTCCGCTCGACGGTTGCAGCGGCGGCCGGCCTGCAGCACTGCGAAACGGCCAGCTCACGAGCAGCTGCAGCAGCGCCCGCCGCGAGTGGACGACGTCTCCGCTGGCCGAGGGGCCGTCGAACAGCTCGAGTCCAGCCTTTTGCCGCTCGCTCTCGGGGCGCCCCTCCTCTTAAGAGTCGCTGCCGCCCTGGCCTCCGCTCGTCGCCCGCCGCCAAGACCCGCTCCAGCCACCTGACACAGGGAGCGTGAGAGCCCAAGCCTCAGGCGTTTGAGCGAGCCGCCTGCCGCACACCTCGCACTCACCGCCAGCGCGCCGCCCATGATCCGCCACCGGGCCCGCCTGGAGAAGGCTGCCTTATGCCTTATCGTCATGCCTCACGGGCGGATCGCAGCCCTTCCGAGTGCTGCCGTTTCGACTGTCTCACGACGCCAGCAACACCCCGTCGTACGAGCGGATTTGCGTTTGCGTTGCGCGTCGTTTTCTAGCTTCACTTCGTGCGCAGTTTCGCAGCCCTGGCGCTGCCATTTCTCTCCCGTATTCTCTGTTGCTCATTCTTCTCGTCAAGGCCCGCGCGACTCAGAAACACGAATAACCTTAACGCGCACTGTTCCCTCCCGTGCCTGTCACCGCGTCTTTGCAGTTAGCGCCCGCCGCTGACGGACCTCCGGGTGAGCTTGTTTGCTCCTCCAAACACTGTCAAACGTCTCGCTTCCCCAAAGCTGCAGCACGTCCCGCCCTCTAACACGCCGAGTTTTGAAACTGCCTCTGCTTAACCCCAAAGAGTCCGCCAGATTCATGCAGGTGCCCTCTCGATCAACCGCGTTCCGGGCGTCCAGATCTCGTTCAAACTATCGTCCCATCCCCTTCAGGCTTAGCATGTCTCGTGTCAGGGTTTTTCCAAACATTTTGGCTTCGAACGCCGACGACGACCATGACGACGATCAAAACTTAGCTGCAGGACTGAGGTTTGAAAACGCTGTCAACATCAGGTCCTGCCACTCCAATCAGCCATGCTGTCGTTGTGGCCCGTGAACCCACCTGTTTCGTCTGCCTCTCCAAACTCTATATCTTTCTCGATGCCCCAAGTTTTCCAGGCCTCAACCGCGACTGTTCAATCGGCACCGTCTTTTGTTCTCTTAGCAGCCTTGTAATTACTTTCTTTTACTCCCCACTGGTTGGGCTGCATTACATTCCTTAATTCACATTGCTGAGCAATTACTTTGTGTGGTCCTACACACCCTGTAATACAGTACATTCTTTCACGAGCCAGCCTCGACGACGACCAACGGACATCCTCGGCGGACCACAGTTTGACGATATTCACGAACTATTCACACCATACCACACCACTCTCTAGTATCACTACGCCGCACCAGGCTCTTGCATATCCAGAATTACAATGGCCTACCACCAGCCCCAGGTTCTTTCTCCCCTCGCTGAGATGGACACCTCTGCTCCTTCCAGCCTTCGTGCTCGGAAGATGTCCGCCGGAGGCAACAGGTCCTGGTCCGAAGAAGAGGTACGACTCCATCGACCCAATGAACTGACCATACTCTAACATGCCCCAGGAGAACTACCTCCTCCAGACCCGCATGCAGAAGATGCCGTACAAGCACATTGCGGCCCACCTCAAGAAGACCGAGTTGGCTTGCCGCCTGCACTACCACCAATTGTCGCACGGAAGCCACCGCCGTAAGCGAACCTCCTCCGTCTCCTCGTCGACGTCTTGCAGCTCCGCCGGCCAGTCCCCGGCTTATTCAATGGCAGTGGACCATGATGAGTATTCTCAGTCATCCCGCCATGGCTCGCCTATGAGCTACACCGGCGGCAGCCCGCACGTCAGGCATGCTACGGTCACCAACTCTCCTGGCCGTAACCAGCACAAGATCCTTCTTCCCAAGCCGCGTCCGCTCACTCCCCGGGAGTCCCCTGAACCACACAATGCCCTTCGCATCAACACCGAGGTCGCACATCAGCCCAAGGTCGTCGACACCGACCGCCTTCGTGCTATCTACGAGGCTCGTCGCCAGCAGTTCTGGGCTACTGTCGCTGCTGACTATGGCACTGATGTCTCCCCGGCTCAGCTTGAGGAGATCTGGCGCACCGGTTCCAGCGCCGTCCGTCCTCCGACTCCCGACGCCTCTCCCGACGGTAGCATCATGCACAACCCTATCCTGAAGCCGTCGCCCTTCCCGTACGCCTCCCCGATCAGCAGCGACCCGAGCAAGCACTTCAGCCCCATGAACATCAGCGCCGTGTCTGCTCCGGAACGGATGCCGTATATGCTGCCCATGCCTGTTCCGTCTGCTGGACGCCAACGTGCGGGTACCTGGAGCTCTGCCCCTCGCGATAACGTCCCCATCGCGAGCCTGCTGACCGAGGACAAGAACCCGCGGAACTAGAGGACGCATAGCTTACTTCCAATCTCTATTGCCAATACAACGGAGATACCCGTGTTTTTCTCTCAAATATTTGATCTCTTCTCTGCTATGCTTCAATTTTCTTTCTTACTTTCGTTTACTCCACTTCTACCCCAACTTTATTTATTGTATGCACGTTTATTTGGCTGGCGAATTTGAACTGGTCACAGACGGGCGGTCGCCAATTGGCTTGACCTTGCGATATCGACTTTTCATAACTACAAATGTTCGAGGGAGGCACTTGTACGATACCCGAGCAGTGGAGGAACACGGAGAGCGGTACTACGTGCGCCGTGCATAGAACACTTAGACGCAACGACAAGCGAACAAACGAATATCGATATGGCCGTTGTGTGCCACCCTTGACAACGACATTCCTTTCATTTCGCTTTCTGTTTTGCAAGTTTGGTTTCGGCTGATTGTGACGGGGTCGCAGCCGGGGTCTCTTCGCTTGGCGCGCGGCTCATATTCATGCACTTCCTTGGATCTGCAGCAGCTCCGATCCACCAACCAAGACTTCTGGGACGTCGGATTAAGCTCAACGCTACGAAAACGCTCATCATCCACTGGCTACGCGCGACTTCGGTCCGACGGTGAGTGACCTGTCGACCGCGCTCCCGACAGCAAGTAACCTCAACGCCTACAGATGTCGAAACGGCTCAACGAATTCACCAAAATCCAAACACGTCAAAGTGCAGAAACCTGACAAAACAAGCCAGGAGGTTTTGATGTGCACTCGTGACCTGATGGTCCCTCGCTCCTTCCCCTTGAAGTGTCAACCGAGGCCCGCGATTACCTCTTTCGGCAACCTCAAACGCGACCTCGAGGATGCCTTGGAACATGACTCGTCGCACGTGCGCGCCAAAAAGGGAGACGTGAAACAGGATGTGCATCGCAAGCAGCGTCTATATTTATGCCCTGTCTGTCCTCTCCGCTTCAAAGCAGTGCTGAAGGTGATGTTGAAGCCCGAAGTGGTGCTCGAAAAGCGTTGGCGAATCATCGCCCAACGGGCTAACTTGATTCGGATGATAGTGGAGAAGGGGAGATGTCGAGCCTCACGAGTCAGCATCTCCACTCCTTCCCAACGAAGCCTCAATCAGGCCATCAATCACAGCCTCAGACTCAGCCTCAGTCTAACCGCTCCGCTGCATACCATCGACCTCGTCATCACAGCCGATGGTGCGCGACTGGTGTGACGCCACGTCTTCAGCCCTACCCCCATGCGCTCGCCCTTTCATAAACCAGCTCGTTGATGCCGGTCCGTCGATCAAAGCTTGTTCACACCACAGCGCGCAGGGTAATCCGCCCCTTTATCGTTCCCCTGACGCACATCACGTGGAAGCTTGAGCTGATGCCGAGGTGCAAGTGCGTCGTCGCCTGGACGCGTGCGCATCCTGAAATGATCATGCTACTCTCGGACGACGGAGTGTTCCTGCAGGCATGGCATGGCATAGAAAGCTCACTCAGGTGCCGAAATGAAGCCCTCGGTATTTGGAATCCGGCGACTGTGCGCCGTGACCGGTTTTCCAGCTCGCTTTCCCATGTTACGCAAACAGCTCATTTTACGCACACAGCGCGTAAGATGAGGGATTCATGCTTTATCACGCCCGCATCCTCAGGGGGAGGGCCCTCGTGACCGGTTGTTGGGTCGGTGATCCTTCGGGAGGGGTGCAGGGCTTTCCATGCGTAGTGGGCGAGTGGAAGCAATGCTTGAGGGCTGGGTTGGCGGGAGGAATACGAAGGAGGCGGGTATATGGCAGCTGCAGGGCTGATATGATCGATGGGGGATCTGAGCGTGTGGTCTGTGGGTGGACTTTCCGGTGTCGTAATGTGCGTTCCGTCCTTGCTTGTTGGTGGTTGCGGCGTGGGGCGAGCGGATTGATGCCTGGCTGATTGCCGCTTGGGGCAATGGACGATGCGAGGTGCGGTAGCGAGGTTGCTTCGTTGCCAGCTTATGCCGGCCGGGCAATGGGTAAGCGAGAGATGCGCAACCTCCCGGGGCGGCAGACTGTGCGCTTTCTCTGTCTGCTCGCCGTATGCACGTTGAACTACCGTAGTTACACGTGGCCGTAGTTCCGTGGCCGTAGTTCCATAGTGCCTTGCTTTTTCCCATTCCTTCGTTCCTGTCCGCGTACTCATGACTCGCGCTACTAGCTCGCCCAATGCACGTTGCGCTCGACCACGCGGGTATTCATGACTCGTCTCGTTCGCTCTCCACCAACCAGTCCACCAACAAACCAACAATTAAACAATACCGCCACGCGTTTCCCCTTTCCACACGTCACCTACCTAACCTACTTCCGTTCTGAGCGGATGCGATGGGACACCCCCACGGCGCGTCGTTTCCTCAGCCCTACCCAAATTGCCGTGGCGCACGATTTCCATACGACGGGCGGCTTATGCTGATCCCGAACAGAACGCGTTCTGTTCTGGAAGCGAGATGAACTGCGTCATTGTTTGGTCGAGTAGAACGATCGGTGTCTCCGGGCGCATGCATTGTGTTGTGGGTGGCGCGATCGAGTGTGGATTTGTGATGGATTTGTAATAGGTGTGGAATAGGTTTACTTCATTTGGAATGGTCGACGAGTTGCGCCATCTTCCTTGGTCTTATGGGGGGATCTTTGGGACGGGAGGGGGGTAGGGTGCAGGATGGATGGAGTAAGGGTGGATGACGTCTTCGTGAGATGGTGTGGAGTAGGGAAATGCGCGCGGGAATGGAAGTGCTCGCGAGGGCGGAAGATGCAGCTTCACACATTCCCGTTTGGGTCATGCCTCGCGGCATGTGGGGAGGAGTGTGGTTCTTAGCCCCGCGGACATTGTCGCATCAGAGAGGAGAACTTCAAGCGCGGAGGAGAGATAGCTAGTGCCGATTGCTATTGTAGTTAAGCTAGCTGTCAAGGCTGAGAACGGACTTCGGCGTGTAGGCGATGGCACGCTATTGAATATGACTCCATCGCTGTTTCGATTCTCGCGCACACTCTGGGATAAGATACCGTGTTATCATAGATCCGATTTGTTTGCTGCCCAGCATGACCACCCGACTTCACAATCCCTTGAGCTCCCACCGCCAGTTCTACTTTCAAGACTTTGCTATGTTTCTAACACGCTCGATGGCGTTTGCATCGACAAAGTAGTCACCCGTTTGTTTGGAATTTGTGCCTACCGACGCCCCTGCTCATATTGTGAAATAAGATAGCCATTTAGTCAGGCAAAGCATGATAGGCCGCATCCCTCTTTTACAGTGCGATTCGGATAACGGGGTAGCAAATAGAGGGGACATTATCAGTCCTAATCTCCCGGAAACGGAGAACGTGCTTTCGCCGTGGACTTCCCAACGGAATGTTCACGTGTTCTCTAAATCCCGATACTCCGTACATCATCGTTCGCCCAATCGTGAAGTGTGCAAGCGCGCGCCTTTAGAGCTTGCCGACATGGCGATGCTCCGAAGTAATTTTGAAGCGTGTTGAAGATATCCCAAAGTCTCCGGCGCGCAGGCATCAGTGGGTTCCCAAGCCATTTTAGAGTGGTTGGCATGGCGGCGAGTGGAAGTGAGGAAGAGGCGGAGGAGCAGTGGAAGATATTTAAACATGGACGCTGAACCCACGTGCTCGCTATGTCCGTCAAACCGTGACTTTAAGTGGATGGTGATGGGCTCCATTCCCCGCTGATTACTCGTGGAATCCGTCCAGGACGTGCATGTCCTTTGCTCTCTTTCTTTCACGGACCTCGGCTTGCCGAGGTGCAGAAACGTACATAGGGTGTTCGTGTGATTTTAGTTTTTCCCATTATAAAGCTAGTGTACCAGTTTTATGCGTAAAGTAAACAGGGAGATGGACATAAAGAAGCTCTGTGTAGGCTGGGAGGGTATTATATAGAAATTCGCGGAGGTGGTGGTCCTTGGTTTCGGAGCGTGTATAGCCCCATGACGACGAGTTCATCCTCTACTTTGCACTACACACTCCATCAGACCTACATACCCCATACCAGTATCCCCTACACAATTCTGCACCATTTTATAGTTCAGCGACACTATGTGCGCGTTGAAAACAAGCTCGAGATCTTGGAGACATCGCGCGAACAAACCACGACTTTTAGCGAAGGGATTGCTACCGGTAAGGAGGGAGTCAAGCTTGAAGAGATATATTTATACTAGGTAACGAATGGAAAAGAAGACAATTATAGGAACATGATGGTATGGTGGGGAAAGCAGAAGGGCAAAGGAGACACAGAGCGACGGTGATGCTTATCGTCACTTCGCGATTTCTGTATCTCAGCCCATAATCCACAACCCCAAAGCAAGACAGTCTAATTCTCTCCCTGGCGGGTTGCTTTTCTACACACAGTCCATGGAATCTAAGCTTCGAGTGCCTCGAAAGCACATGGAAAGAAGTAAGTAGGATTTTAGTTCCACAACATGTCATGGGATTCCATAAGTTTTAATGATTTGGAAGCCAAACGCGCCCGTGTAGAAAAGAGGAGAATGAGGGCAAAGGGAGGCTTATATATCTGCCTCCAGCGAAGCACGCGCATAGTACACGTCACGATTGGGGATGATGAATCATTTATATGACACTGTAAGATGTTGAGCTCCATCATCGCATAATAGCCATCTCTCCAATGCCCGGCGGTCTTCCGTCCCGGTCTCGATGGTAAACCTCCCGTTGTTTCCCATTTGCGACTTCCCAGCTTCCCCAGCCCGCACATAAGCGAGTTCGGTTCTTCTTTACAACATTCGCCGGAGGTAGGTTGGTTTTTAGGATTGGCCGTAGTGAGATGCGGAGCGAACGAAGGCACGGTGAGGCTTACTTATATATGCGCATTATAGTCGTAGCATGACCAAACGGTTCGTGGACATAGTAGTGCGCGACGATGCTTCAAAGTGCATAGCGCTTCACCCAAAGCGGGGACGCAAGTCAGCCGCATCGTTATCTTGTCCATTCGGCTATCGGTATCAGTCCATATAAATCTCATCGTCATTCCCGAAGGCATGCAAAGGGTATTCATTCATCTCCACCATACCAGGCCTCTCTTTGGCATTCGTTCACTCCCAAGCACACATGGAACTGCGATTCCATAATTTTTAGCTAACTCCGTTATCTCGGCATTCCGACGCTTACTCATAAGGCATAGCATCCAGACCTTTTAGAGCAATAAATGCTAGAGAGTGTGTGAATGTAAAGGGCTGGAATAAGAGCGACAGGGTAAACTTTTATACTCCTACTGAAGCCATCATAACGAGAAAGTGATGCCCAGGGGTCATGCGCGGGACCATTGAGATGTTGCGTCTGCCGTGCAGCGTATATGCCTCGTTCACTGTCCACGTCCTCTCTCTCCACATATCGTTGTGGATTGTAGTTTTAGTGGTTCATATAGAGATAGAACGTTATCTTTATTCGGTAAGACCCAGGCTACACCTGAGAGGTTGAGGAGTCTGCTTCTAACAGTCCGCATGGTTTTCCCTCGTCGCCATTTTAGAGGTTGGCTTGATGCCTGCCCAACATGGAATTCCTCCCGCATGGCTTTTAGTGGTCGAAGCAGAAGTGCAGTACAGAGCGCAGAGGACAGAGCCAGGAGAGACCTATATAGACCACCAGCTGCAAGCTGAACTAGACCCACAAGAGAAAGATCAACGTAATCCAAGGGAGACATGAAGGCCCAACGGGAGACGCCAGGCACCTCAGGGTTTGCGAGGACTTTTTTTCGACCCAACATCGCACCTTCCGTTGGCAAATTTTAGTTGCTTGAGCGCAGCTCCACGGAGTCCAGCAGCATCTGTTGGCGGAACTTTCTTTTTGGTGTGGGGATGTAGAGTTCTGTGAGAGAGGAAACAAAGGAGATCCATTTAAGCTTTATATAGACCGTTGCTAGCTGGAATGGCGTCTGCGATGACGAAGAAGCAGATTCGGTGGCAACCATGTATGCTTCCACGGAGGACTCCAGACGCACATAGCAACCTTTGTTGCGGTGATTTAGAGAATCCCATGTAGCAGTCCAGAAGTGCTTTTGAGTGATTACATTGAGTCGACGCCCTCGCAGGCTCGCACCACATTGCGCTTTCCCAGGGTGTGTTTTAGTGACTAGAGAAGTGGAAGTGTAGGAGAGAAAGAAATAAAAGAGCGCATACAGGATTTATATAATCCACCATGATTGGGACTAGGGTCGGGTGAAGAAGAGAAGATACCAAAATCTCAGCGGACAACGCATCTTCCTCCAAAAGGCTGTGAACCACCAGAGCCTGACGAGAGACCAGGGACACCCACAAATGGGGAATATGGGACTGGTATTTTGGACTGTGTGAGAAAGAAACCAAAGCTGCTTCGCACATACTTGTCGTTTGTCCCTCGTTTTAGTAGCCTAACGATGCAAGCTGTGGTGGTAAGAAAGAAAGAAGAAAGGATGCACCGAGGCAGCTTATATAGGCAACTGAGAGCTAATTCGAAGTTGGATGACGGAGAAAACGAATCAAGTCCGGCGAGGTTACGTGTTTTCCTTCAGAGAGCACCAGCGACACATGTTCATCGAACACATTTTAGCATCCCACGCATGCAAAGGAATTGGGTGCGATTTAAGACTCTATAAGGGCGGCACAAAACTCCCTCCGCCATGGAGCTATTCCGTGCCGTCTTTTAGTGACAGAAGAAGAGGCTTGTAGGTTGAAAAAGAAGAGGGAGGTATTGAAGGAGGTTATATAGGCCACTAGGAACTGAGAGAGATCCGGATGGGATGATGGGGTGTCCGACAGCCGTTCTAAAATGCTTTCGTACTCCTTCCATCATGGAAAGAAGCCGCCCAAATTTTGTATCCAATGGTGATTTCTGACTCTCATTTCCCCTTCTGGTTCACCCCTCCTATTCCTCCATCACCACGAGATTGAAGCAGTCATGCACTTCTCTTTCCCAGCGCAGACACATCCATAGCGTCGATCGTGCCTTTTAGACGCCTACATGAGGGTAATTTTACTGACTGTATGAAACAGACTGGAGCTGCTTCTCACCATGACGTTTGCCATGGTAGATTTTAGCGGCCGAGGAAAGACAAGTGTGGTGTAAGAAGATGAAAACGGAGGGAGAGGAAAGATTATATCCCCTGGAAGGGACGGAAGGGAGGTCGAGATTTGAACACGCTCACGTAGTTTTCTTCCTACTCGAAGCCTGAGGCAGTGGTAAGAATCATCACCCCTGCACAACCTCTCAGCCTCAATCCTCCCACTTTCCCAACCTCACGCAAATCCCATGCACCTTCCATCCACTTGTCCCATCCACCATTCTCATTTTCAACCTCCCTCCCCTAACTCGCAATCTATCGCGCACGCATCCCACAATCAAGCGCGCACACGTCGCATCTCCGGATCCTCTCCGAAGATCCACATAGAATCGACGTTGTCCCATTTTTAGACCCCCTGATGGGAAGCTCATCAGCTCATCCACACATGATCTGTTTTGGATGGCATTTTATTAGAGGCGAGAGAAAGCAGTGGTGGAGAGAAGACGAACCGGCAAGAAGGGGTTGGGTTTATATAGACGTTGAGTGGACTAGATGAAGATGGGACAAGGGCATGGGGAGGAATGAGCAACGGCGGCGCCATACGGCTGGCTATTTTATCAGAAATTTTCTGCTCGCGTGCTACGAATATACCGGAAGCCTTTATGGTTTGTTTTCCGTTTGTTACGTCCTGAGGAGAAGATCCGATGTGACGGAAGGAGGGCTGACGGAGCTCCTCGCGTGATGCTTTAGGAAGGGCGGTTTCTTTATCTCGCTCTACATGAGAATGTACGGCTTCGGGTTTTAGACTTGCACAAATGGTTAGCTAATGTATAGGGACGAGTCCTTTTCTTATCTTGGCAACGATCCTGGGAAGCCAGTTGTAAGCTCCTTGCCTGCAGTGGCCCCCCACTCCTTGGCTCCCGGCTGCCCCGCGGGTTGATATGATTGGTTGATATTGGTGTCTCGCCGTTGAACCCCTCTTGCCGCGCCGCTCTTGAGCTTTAGGCTTCGTCTCTCGAAAATGGCTTTGCTCTCCCTCGCCCTTGCTCCGCCAGCGCGACATCGGACCACCGCCGCATGGACAGCGACCTCTCGAAAAAAACGTAGGATGCAACGAGTCCGCCCAGTTCTTCGCAGCGTATCGTCGCCGCTGCTGTGAAACTACGACGCTGCCCAGGTGCCTGCACGAGGTGCATCAACCACATTGCTTTGGTGCGAACAGCCAAAGACTGGTAACGAACACTCCTGCTCACCTCTCGAAATGGGCTCTATTGCGATCACTGGGAAGGTTCGAACCCGCTTTATCCAAGCTGCGGTACTCCTCTACATGCTCGATCCCGTGCGCGGAGAGTCTACCATACACGGTCTCGATCAAGATCCACATGAAATAGAGACGCCACGGGAGCGCCTGCTCAAGCGCAAATTTCTGGACTCGTTCGCCCTCCTATGCGCTGTCCGCAAGGATTGCGATAGCGTCTCCGCGGCATGTATGGAAGAAGGCGCACCACAAGGAACCATTATTCGGGTCGCCAGCAACGCTGGTGTAGGCCAGAGCACTCTATCTCAATTGCGACAGATCTTAGGCTTTTTGAATAGTGCCGCAGGTGCAGGCAAGTCACCGCCCTCATACGTCAACCGCCAGACCGGTCTAATGGTAGCCAGTTTCCGACCCATCTGGCGCAGAAGCAGAGCTCTTACTGCAGATCATCAAACTCGACATTACAAAGATTCGGCACTATCTTAACAACATCCGCGACGCGAAGGGCCTTTTTGAGGATCCTATGTCAGCTATCGAGCAACGTGCGAGGGAATCTTGTGGTTCGAACCCGCATTTCGACCTGCCAGCTCTTCAGCGGTTCCTAGTATGGTTTGGGAACATCTCCGCGATTAAGGATCTCCCCTCGAATGCGGGCCCTGAGGAACTCATCATCCATGTCCAATGGGCTAGAGAAGCAAAACGACACTACCTCGAGTTCTTGAAGGGTGCATTTTCCTTCCAATCACAACTGCCTGGTTGGGTGCGCGCGGTTTTCAAGCTGGGCCGGTATAGCATTGCTTCTAGAGTGTTCGTGCAACTCGCCTCCGAGTTTCCTGGGCTTTTCAACCCGATGACTGTGGAATGTGTAACCGCGCCGGCACCCACGAGATTCGCTATCGATAGCCAAGAGTTGTCCCTGGCCTGCGTCTTGCGGAGGGTGGTCGGGGCAAGCGCCGATGGATACCTCGCTCGGCTTGCAAGTATCTGGAATACAGTTGAGCCAGAGGCTCACTTCCGAAAGGCTTGCACCCTTAACCTGAAGGCCCATGCCGAAATTCAACTTGTCGGCTTCTACGATCACCACCCTCAGTTCAAACCGTCATTTCGTTTTATTGGTGTGAGTAAGAAATCATGCTATCTCTGCCGCATGTTTCTCACAGCACACCCCGATTCCTTTACGACATCCTCCTGCCATTAGAAGCTGTATACGTCTTGGATACCTCCGCCTGCGGCCGATGCGACGGTTTATCGAAGATACAAGGCCCTTGCAGCTGAATTGAGCAAGATAATGGAGGCAACAGCGAAGCAAGAATTAGAAAGCCGCCTAGGCAGTCCAAAGAGACCGATCCCCGCGGATTCGACGGCAGGAGTGTCCCTTTCTGGGTTGACGAGTTCCGACTCAGCCAGAGTGAAGGGTAAGACTCCTGTTGGCTCTTGGGTCGGTTCTTTACGACCCGAGACTGTTGCCGGCGCAGGGATGACAGTGGCGGATGAGGTTCGAGTCGAATCCGAGCAAGCGCCCTCTCCTATCGAGGTTGTCCATCTCACTGCAGACAGCGAACAGGTGTGCTTTGACTTCGACAGCACACCGCCAATCACCGACATGGCCATTCTATTCACAAGAGCCGAGGATACCACTAGGCAAGATATAGTGCGCATGAGTGATATCCTCGACCTTTGCACTAACGACCTGTCCTGGTCTGAGTTGGTTAAGATCTTGAACGTTGATGACGGGCTTGGCGTAGGGTTCACTCCCGGACGGGACTTCTTCATTGTCAACTCACAAATCCGAGTGAGGAATGAGCGGCAGTTCTTCGCCTGTTTACAATATCTTTATAATTTCGGAATCATGAGCTCAGATGCGTATGTTTATCGCTGCTAAGAGGTATTTTTTCTAATGCTCTTGCTCTTCTGTCTCTCTTATATCGGATTTTACTCTATTTCCACTATGACGGCGCTTCTGTTGGCGATGATAGGCCGTTTGTATGAAGTCACGACATCTCCATCACCCACTGCGACTTCGCCAGCTTGCTCGCGAAAGCGGAGAAATTCGAGCGAGAGGCACTTAGCCACAAACATAATGGCGTCGATGGCCGAAGCCAGCAGCATACCGTACGAGTCGAAAAGGAGGCGATCACCCACATCAGCTTTCACAGCGGAGGAAGAGGAACGGCGGAGGAGCCTGGAGGGTGGACGAGCAACATGCACAAGAAGGCAGCTCCTTTAGGTGGGATTCTTCGTTCAAAGGGTTGCCAGTTGCAGTAGCAACGAGTTCGACAAAAAAGAGAAGGCTGTACCTGCAATGAAATCAGTTTGATACGTCAAATTCTCTTTTCTTCTCCCCCAAGAGTTTTTCCTTGATATAGCTCTCTGAGTCCGCAGATTTGCGATCCATGTTGAGTTCATTGCTGTCGCCAAGATGCCGTTCCACTAAACTGAGCCTCTCCTAATGATCCTTAAGTTCTCTGCGGTGAATCGAACCTAACAACGGGGTACAATCCAGCATTCCGGACAGCAGATCGAGAACCTCCAAAGAGAAGGGAATGTGAGTCGCTGTTCCAACATAGTTCAGTATCGCAGGCACTTACAAGCTGAGCAGAAACCTTGCTCATTCATAAATTGAACTACCGCCGGGGCCTGATGGCAAACATGACATGAGTCTATTCGTTCCTTTCTTTGAGCGGGTGTACTTTTTGTAAGAGGCAAGTTAAACTCACGCTGGTCACAGTAATCTTGTGCTTTGTATGGTCCAGACACAGCTAAGCGCTCACACCCCCTCTGACGACATCTGTCGGTAAGCTTGGTTGCCTCGTCGCCCCAGGTCGTAACACTGCCGGTTTTTGAGGTCGTTTCGTTCGACATGGAGTACAATAGTGAAGTAAAGTCCACCTTTGCGCGATGATTTTTAGGTGAGGCCGTAGAGTGTTGATTCCAACGGCACCAATGCGGGGCACGAGCAATGATAAGGCGCAGGGATGGAGCGGTGGCGCTATTAGAGCGGGGCAAGAGCTGCTTCAGAACCTTTCTGTCCTGTGGTAGTCCCCCGCCAGATCCCTTCGTCATTTTATATTCCCATTCTGATTGACTCTGTCCCGGGACGGGGTCTGATGTGAGGAAAAAGAGGGCTGAAGGAGCGCCGCGCGTGTGGGCGAAGATGTGTGTTTTTTGTATTTTTCTGCCTTCGCATGAGGATGTGCGGCTTTAGATTTTAGACGCATACGCGCGTCGAATCGGGGTTTTTGGCACATCGTATTGGGCTTCGTCTTATTTTAGAAGGCCGGAGGCGAGCGGGTGGGAAGAGAAAGAAGAAGAAAAGGAGCGAGGAGGGGTATATATAGGCGTGCGGATGCCTGGCGTGGGTTAGGACGACGGAAAAATGATAGAGGAGATATCGAACCGAACGAGGTTTAAATATTCAATTACCATAATGTATCCGCATTCCCATCCTCTACATGTGCCCACATTCCTCTCCCCACCTCCTACACCCTCCAATGATACCCCTTCCCCCCCTTCCACGGATTCCTCCACGGCTTCCCCTTTCCGCCCTTCGGCTTAAAGCACCCCAGCCACTTCGTCAACGCATCCGAAAAGTACTTCCTACTCACCGCACCGCCCTCAAACGTGGTCCTGAAATCGTAGCAATGCTGCGCGCCCTTGATGACATACCCAAAGATATCATCCACGTCCTGCCCCTGGCCACACTGCGGCGGTTTCTGGAACGCGTCGGGCTGCGGGGCCTCCGGTTCGCTGGAGAGCGGCGAGAGCGTGCGCCAGGGGTCGAATTCGCCGCCGGACCAGTAGACCTGGCTGGGCCGAAGGTCCCAGCCGCCGAAGACGCGGTTGGTGGCGGCGGTGTTGGGCCAGTCGGGGAGGAGGGACTTGGGCGCAGTGGGGAATTGGCGGTGGCAGATGTCGCGTTGGTGGGCGAGGGAGTTGTATTTTGAGACGAGTTGGGTGGGGCCGAGATTGGCGGATTGAAAGTATCCTGAGTCTTTGTTAGCAAAATTCCTTCCAAATCTTTTCAAGGTAGTGGGTATAAAAGAGACAAGAGGCGGAGAGACTCACCCCACTGCGTGCAGTACTGCCAGGTCCACGAAATACTCGCGGGATCCGTGAACCTGAGATTCAGATTGCAATCCCCCGTCACATTCACCTTCCCGCTGCAATCCGTCGTCATATACGTATTCACCATATCGACAAAGTACTGGTAGCTCGCCCACCGATCCACCGTGAAGCTTGCGCCTTTGCTCTTCGCCCAGCCCTCCGCTGGAGCCGTCTTGTTCGTCTTGGGATCCGTCTCGATCCAATCGCAAAAGGCGCGCAGGCCGAAGGTTCCGCCTTCGACGCCGTAGCTCTGCCACTGGTAGAAGGGCGTTGTGAGCGCATCGGCGAAGGTCGGGTTTGTGTTGTTGCCGGCGCCCAGGCCGAGGAATTGCTCCTTGAGGGCGGCGGATTTCTTAGGGTTCTCCATCACTTTATCCATGTACTGAATCGCGGCGTGGATGTCCTTGGTGCAGTTTCCGAAGCCGTATGTGTTCAAGCCGCGGTAGACCGGCTCGAAGTAAACCGACATGTCGACGCGGGCTTCCGTAGGCGCCGAAGAAGCGTAGCTGGCGAAGATGGTGTCTGGGTACTTGTCCCGCATGAAGGCTGCGCGCATGGCAGGGTATGAGCCGCCGACGAAGACCCAGGGTGTGACGTCCGGCGTGAGCGTATAGTTGATGCTCGGCCTGCTGAACTGCTTTGCGAAGCGGTCGACGTCCGCGAGCGACTGCTCCGTGGTGAGGAACTTGAACACATCGGGCGGAGTGTTCAGGTCGATAGGGCCGGGAGTCGAATTGCCATCTGCAGCACGTGTCAGTCACACATGGCACCAGACCTCACTCCCACCAACTGCCTCGATCACGGCCCACAAATCGAAAAAGGAAGCAAGGAAACCCACAGTATCGATGCTCCCAAACAATTCCAATCCCCCCAAACATATCCACAAGCTGCTTAAAGAAGCTCGTATCATTCTGCAGCCGAAACAGCGCATTCGGCTCCGCATTCGCCTCGCCCACATCATAAATAAACACCGGTCCGCCCGGCTTATACGCCGCCTCTCTGACCCAGAACCGATTGTAAAAGGTCCCCTGGTAGCTGTAGTCCATGTTCCTGGCGAAATTGTCGATGGGCAGCTCGACGTATTCCGCCTCAATGGTGTCGTTTGGCGGCGGTGGAGGAGGCTCGGATGACGTCGTCGCCATGAGGGAGGTCATGATCTCTGGCGAGGCGATGTCGGTCATGGGGCTGCCGTCGGGGTTGAGGCCCATTTC
The DNA here is from genome assembly GCF_010094035.1 of Trematosphaeria pertusa. Lineage (NCBI taxonomy): Eukaryota > Fungi > Ascomycota > Dothideomycetes > Pleosporales > Trematosphaeriaceae > Trematosphaeria > Trematosphaeria pertusa. Next base: position 1,483,543 of record NW_022987220.1, on the reverse strand, counting down.
CGCCATGTCGAGGTATTTGCGCATTTTGGCGAGGTTCATGGCGGACGCGCTGCCCTGGAGCAGCGCGAGGGCCGCGACAAACGTGGAAGACCGCATGATTCAGCTCTTCGAAGGGTCTCTGAGCTGGAAGCAGAAAAAGAAGGGAAAGGGTATCCTGTGCCAAAAGACTCGACGAAAAGACGTGCCCTCCTCTAAAGACCAGATGAAGACGAGAGAGACCACAAACCCTCAGCGACAGCAACGAAACAGCCCACACTTTCTTTGCCCAGTCGCTCCCAGAGAAAAGAAAGCGACAAAGCTGCGCGCGCTCGCCCAAGCTCCGGGTCCGCCTCATATACACTCTCTGCGCGCAATCCGCCTCGCTCGTCCACGCAGGCCCGTCCCACCCATGCGTGACGGCGATCTCCCCAAACCATGATAAATTGCGCCGCAGTCTAGTTCCACAGGCCGTGGAAAGCTTCTCTAGTCGCGTCCACGGATCGGGAGGCACGGCTGCACGAGGAAGGTAGGACACGCCGCGTTCCGCGAAGCTTATCATCGCCTGCCATTCGCGGGGCAGCACACGCTCGTGCCTGCCAAGCGGGCTAGTGCCTGCCTGTTTCGTCCTAGCGCATAGACTTTAATCTGAGAGCACACCGTTTGCGTGGATAAATGGCGGGCTGGTTAGATTAAGATGGGGTGCGCAATGTGGAAGAGTGGCGATGCGAGTAGCCGCGTATCTGTGAGAGTGTGAGGGGATTTGGATGTGCCTGGAATATATGTGATGCGCGGCGGGAGTGATCTTGCTGCGACCACCCCGCGGATAGAGTCGAGCGAGCCTTACCATGCACGATTTTCGAGGTGCATTTCAATCGCTACACCCGTAGATTCCGCAGTCTCTGGGATACAAGGCAATGCCAGCAGGACAAGTGTCCCCCGTCACGTTCCTGCCGAACTAACATTATCCTCTTCGCCTGGCTTACTACAGCTCCTTTCAATACTCTCCAGATGACCCAGTTCCAAACATAGTATCATACAAGGAAGCTTAACAGAGTCGCTAGAGCCTCATCCACATTTCCATATTACCCCAAGAAACTCCTCCCCAAGCGAATACGAGCGAAGCCGCGCAGAAGAAAACTGGGGTGATGAGAACCGTGATATCCAACGCCAATCCAGACACCATTTCTTTTACCCTTGAAAATACCCTTAGCAAAATCTTTCAATGTACCAAGTGGCACAGAGACGCTTGATCGAACCCTCACTGCTGGCCACCGTGGCCACTAGCCTGCAGGCCGAACTGAACACCCGGCCACTGGAAATTGCTGGGGCCTGAGCCTTGCATTACCGAACCATCCACTGCACCCTGTCCCTCTTGACCTGGGCCCTGGGAGCCGCCTTCTCGACCGCCCAGCGCCATGAGCGTTGTTGCTGTATTTAGATATTCTCCTTGTGGTGCCAGCTGCTGCATGTACGTTCTTCCCCACTGGCGCCAATCCTGATTGGCCGAGTAGGTAGGCTGGTGGCCGTTGCTGGCCACCTGGGCGTTGGGGTAGGCATAGGTGTCGTTTGGACGTTGAGCGGCTGTGCCTGATGCCGTTGCTGCCGCGAGAGCTGCTGCATGGGAGGCGGTCATACCTACATCTTGGCTTGTTCCATAAGCTGGCTGATCGAAAGTGCTAGTCGTTTGCTGTGCTACAGATGCCGGAGTGCCGTTGCTATAGGGGTAGGTAGCACCCGCAGGCATATTAGTGTAGGATGAGCCTGAAGCGGTGAGAGCAGGATCAGTGGTTGTGGTAGCCGTATTCTGGTACTGCTCTTGGTAATTGCCGTTGCTGTACATAGGGGCGGATGACGTCGTTGCTGGCGGAGCTTGCATGACGACTCGAGCAAGCGACTCGGTTGCTGTTCTCTTGACAATGCTATCGTTGATGCTGGTCAAAGAGCGCTCGACAATCTTCTGGATCGCGTTTTTCAACTTGTCGTCGGAACCTATCGTGGATCAGTGATACGCCGCGCAAACTGCGGGAAAAACTTACCCAAAAGCCGGCCACATTCGCCCATAAGGTTTACCCATTCTTCCATGTCTTCTCTGAGCTTAGTCATATCCACAGAAGATATCTCGTCTTTCCGCTGGAAGTAGATGAATAGCGTCGTAAAGATGGCTGCGATATAAACAACTGCATTGATCCAAGGGATATCCAGGCTCATGATTTTCCTCATTTCTTTGCAGGTTTGAAGCATCTGCTGGGAAGCGATGAGACATTTGTCTAGGTTCGAATTTGTGACTTCCGGGTCCGTCGACCTACAGACGGCCGGGTGGTGGAGTAACAACCGATATTCCTGATGCCAATATTCCAGATAGAGGGCGAAGATGTAGTCCTCCTGCGAGGCTCGCGTAGGATCCCTCACTTCGGGCGGAAGCTCGTCTTTCCACTGCCGAATGCCAGCTTCTAGACGTTTTAAAGCATCTTCGTAAGCGCGTGGAGACTGCCGGACCGCGTAGATGCTCCGATATAACTGCGCGGACCACACAGTGTACTTCGCAATCTGGATGCCGACTTGGAAGGAGCATTTGCGGTAGGGGGTCAAGTCCGTGTCTTCTCCTGGTAAGCAGTCGTTGACCGGCTCGGGAAATTCGACATCAATATCATCTAGGCCAATAGGCATAGGCCGCCCTAGCCTTCCGCTCAGATTCGTTGCGAGCGCGTGGAGGGTCCAGAAAATCCGCTTCCTCATCTCAATTTCCAGTTCGTCCATCTTGCCAGTAGGATCAGACCAGGCCTTCGTGGATCGGTGGAAGCCAAGCTCGACAGCAAGCAGAAAGGTTGTCGACGTCATTATCCACGCCGCACCGGGCTTGGGAAAGTTACGCAAGTGGTGGCATATCAAAGCCAAGGCTTGTATGTCTTGCCAGGTGTGCGAACGGAGGAGGGCCCCAATAAAGCGTAGCGAGTAGCGATAGTGTTGGTGCGACTCTTCCATCAGTGCCGCCTGCCCGTTTCTGATCGATATCTGGTATTTCAACGTCGCAAGCATCATGTGGACGCACACGGTTTCGGCGGCGGAGGGAGCAAAGTGCGGTTCGTTTCCAATGTGCCAAACCTGGAGAGAATTAGTTTTGGTCTAGTGACATTTGTGTGATGAGTCTATACCAGTTGCATCAAAGTGGGCTTGTCCAGGAGCATGGTATATGGATTCATAGATCGCAGATACCAGCTTGAGTACTCGGCCAGGATCAGATAGGGCGGCAAGGGCACCGGCTCGACCTGCTCTTCGGCCAGGACGACCTTCAAGAAATGGTTGTAGGACATGACCGACTTGTCGTAGTCTTCTTCATTTTGTATGAAGTCGGTGATGTCCACTTCTGTGCCGAATACTGAGAGCGATGTCCCCTTGATGTTACTCAACACAGTGTCTGCCAGTGACACCCCAAGGTAGTTGTCGCCAAAGGAGCCCTGCTTGAACTGAGGCAACGATGGCTTGTTCTCCAGCCCACTGGCGGGGGCGTAGCCGGGAAGAGGCGACGCACTCGACGGTCGGCGCTGGGAGGCCTCTCCCCACTCGGTTCCTAGACTCGATGACGACCACGGCGTACTAGGAGGAGGGAAGCTATTGAAATCAGGCACGACGCGTGGCTCGACTCCTACTTCTTTCAACTGCGCTTGTAGCGCGGCGACCTGGGCTCGTAGGTAGGCATTCTCAGACTCCATGGCTTCGGCGTGGCCTCGCGTCGTCGCACGCCCGGTGATGCGGTCGGTGGTCTTGCATGGCGTCCGGTTCTGCGCGCAGGGCGAGCAGCCCTCTGGTCGTGGGTCGCATCGTATCTTCCGTACCTGCAAGGGAAAACGGTCAGGAGCGCGTCTCTCGACGGACGGAGCGCCGCAGCGCCAATTCCACCAGCAGTCGCAGCGCGCGCATCGTTTTCAACTCAGACATCAAATGCGACGCGAAATACGAGCGGAATGGGCGTTGCGGCACCATGAGGAGTACGCACCTTGCACCGGTCGCACGCCTGGCCCGTACGCGACGAGCTGGCTAGCTTCTTCTTGACCGAGCCTGAGAAATCACTGTTCGGCAGGCGCTGCTGCTGCGGCGTCGTCAATGGGCTCACCGCAACGCCAGGCTCGAGTTTGGGAATCTTGGTGGCCTGGGGAAGGTCGCCTTCCGAAGGCCTCTTGGGTGCCATCATGCGTCCTGACGTGGAAAGGGAATCGCCGTGGAAGAAGCCGCTGCAGATTCCCGCTCTCGGGCTGGGCGGTCGCTCAAGGATGTGTCAGCTCGAGCTCATGGCAGGTACCGGGCACACGAGACAGCGCCGCGAGGGCGCCAGCTGTGCGATGTTCGGGGTCCTTTGCGATGCGTGTCTGAACTGTGGAAGATGTTGGAGACGGAGGGGACTCGTCACGGGGCGATTCAGCTGTCACTGCCATGCCAATATTTCTACCCAGCCGAACCTTGGAAGAGGCTGCACCCAAACCACATCCGTCCATGACGTCTCTGCTGCCCAGGGTACGGCCGACACATCTGAATCCCGACGCTACCAGAGAGCCCGCATACACGGTCGAGATCGCTCACAGTCAGCGTCTCCCATTTGGACCTCGCCGCGAACTGCTGGACCGAGCGCCGCGCCAAGCCCGCTATTGCCCAAAACGGCGACCTTGATGAAAGGACCTTGCCCAGAGTCTCTACAACAATCCCCACGTATTCGGCGAAAGGTCTTCATCCTTATTGGAATCCCTCTAGAACTTTGAGTTCTCCCCGAGCTGCTGAAAGGAAAAGAAAGACGCCGGCCCGACGGCACAATTTCCGAGCCTAGCCATGGCCAAAGTGCGGACCTTTCGCCTTCCGCACTACGATGCGTACCCGATCCAGGTGGCCATGTTCAAGGATGTGAAAAATGCCGCCTTCCTGCGGAGCCAGCTACTAGCAGCGAATCCGGAATTCGACTACGCTTTTCTAGATGCTACAATGGTGAGTAATGTCTAAGTTGTTGAGTTCGTTTCTTTGGCCTACTCGCTTCGTAAAAAGTCTTCGCAGTTCTAGTTCCTCTCGCACTCGGATTCTTTTGTCCCTTCTTGTATGCGATCATCGAAGGCCCATTACAAGACCCGTGTCTTTGAGGAGTCACCTTCCCTTTATACCCATTCGGCGAGCCCTTCGTCGACCATCTCACCCATTTCCGTATTGGGTCTCAGTTCGCAAATTCTCGAATATTTCCTATTATGTACCTGAATATTTACAGCGAGGTATAACGTCGTCTCGTCGCACCACAAGTTCCTCCTCATCAGGCCAATCAAAGGGGTGAGCACCCAGGTGCTAGAATCCACCGCTCTATTTCCCCCTTTCCTATCAATTAAGTCTTCTAATCTTCCCCGACCTAATAACATCTCCATCAAACCATACCCTCCCCCCAGCTCAGCTAACACCACGCAGATCCTCACGCCCCAACACCTCCTCCTCGCAACCTTCCAAGCCCTCCACAACAGCCGGACATCGCGCCTAAAAGCCCGCACCGCCCACTCCGAACTAGTCTTCCGCTTGCACCCCAACAACAACATCGGCGAGTCATATCGCACATTCGGCATATCCGATTCCACAACCCGGGTATGCGTCTCTCTCTCGTTTTCTGGCATACCTTGCTAATATATACGACCACGTCCGCAGCTCCTCGCAGTGAAGCTCAGCCTTACGCCAGACGTCACTTCTGAAAGTGTGAGTAGGCATCTGGGCGAGGTGGTGGAAGGCGAGAGCGTGGAGATAGGAGAAGCGGGAGAGGAGTTGGGTGGCTGGGCCGACGAGGGCAAGATACGGAAGGTGTATAAGTTGAATGGGAATGGGAACGGAAAGACGGGCGTGGTAAAGAATGGGCAGGCAAGGGATGAGAGGAAGGAGATGGAAAGTGTGATACTGGGCATGATGACTGTGAAGGGATCATGAATCAATCCCAGCGCTTTCACACGTGGGCATTGGATAGGATTTAGCGCGCATAGCTTCCAATATCCCTAGATAGTGGGGGTTGGCTCGGTTAGTACGAGTTCACGAATACACGACGTAGACGAATAATATGCAAGTGGCACAGGCAAAAGAAATCCCTCCGTTCGACTATGCTACACATTTGCAGTTGACTGCATGCCCATATAGATACACCGCCGATTCTATCATAGCTGTCCACCTTTATGCGTGCAGGTATTCGGGCTTGATGAAATCGGCCATGTTCTTCGGCCTGGGATATGGGTTCTCTGTGACGCACGTTAGCAGGGACGAGTAACAACAGGCAAAGAACAAACGCACCGTGGTGACCGTGGTCATGGCCATGTGCATCATCGGGCGGACCAACGTAGTGCATCTTGTATGCAGAGCCGCATTCCATGCATCGGGCGACGGGCTCCTCGCGGGTGAGCTGATATGTATTAGCTTCCAACCGAACAAATAGGAATAAGGGCGTGTCTCACAGTGATCCAGAGGACATTGTGCGAGTCAGCGGGGTAGCCCGTGCAGCCGAGGTACTGCTCGTTGCCGGCGGAGTTGACGACGATGGGGTCCTCGAGGGTGCCTGCAATGCCATCAGCCATCAGCCATCACGCCATCCTTATCCCAATTATTCCCAGACACTCCGGTTTCAATCTTCGCTCATCGTAGTGACGTACCAAGGCGGCTAGCATCCAGCGGCTTCATGTCGAAAACATCAACGCCCTGCATCTTTCCCAGGATTTCGAGACGTTCCAGACCGGTAGCTTGTTCGAGGTCGGTGGGCACGGTACCGGGCTTCGCGCCAGGTGGGAGAAGGTCCTCCTCGGTCTTGATCTCTGCATCATCTATCGTATTAGCAATTGACCTCATGTTGCATCCACACCACCATAACCGGGGTCGAGCTCGGCAGCGCGGAAGTAGGGACGGCGGGGACCACACGTACGGTCAAGCTTCTTGAAACCCTCGACAACACTCGGGGCAGATGATGAGTGGCCGGCCTCCTTGTCCGACGTGGCCTTCTCGTTCACATCGCCTGCAATTGGGGTTAGCGATACATCGTACGATAGCGAGCTCCTTGCGGGACTTACGGCGGACAAAGGTGGTGGTGAAAGTGCGGCGGGCCAGGGCGCGGGGGGCTGCTCGCCGTGCGGCTGCGAAGGCGGAGCGCTGGAGAAACATGGCGGGCGCAATTGGGGCGGAGGGGAGAGGGGGTGCGGTGGTGTCGAGCTGCAAAGATGGAAGCGTTGACGTTCAGACGATGCTCACCCGAGCTTTTGCCAAGCTTTGCTTTGCTGACACGCGAGCTTGTGCCTGCATGCGCCACAGTCGTACCGGAGCACCGCCACGTTCTGTGAATGGCTGTGATCTATCAGTGGATCATTCGTTCAAGCTCTGAGCTAGGTAGCTCCACGCGCAAACACGAAGGCCACTTCTTATGCCCATGTTCTGGTTGCCTACCTTTTACACTCAAACCTCCTCCTTTCAACTACTTCAAGAACCATGACCTTCAAGCCAGCCCTTATTATCGTGGACGTCCAAGAGGACTTCTGCCCCCCTGTAAGTCGCATACGCATGTTTCAATGCCCCTCTAACAAGCTTGCAGAATGGGTCGCTCGCTGTCGCAGGTGGTCGAGACATCGTCCCTACGCTCAACGAGCTCCTCGCCCTCCCGTTCCCCGTCAAGATCGCAACCAAAGACTTCCACCCGCAAGACCACATCTCCTTCGCTTCGAACCACGAACCACCGAACAACAAACCCTTCGAATCCACGATAACTATCGAAAACCCGCTCAATCCCTCAGAGACCCAGGAAACGCGCCTATGGCCGGATCATTGCGTGCAAGGCACAAAGGGCTCGGAGCTAGTCCCGGAGCTGGATGTTAGCCTGGTACACGCGATCGTGGAAAAGGGCCAGGATAAGCGCGTAGAGATGTACTCTGCGTTTGCGGATCCGTTCAAGAATCCATGTGTGAGCAAGAGCAACCTAGCGAAGATACTGCACGATGAGGGGGTCACGGACGTGTATGTTGCGGGGTTAGCTGCGGACTACTGCGTCCGGTATACGGCAATAGATTCCAGTAACGAGGGCTTCAAGACGTGGGTGGTGGGCGAGGCGACCAAGGCTGTGGATCCCTCTGCTATGGACCAAGTGCATGAGGAGTACAGCAAGGTGGGCGTGAAAGTGATCAGCAAGGATGCTCAGGAGATTGAGAAGGTTAAGGAGTACAGCTGAGAAAGCTCAACAACTTTCGATTGGGTGGATTTATTGGCCGGAAAGTGGTCTGCATGATGCGCTTCGACACCGGTCAATGTATGCTCCGTATTTAGGGAATGGCGGTTACGGCAGATACCCGTGGGATCAGGGTTGGCGTTACATAGAGGATTCACTAACTCAACACCCACGAATTGATCTAGTCATGTAAGCTCCATATTTTCTCCAACTTTCCCTCGCCAACCGCGTCTACATGTCTCGCTGTATCTGTATTCGGATGCGCTGGAGTGCCGATTCCGACCATGCCGAGCTCAACGTGGGGCAGCTGTGAATTGCTTTTAAGGAGCTTGAACACCCAAGTGAAAGGCGCCAGTGGCAATTATGTCTATGGTCAGGCGTGCGACAGGAGCCCTCCGGGGTAAGTTTACAAGTGTTTCATTCAGCATTGTTTATCCAGCACCGCGGGGCTGTCCAGGTGTGGCTCTCGCGAGGTCCACGCCGCCAAATTTTCCCCGCGCCCGCGCGTTCCGTCATCGCTCCGCGGCCAGGGTCGTTGGCTGTGCAGCTGCCACACCTCCTTCACTCCGTCACCGACCGCCTAGTCACCAGAGCTGCCGCCTGACGCCGGAACCACTGGAATTCCCGCTTACTTCCTTTATAAACTCTTTCTTCTTGTCTTGCTGCGTATATTTCGAGCGAATAGATACCCCACCATGGTTCTGGGACACGGGCATAGGCGGCACTCGTTAGCCAGTGCGTCATTCCCTTGGCTTCCCCTTTCGGCATCTACTGAGGGGCTATTGGGAGAGAGTGAAGGCTAATGCTGAATTTGTGGATTGCAGGCAGCAGATCCTCGACCGACGAGACCCGAGGCGATGAAGCCGCGAAAGAGGACGAGACTGTGGTGGATGCGGACCAGGGCAACAGTACGTCTTGCGCGCTATCCTAGAACCGCTTCGAGGAGTATGAAGAGCTGGCTAACATGGACTTCTTGGGCAGTGCTCATGCACATCATATCACAGCTACGGCCCGGCGCGGACCTGAGTCGAGTAACGCTACCCACCTTCATATTGGAGCCGCGCTCGATGCTGGAAAGAATAACAAAGTGCGCTTGCGCGGACCCGGGCATGTACAAGGCAGCAGCAGTACTGACCGCTGGAATAGTTTCATGGCGCACCCCGAGACACTCCTCCCCATGACCAAGATCGAAGACCCCGTCCAACGATTCGTAGCAGTAGTGAAGTTCTATCTCAGCGGCTGGCACATCAGACCTGCGTACGCACACTCGGCCCTCCCCCACAGCCCATAAGCAGCAGCTGATGTCAGTGCAGAGGCGTCAAGAAGCCGCTGAATCCGATATTAGGCGAGATATTCACTTGCTATTGGGACTACCCCGACAAGACGCGGGGATACTACATAGCCGAGCAGACGTCGCATCACCCGCCGAAATCGAGCTACTTCTTCATGGCACCCGAACATCACATTCGGATCGACGGTACGCTGAAGCCGAGGAGTAAATTTTTGGGAAACTCGGCCGCGAGTATGATGGAAGGAATAGCTGTGATGAGGTTCTTGAATACTGGCGAACGATTGTGGGTGCAGGAAACAGAGGGTATACAGGCGGCTGCTAACGCATCTCTAGCTTCGTCACGCAACCTAACATGTACGCCCGAGGAATTCTATTCGGCAAGATGAGGTACGAACTTGGGGACCACAGCTATGTCCGATGCCCCGAATCCGGCATGGTAGCAGATCTTGAGTTCAAAACAAAAGGATACTTTGGTGGGACGTATAACGCCATTGGCGGCTACATAAAAGACAAGAACGACAAACAGCTCTATGAACTTTCCGGGCTTTGGAACGAGGAGATGTACATCAAAGACCTAACGGTACGTACCACGTCTTGCCCTTATAGATGCTACCCCAGGAGGACTTTAGTCGCAAGGTAGTAGCCGCTAATGCGCTCGTAGACTGGCAAGAAGGAGTTGCTTTTCGATGCAACACACGCGAAGCACACCCCGCCAAAGGCCCGACCGTTAGGAGAACAGGAGGAGCGGGAATCACAGCGGCTATGGCATATCGTGACTGAAGCTGTGAAGCGGAGAGATCAGGAAACGGCATCGGAAGAAAAGGCGCGAATCGAAGACATGCAAAGAGATGAAGCCGCGAGACGAATGAATGAGGGTGTTGATTGGCATCCACAGCTCTTCAGACGTGTGCATGGAGGCCACGGCGGAAGTGAAGAGGGTGAAGAGGATCTGGATTGGATCATCAATGCCAGAATGTCAGCCCTCCCATTTGTCCAAGAAGCGGCTTTTGCTGACCCTCCAACAGCGACGCCAAGACACCAGAGGAACAGGTGAAGCAGATTCTGCATATTGCGCCAATACTCCCCGGACAGACCCCGGATCGGAGATTCAGTATCCCCTCACGGTCACGGAACCCTAGCTTAGAGCGAATGCCCACCCGCCACAGCCACAAAGCTCATGAAATTCCCCACAAGAACCCCGAGGTGATGAAATCCGAGCCTGAACTCCCTCAGCAGCCGCCAAAGCAGCACCAGCAGACATTCGGCGACCTAATCGATCTAAGCGACCCTGTTCCCCAGCCGCCAGCAGCTAGAAAGCCAAATCCGAGCAACCCAGCGAATCCACCACTCGCGCCGATACACAAGCCAAAGTCGCAACCTGAGAATCACGTCATCAATCACCAAGAGCATGCCTTTGCGAAATCGATGCCGCCGTCGAAACTCCTCAATTCGGTAGAGGGAGAGTCGGGGAAACAGCATGCGATTCGGAGGACCGATTCAGAGACTCACGAGGAGGATGAGTTTCATGATGCGCATTCGTAAGCTAAGGCGATGCTGAGTCTTGATTGTTCAACACGGCGGATTGATGCTTGTGCTTAGGGATCTCATGAGAAGGAGGTGCGAGTGCGGTCCCAGATGTGCCGTGCTTTGAGGGCTTCCTCTCTATTCTCAATAGGTGGACACTATATACCAACTTTAGGGCATGATTCTTTCTGGGATTGTGGCAGTTAAAAGGGCAGCACTTCAGGCATGAAATGCGCCCACGTAGTAATAAATGAGGTCTGCGTATCACCGTTGCGACTGCAATCTGTTACATTCGCGCGTCATAAGTGACTACACGCCTAAGTCTTGCTTTTCCGATCCTCTTCCCCTGTCCTCTCCTCCCCGCTTCTCCGCATCGTCACGTGCCATTCAGCGGCGAGATCTAGAATCAGCAGAGAGGTCTCCTGCCTATATAAATGGGACCGACGCTCTTTCTCCTTTCTTTCTCCTCACACCTCGTGTGCTGGCTCGTTTTGCTAAAAGGACTTCGAAAGGAAAATATGGTGGAGATGGTTGTGCGCGCGGTCAAAAACCAACAAAATACGATAAAATGTGGTGGCTGTCCGCCTGGCATATGTCACACGCTTGAGGCTGGAGGGAGTATGATGAAATGAAAATGATTGAACTTGTATGGGTGGATGAGATATGTGGTTTCGAACGCCCTGTCTCTCTCTTTTCTTTTGGCCATCTGTCTATAAAAACCCGTCTGGTCGTTCCTGATTCCTTCCTCTTCACGCACAGTGATCTCTGATAGTTTCGGTTAAAGGACGGTGTTGAGGTGATTGTGGGCTAGATTGAGATGATAGCGTGCTCAAGACCGCTATGGAGGAATATTGAGCGGAATGAGTAAGAATGGCTGCAAATGTGGTCTTTGGGTGGTGCGCTTGGGAAGACATTTTGTGGCAAGGTATCCCGGGGTGGTTGGTGGTGATGGTGGGGAGAGTCATCGCACCTTTCTTACCTCCTCTGGGTATATAAACACCTCCCGCCACGCTAAGCCCTACCTTCTTACGCCTCGCGTTACAGTTGCATTTACTAAAATACCGCATGCAAAAAAGACATTGGGGAGTCTAAAATGACGAATTCCTTAATAACATCGGATTTCTGGTCGGTGCGGTGCTTCAAGAAGGGCGTTGCAGCATCAGCATGGAAGACGGAGGCAGAGGTCGTCTTCCGCACGTGGGGCATTGGGAGCGGTGACGGGGATGCCTCAAGAAGCGGAGTAGATGATGGCCGAGGACTGGATGACGATGATGCATTTCCTCACCACCGAAGATAACACTTATTCCGAACTAGCGTTGGGGGGGAGTCGCCTGAGAGGTCGAAAGGAGCTGCGGACCCTGGCTAAAGGTATAAAAACCTTCCGTACCTCGCTCTTTCTTGCTATCTCCATACTCAGTTCTAGCGGCATTCGCAAAAATCCCCAAAGGTCAGGCGACATGGGTGAGACTAAAAGCTTCAAAAATGGAAGGCATGTGGCTGGTTTGACGTTGCATCTCAAAATTGACGAGCAGTCAACTAGCGGGGAAGTAGGAGATGTCTGGACTTCGCTCCATGGGAGTTCAATGCATGCCCGGAGAAACATGGTATCTTGCTGTGGTGTTGTTTATAATCAGCTTTCAACGCCCTTGGTTCGTTTACCATTGTTTCTTCTCTTGTCTGGCATGGAAAATTGTGCAATGTTCGAGGTCTCGAGCGTGGGTATATATACCACTCCCCCTTCTGCGTTCTTTCTTCTTCACACCTCGCATCTCAGTTGCTTTTACTAAAAGCAGCAGGGATGTCAGGCGATAATGGGTAGAAACAAAATTGCCCTCTAGAACGATGATGTGCTTGCGCGCCTGGGTCGGGGCCTGAACATTGCAGGAAAGAAGGGGGCCATGGTAGTCCATGGAGACGGTCGATGCGATGGTGAGCATCATCGATAGCCGTGACGCTGCGCATCTCGGAAGCCCACAGCTTCAGATTTACGAAATTTCCGGCCCTAGCAAAAGTCAGTCTCTGGCGAAAGGTTTATAAACCTCTCGCGATCGCTCTTCCCTATTCCACCCAACACCACTCTGTCCCCTCCACTAAAACGGATCAGGGGCACCGGGCATGGTGGGACTAAAAACCAGGAGTGTGCTGCTACATGCCTGGGAGATGAAGCAGGGCTTGAAAATGATGGTGAAATTTGGGGGATGGAGCGGATGGTTGAACATTCCAGAAATATGTGCCCAATATGGGGTGGTACGACACAGTTGCTTCAGGAGCCTCCAGGCGTTGAGAAAGGTACATAAATCCCTTTCGCATCCACTTTTCTTTCCTCTTTGCGCTACGATGTTCGGCTCTGCTGCACTAATATCTGTGGTCGACAAACTCCATGGAGGACTAAAAGCGCTCTTGACTCGATGTATGCGTTTGGGAGCGCGGAGAAGAGGTTCCACCAAACCACCTGCAGTCCCCCGATAAAATCATCCCTAGAGAACGCGCTTCTCGAAACACCGCCTGCGGTGGACGAGAAGGGCCAGGAGTCATCAATGGCTTGGAAGTGGGTGTGCTGGGGTTGATGAGCATTGAAGCCTTGTACTCTCAGCAGTCTCGGAATTTGGGCCCGCGTCCTATCAAATCCCTCGACCTGTCCAACGCTTGGGGAAGGGTACAAAAGCCAAATCTTCTACGGTCTCCCTTCTCTCTTATTAACACTTAATTCTCACCCCTTTTTTTGTGTTAAACGAAAGAGTTTGGTAGTAGTTCTATGTGGCACTAAAAGTGAGAGGCCGTCAGACCATGTTCCGGGGAGACGGGGGGGGGTCTTCTAAAATTGCCTACGGAAATGCAGATGGGAACTTGGGAAAGAGGAATTGGTGTATGGATATGACAAGAGCTCGATGGTGGCAATAGAAGTAACTTGATGAGGATCCGTTATTTCTAGGTTCTTCGATTTCTATCTTCGAGTGATTAGGCTAAGATCCGTGATCTATCGTGTCATCATTGAAAACACATCATACTACGAGCGTCAGACGACGGGCTTATAAGTCCTTCAGCAGCCTACTTTCTTTCCTCTTCACACTCCAGCACTCAATTTTCTGCACTAGATAGATGATATGGCGAATGGGAACATGGTGAAAAAAATAAAATCGAACTTTACATCACGCCATGTTCTTTGGATCTGGCGGCTGTGAGAAGAGGAAAAAGAGAGGCAACCACTAGGACCTGAAGGTATGAAACGTGGCAAGCAACATGAGACATGGCATTCAGAACCGAGGGGATACTGCCACCATAGAGCACTTTAATCAGGTCCTTTGAGCGGAGGCCTAGATTGGTGGTAAGCATCACCACTCTCCCCTTGGTCTCCAGATTCGAGCCTTCTTCCCACTGGTTGCGAGACATTCGAGGCTCAGGGCACACGTATATAGCATCTTTTACGGCGATGGATTTCCCTTTTTACGCTTACAGCCCTGGTCGCCCTTACTAAAAAGCGATACGTGCGTCATGCATGGTCTTCTGAAAAGATGCTATCTAGATATATACATGACGGCCTTCACGGGTTCGCAGAGTCGACGAATGACCCAAACCGATATGCAGACAAAAGTTCAACATCATGCAGTCCGGTGTCCTCGTTCCCGTCGAGCAGTGGGATATGAAGGAAGAAGGCGTCTAAACCTCGGACCGAAGAGCACCGAAGTGCGAGAAATCTCCAGAGAGAAGACTCCAGGCTCCAGCGAAAGGTATATAAACGTCTTCCACCGGCTAGCTACCTTCTCTCTTCACAATGCTTCTGGCGGTCTCCCGCTCTAAGAGGGGGGACGTTGGCGACTATGGAGGAACTAAAAATCGTCGGCCTCCACTGCATGGTTCTGCTGCTTGCAGCAACGGAAACTCATAAGTTGGGTGGAGTGGAGTCTAAAAATGGGGGAAGTTATCCATGATGCGAGAGTTTTGGGGAGAGGCGAGCGTCCAATCTCGGGGATGCAGTCCGATATGCTGTAAGACGAGGACCGAATGCATGGTACTGCATCGATCCGATTGAGTATTACGGTTCCTGGAGTTTTTCATGGCGCTCCACATCAGCACGACACGGTTCCGCTTTCCTTATGATTGGGCAAACCAAACTGACATCCGCACTACTCAAGTCCGCGGATCTATATAAACCCCCTACCTTTTTCTTTAGACTTCTCTTCACGCATCCTGTGCAGGTATTGTAGATTAAAATCAAAAGATTCGATATCATGGCTGTTTCGAAAGCTGATGCGCACTTAACATGTACCTGAGTTCTGTAGGAAAGGAAAGGACGAAGAAATCGCGAAATAGGGAGGCAGATTGTTGTCCTAGAATCATGAATTTATTGAATCGTGCGCAAGCGCAATGGTGGTGATACTCACCACGAATCTCCTTGGAATTGAGTATGTAGTCATGTCTGGTAGCTAGGACAGAAGGTGAACGAAGGTCCTCCAAGTCTCCTCAGCCGCTCTAAATTGGAAGGTCGTCTCATCTTGAACTCCGAAATCGATCCCACAAGGGAGAATAAACGTGCATCATAATGCGTGTACCTCATCTCGTCCTTAACTTCACCATACAAGATCGCCGTTCCTACATCCTATGCAGAGCGGGACGCTCCGCCATGATCCCCAAACAAATCAGAATGCCCAGGACAGCCATCAGCACCCCAAGCGGCACCGTCATCGCCGCAACCGCAAGCCAAACCGGCACCACTTGCGTCAGATTCTGGACAAAGAACGCAAGCGGCACATTCCAGAGCACCATCTTCAGCTGACGCCGATTCGGACCCTGCGCGAATTCCTGAAAGTGTATGGAGACGACGATCAAAATAGGAAACAGAGCGATGGTGTTCAGGATGGGAACACACAATCCGGCGTCCATGCCAGACAGGTAGGCCAGATACTTCGGGAAGGCCCACGTGTCAGGCAAGTGGGGGAGGAACCATTCAAGGATCGCAAAGGGAAGCAGCATGGTGAGAAACTTGCCGATTTCTTCGAAGTGAAGGAAGAGCGGGTCGTAGATGTAGTACAACCAGAGCTCGACGCCATCGGCAATTGTGAGTGTACCCTCAAGCAAGCCTGCATTCAGCGCATCGAAGCGCCATATGTGTTCCGACTGCGTCCCACAAGTGTTAATTAACTCCTCCCGCGCGCTTTCTATCCAGCACGTGGGCGAAAGATCGTTTTCCATTTCCAGCAGCCAGTTGACCCACCGCGGCACTGGCGAGGTCTTGCGAATGGGCTGGCGGCATAGCGTACAGGCCAATCGACCGTCGCGAACGAGCCGAGCAAGGCATTCGGAGCCTACGAGATGCTTGCAGGGCAGGATCCGAACAGGCTGGCAGACGACTTCGTGAGGGTCGGCGGGGTCGTTTTTCTCGCCATAGTCGCGCCAGCAAGTGTTGCAGCGCATGTCTTCGCATGGGATGGAGGAGATGGGAAGGGTGCTGGTGTTCATTTTCGAGAGGAGGCCCGGGAGCGCGCGGATGTCGGTAGGAGGAGCGCCGGGTGCCATGGCGGTTGGACGCTGTTTAGCGTTTGGCTTGGAGGGAGATGAGATTGAGAGAACGCTATGGGTATAATATAGCGGAGTGTAAAGGGAGCTGTGGCCGTCAGAGCGGCATTGAAAGTGCACGTTGGTTCCACTGTACTGAAACGAAGGTATAGCGGTGAATGTCAAAACGAGACATCTTACGGTGGTTCAATTCGCTCAATGAGCCCACAATGCTGGTCAACGAGGACTCATGCGTGTTCTTGAATTTGTGAGTACAATGGAGGCACGGAGGACGTCCTGGAAATTAGTGCGAAAAGAGAGTTCTACTAGCTTGTTAGCGAATGTAAGACATTGTATGGATGTAAGACATTAAGTATACATGTATTGTATATTGAGTATATACAAGACCCTTTCGAGATTGTGCAGCTAGGTTGCCATATCCGGCGCTCCTACAAATTGAAGCAGCTGGCGTAGTACGTTACCGTAGCCGGCCAATCTGAGAACATGGCTTTGATCCCAACTTGCTTGGCGAGAACATCCAGAACGGTATACATATCGCCGTCGTTATTGACAGCATCGGCGACATACTGGTAATAATAGTCGCCTCCATGGTTTAGCCATCCCGATCGCTCAAAGCTCCATGTCACAATGTCCAGCTTGGCCTTCTTCGCCGCGATAGCATACTCAGAGGGTATAATCTTTCCGCTGGCATCGAGCTTGGTGAGAGCGAAGAATGCAGGCGCTACAATCTTGACACCCTTCTTGGCGAGCTCGGGAAGGCTCGCAGTCGCGTTGATGTAGCCTTCTTCGGTGTCGACGCGCTCATCGAGATAAACAGCTTGCTTTCCAAAGGCGGGCTCGTTCTTGATCCAGTAAAAGATGTCATCTGGAAGAAATGACTGCGGCCAGACACGGCTGGGCTTGATACCGGCCTTCTTATAAGCATTGATCATGTCCTGCGCGTACTGCTCCTGCGTGTAGCCGTCGAAAGGCATATCTACCTCGGGTGTCTTCAGTTCGGGCGTGAACTTCAAGCTCCAGCTGTTGACAAGGCCGATGTACTCATCATGCGTCATCACGGTGCCGCACGTAGCGTACAAATCGGTGCGGAAATATGGTGTGCCGTCCATGTATTCTTCAACGGTCGTCGCGTTAGGATTGAAGCCATCCATTTTGCCGCACAGGGATTTAAACTCCTCCATAGTGATATCGCTCGTACAGCACTTTGCCGTCGCCGGCTCCCCGTTCGCCGCAGGTGTGAACGGGGTCGTGCATTTCGCGGCCAAGTCGGTGCGGTTCAGGATGTTGGTCGTGGTGTGCAGATCGCACTGTGCATGGCGGCACACGAGTTTCTTGTCCTTAGTAAAAGCGACGTCGCACTCGATAACACCAGCTCCTTCTCTTCGCGCGGCCGTGTAGCTTTCCTTCGTATGTTCGGGGAATTGAAGCGGCGCGCCGCGGTGCGCGAAGACAAATTCGGAGGGCTTGAACGGGCCTTCTGAGCAGCTCTGCAGCTTCTTCTTCAATGGCCCTTCGTCCATGTTGTCGACAAGATAGAAAGGGCGCGGTCCGAGCTGGACGTTGAGCTTTCCATACCCATTGCCGTAGCTGCTCTTGGGCACCACGGCGGCGGAAGCCAGGCCGATAAGCACCGTCAACGCGAGGAAAGAGCGCATCGTAAAAGCTTGACAAGAGCGTCGTGCTCAAAGGTTGGGGATCTGGAAGGTATCGTTCCTGCAGCACGAGCCGCAGTGCCCTGGGCTGTCATCCTACTTATTCTCCACGCGTCGGCCTAGAGCTCTCCCAGCTACCAGGAACGCGACCAGGGAAGCTCCATAGCTCCTGCACGTGTAGGTGTTCTCGGGATGACAGCTCTTGGGACCGTAAACGAAGTTGACGTCGTGCAGGGCTAGAGACTTGAGATACGAACTGCAACGCAGGATGAGGTTAGCTTGCCGAGATGCCAAGTGCACGTTGTCGAATGGCAGGACGATAATCTCTCGATAAGAGGTGAATATCTTATATCTTTGCTGATGGACCTGCGGCCACAAGCTTAGCATTGAGTAAACGGAAGGTGCAAGAGTGAGTTCTTGGGGTTGCGTCATGCACAGCAGAGGGAAGCTAGGGTGGCGGTATGAGCGTGTTTAGACTCGAGAGTAGACTCAAGAGTAAATACGATCGAGGTGAAGATGCTCTTTGGCAAATCTTTGTGACAATAAATGCCCTATTGACGCCTGGCGCTATAGCGATGTGTAGGCGAGAGGTTATCGTTGGGTTGTTGAGAACAGAGGTATTGGATTAGTTAGATCCGAACAGTAGCCGAAGTCGGATCTAGATCGGGTCAGCACTCCCTCCAGTAACACCTGGCATAACCACTGACACTCTTCCCGGATGCTTACGCACCCACCCTTCGCACACGAACTGTCTTCCCATCGCTTTTATAGACAGAAAATCTGCCACTTCAAAGCGGGCAAGGAAGTCGGAGCCGTTCACCGCGACCTCACCGTCCATCACGTTGATGACGTCTCGGTCAATTCCAGTAGCCTTCCTAGTCAATTTCGAGGTGCTACTCTGAATGCCGGGCTCATGGCTTGTCCTGGTATAAGAATACAAGGGCAGCCATATTCAAAGGAAATGAACTTTGACAGTAGCCCAATTCGCGGTTCATTCACAGTTGTCCGGTGAATGGTCCATGAAGCGGACCATGAGACGCTAGAAATTCGATTCAACACTACAATCCTATAACTCATAAAGCTTTCCCCAGGATGAATCGACGAATATATAAAACGATCGATGGGCAACATTCATATCTTCGTAAACTCCCGCACACCGCCATACGCTATCAAGTCAATTCGAATTACCTATTAGCTGAAGAACTCTACCATGGAGCCACAACCATTTCGCTTCCTCGACCTCCCCACGGAGCTGCGTGTCATGGTGTACGAGCGACTGCCGCGTCGAGTCAAGAACGACAGGATTCGAACCGGAACTCCACCTCAGGATTATGCCTCAACAATAACCCTGATCACCAAGTCGGTCTGCCTATCCATCCTTCGGGTCAACAAATTAGTCAACGAAGAAGCGCGCCCTGTCATTGAGACCATCGCCCGGAAGTATATACTAGAGTCTCCGCCGAGGATCATATCTGCTGCATCCAATTGCAGCCGTCTCACCGCCGTCGAGGATATCTTTAAGGTGATTACCGGGTCGCTTGAGATTGCTTTAGCCGAAGGAAAAGATGCCGTAACGCGTGACCAGATTGAAGATAAGTGGCACCCTGACAACCCTCTACAGCTTTACGCTGACTTGGAAAGAGTTCACGCTTACTCAGGCAACGACCCCTGATCAACCTGGCGGCCCCGCCCGGTTCTAATGTAACTGCATGTGGCGTTCATTTCACCCGCATACATTCCGAAACTGCGGGCCAGGGTGTGGAAAATGCCCTCTACAAATTCGTCCTCCAAGCCGCGCACCAGCTCCTTTATGCCGCTAGCCGCAACAGGCCACGCCTCGCCCAAATGGTCATTGGAACACCGTGCATCGATGATTTGCGAGCCACTTTGCAGATGATAGTTGATCTGTGGGATATCAACCGATGGCATTACAGACATACGCAAGTTCAAATTGGCTTGGCTGGCCGGCTCGCCGGTCCGCGTGCAGATACTAAGCTTGGCGTTGATTCTGTCCTGAAATGGTTTCCGCAGGGAGTGACGCATTTGTGGAATGTTCGGGACGGAGAAAAGGTTTGCGAACCCATAGACAAAGAGAGCTGGAAAGAGTGGGTGGAAGAGTAATCCTCTCCAAACTGTTCTGCGAGGATGGTGGTCACACAGTACGGATTAAAAAAGGCACACAACTCCTCTGTCCGCTTCCCCTATACTTGGAGAACTGCTGTGACTTAGAGGAACTGCCATGAAGTTGCTGGAGGACTAGGATATTGAAATGTTCTTTGAACGATGAACGATCAATAGTACACAGATAGAATGGAATGAGTCGCCCTACTTATACGTCTCTCCTCCATGATGGACTGGAGCTTCGCAGTGCTGCTAAACGGAAGCTCATCGACAGCGAAGCGCGAGCCAAGTCTATCTAGGTAAAGATGTCGTCTCAAGCGTCATAATCGGAATGGCGGTCGCGGATATATCGACTTCCATCTCTGAGGCCACAGGCACCGATCGATGTTCATAGGGTTCGGTGAGGTCTCGTAGGTGGAAGGCTTCGACATTGTCACGTGATAACGGAGACTGTCCCCGGGTGGGCTCTAGAATGGCTCGATTCTCGCGTCGATGTTCTACACCAGTATCCGCGATAGCTCAAGCTCGTCACCACCGACGTCTAGGTGGGCAGCGCTGGGCGACATTACAGAGAAATACATTACAGTGCGAATGCCACTGAACGATAGCGACAGTACACTCATGACGCATGCACGCAGCTCTACCGCCTATCCCCGCTACTCCTCGCACTAGCACTCGTCGAGACACTGTGCTCCTTCTTCTCAAACTCGCCCATCTCAATCGCACTCGTAATAAACCCCTGACCACCACCCGTCAAGGTCCCACTGCCCTGGTAGATCTCCTCCTCGCTCTCCGTCCTTCTCAAATCCCTCGTGTATATGTTCGGCGCTGGCGAGACCTTCGAGTTCGTTATTGTGATCGTGGTATGCGTCCTGATGCCGGATCGTGTGCCGGAGAGAGGGTGGGAATTGGTGCGGACGTGGCCGGACCTATCGTAGGAATTATAGCTCCAGTTTCTGAGCCGGAATATGCGTTGGATGAGCGGGTAGGTGAGGGGCAGGTTGGCGCAGAGGATGGCGGTGTAGGATTCGCGCAGGTACCAGACGGTCCATTCGCTGCCGAAGGGGAACCTGAAGGAATAGTACTTGTTGAGGACGGCAGCGACGATCTAATCTGGGTTAGGGATAATCGGGATGATGAGTTGATACTGCTTACCGTGAAGGTTCCAATCAAAAATATTCCGCATAAGACTGCCTTGTTCTTCTTTGGTAGCTTCACCTTGAAGAGGAGGGGTATTGGAATGGAGATGATCATCAAATCTGAGGAGATATTGAGAACGGCATTTGTGATCAAGTGGTTCGTTGCCGCAGAACATTGGAGGGACGACGTCGGGACTGCCCAGTATTGGTTGAACGGACGGCACCACACTCCGAGATAGAGAACCTCCATGATGACCTAAGATCACGATTAGATAGATACCATGACATTGTGCACGGCATCAAACTTACAAACCCCAGTGCGACGTATATGGCTACAACCAGCACAATCTTATGCTGTGGTAATAGCAACCTAGGGATTGAATTAGTGACGCTCAGCGAGGCAGGCTTGGATACTTACGTCATGCGGCTGTACATTAAGAGAAAACATGTCTTCACGAGCCAGATGGTAACAATCTGCATCTGCTCGACGACAAGAACGAGCTTGGAGCCATAGATCCGGGAATCAATCTCCTGCTGGGAGAATTGAGATACGTCATCTCCCGGAGCAATTAGGTTGCTACTCGTATTGACGATTACGTGCATGACTGCCATGACTATTGTGTCGGTGGCCTGAGGCTCCTATTAACGTTCCGCTTTACGCGTATTAGGGGAGAGCTCCTACCATCGCCGCAACAATGAGGTAGTCGTCCAATTGAAGATGCTTCCATGCTCCTCGGTGTATTCTCCTCGAGGCAAGTCGGGTGATGAGTACCAGCCAACATAGCGCGTACCAGATACCAGACTCAGGTTCGAGGGGGGACATCGCCATCCTGTACGTTGTAGGTTGTGCTTAATTAAGCCGACGAAAGCATCGAAGACCGAGAGTTGCGTAAGGACGATGTCGGTGCGCCTTCCCGCGCTTGGATTGGCATCAACCAGCAATACACAGTAGAATAGTGTCCGCGATACAGATAACGTCGTTCAAGGCGCTTAGGCAAGCATTCGAAGCCGCGTTGGGTTATGGCTCTGAAGATCGTCCCGCTCGTTGCACAACCTTGACGCCCAAGGGTGATCTTAGCGAAACCGCTGCGGAAACTCTTGACTGTGCTGCGGATGCGGACGATCGTCGACTGCGGGGCTCTGTAGATGTCAAATAGCTCGGTGAAGCTTCCAGGATATTGCGTGTAGTCGTTGGATGTCAGAGCAAAAGCCAGGAATAGCTTGTGTTGTCACTCTGTGTGTGTGGAGTAGACGACAGAGCGATCGAAGCTCCCACTTGGAGGGTACACTGCTGTAAATCACACGTGGAAGTCCCTAGGGGTTGGCAGATCCGATTTTGCGATTTTTATTTTGGGCTCGGTGACAAGTCGGTGGGACTCCTGCGACAGTCTCGCGACTATAAGGCGGGTAAAAGGTCTAGCGAAGCCGTGTTGGGGACTAACCTGCCTTTTCCGTACAAGCCGTTCGTCCTTATACGCGTTGATAAATCTCGGATCGGAGCGCCTTCACGGAGAGATATGTCTGAAACGGAAGAGAGGCAAGTTAAGAAGTCCCCAGCCACTTACAGGCCAGGTTGATTTTTACGAGTCGCAGAAAGTCTCGGTGCCGACAGGGCCGTTCCTGGACTCTTTTCGCTTGTTGCAGACCAATGGCTCCTGCGAAGCGACATCGCCTGCGATCGCAATGTGCTTTCGCGAACATGATTGATCGTCGTGAGAACGAGTGGGTCGACTATTCATGATCGTCTCAAGCAATGCCGCGAACGCTAGCGACTAGTCAAGCAGGTCCCTGACTCGACGGGAAGTCTCCCTGCAACTTGCCATGGACAGGAGACATCTGAACGGCAAGCGGCAAGCAATGCCCCTAGAACTGTCAAGGAAAGATTTGAAATTGATTAGATGAAGAGAGGTTCGCGGCGCTCAGAGTGAGGAGAAGTGCTCAGAGGTTGCTGACACTCGCATCAAGGCGGCCGCACTATTGTACAGATACAATCTACGGTGCTTCGTACTATCGCACGACAATCAGGAGGAGTGCGCCCTGACATTATGCGCCCCGAGGCGAGGAGTTTTCTGGAAGTGCCGAGGTGCAGTTGGTGGTGGCGGCCACGAGGCCCAGGCCAGCTTCCGACGTCTTCCGCCCCGGAGCTGCTGACTAAGGCGTCGGTCCGATGGCGCCTTCCGACATTTGCCGTCTTCGTCCACCACCAACCTCTATTTGCCTGACTCGCCGTCTTTACGAGCACTACCACGATACCGCAAATCGACTCTTCTTCCGCAATGTTGCTCCATAGAAATAGATCAGATAAATGCCAACCACACAGAGCACGGTCAACCCGGCTAGCAACGAAACGCCACCGTCCACACCCAATGTATCGAACATCGGCCTAGCAAAGAGAATTGCGCCCGATGCGAAGGCGCCGCGCGCGAACCCGTTAGCCGCGAAAAGGGAGCCGGTGTATTGCGCGTATGTGAACGGGAGGTAGATGAAGATGCATTGGGTGATGATGAAGATGCCGAACATGCTGATAGCGACGCCGAGAAGACTGACAAGCCAATGGATAGAAGGACGCGCGGTCCAAGCTGTGTGGAGGAGAACAACGTCAGCTTTTGACTAGCGACTGTGTAGGTCGGCGTATTGAGCTTACCGAAGAGAAACAGCCCGACCGGAATGCAAAAGGACGCGAAGAGACCTGGAACTAGGCGCATCTCCGGGGTGATGGACCCCGGCTCCATCTTTGCAAACCTTGGGTCAGCCACGAAATAGAAGTATGCCATATACGCCACCATAGCCGTGAGGAGGCCTGCCAGAACAGCGAGAAATGCGAGTCCAAGCTCGCCAAGGTCGAATCCATATACCCCCTGGAATACTATTGGAAATGACTCAAAAAACGAGTAGTATATCCCGTACGTGATAGCGATGTATACCGTCGTAAAGAGCAGCGCCGGATCCAACGCATTTATCTCCCATGGCTTTATCAGCGCGTCGAAAGCGATCTGCCCAGGTCTCATCTGCGCCTGTCTGATCTCGGAGCGTGACTTGAACATTTCACGACCAGTAGCTCGTCGAAGTCGTTTGGCGCGATGATGAAGAATCGCATCGGTTGATGTTTCGGGCAGAGAGAGGAACATAGCAATACAGGTCGGGCCTGCCAGCCACAGAAGCTCCCAGGCAGGCCATCGCCAGTTCTCTTCTTGTACTGCAAAGCCACCAACCAGTGGGCCCAGAGCCTGTTCTCAGTCAGTGGTAGAAAGAGGTGGAGTTGAAGGACGTACAGGGCCAAGCGTTGCACCACCACCCCACAACGCAATGACATATGGCAGTACTCGTGCCCCAAAGAAGTCCGCATAGCTCGCCCCAGCAGTCGCCAAACACGGACTGCACATGAGCCCCAACAAAAATCTCAACACGAGCAACCCCGCGAAATTGTCGACCAGCGCTGTGGGAACGCACAGGACCACAAAAAGCATATATGTAATGATATACTGCGGGTTTCGTCCAACAGCCGGGATCTCGGAAAGCGGAGTCCATATCAGGGGCCCGATGCTGTATGCGAGGACGTATAGGGACAGCCCCAACGACGCAGCTATCTCGCTGACCCCAAATTTCTGGACGACGGACGGAATGCTTGAAGTGTAGATGGAGGATCCGATGTATGCGGAGAAGCTGTAAATCAAGAGGAGAAAGCTGACCCAGGTCTTCTTCAGGGTACTCCAGTTGTGGGGATTGTCCTGGTCGTCGGCGCTGTACCAGTCTACGACGACAGTGGCATCAGCGGTGCCGTTCGTCGAGATGGAATCCGGCGTAGGTATTTGCTCTTCTTTGGCCCGCATGTGTGATAGTAGCTCGAAGGTTGGGAGCTGCTCTGGGTATGGGGCGGTGCGATTCTTCGTCAAGAGACGAAGGACGGTGCCAACAGGCGAGTCTCTGAATATTTCGAGCATCGTTGGAGTGTAGGGGAGCGAATAGGGCTTGGAGCATACACATGTTTGCGAAGCAGTCTATATATACAGGTATGATAGCTAACATATCCGTGCAGAGCAAAATCATCAACACGGTTAGCGTTGCGCGGCGCTCAACGCTAGCCATGTCCACTCTAGCGCGTTCATGGATGCTAAAGTCCGTTTCGCCCAAGCTATGTCCGCCGACCTTCTCACCTTCCCTTCCACGTTTGCAATCTCGCAAGGACGCCTTTCCCGCTGTCACGCAAAAACTACTTCATTTGTCATGGTCAATTATGGCCCCTCAAGAGCATGTGGGACATGCAAACGGAGGCGGAAGAAGGTAACGTCTATATCCTGACATGCCTGTTCACTGCTTATGCAATTCCCGTCCACAGTGCGATCTGTCGCGTCCTGTAAGTGGTTAGCTTTCCGCGCGCATGTACTGCAAGCCACGGTAACGGCGTTGCTTACGGAATTCTGCAGACCTGCACCAGGTGCAGAAACGCGAACATCGCATGTTTAGGCTATAAAGACGAGACCGATATCGTCTTTCGCTATCATGCTCCGCCACAGCGCGTCAGTCCGGCGGAAGTGCATGCTGCTCGCTTTCCCCGGACGGACTTGAGTGATCTAAAGGATGACCAACCGGAAGATCCCGATATCAAGGCATTCCTCGATGACTTTACCGTACGGTCCACAGACAGAACAATATCGCGCGGCTTCCTCGATGGCCTCGATGGGCTCATTGCAGCCGCCGGCCCATCATCCGATCTAGCTCTCGCCATGCGCATCATATCCCTTGCTCGGACGAAGCAAACGCTGTCCGCCGCCCACACCCTCTACAACGGCCTCCTACAATCTCTGCGCGCGCAACTGACAGCATCTTCTCACCTATCAATCCGCTCATTAATTCTCATTGTGCTCCTGGGCATCTACGAACTAATAGTCTGCTCTGACACTGACTCCGGCTACTGCAGCGTCCACGTCAAAGGCATAACCGCCATCCTCTCTTCCGCCAACCCACCCTTGAATCTCCGCGCCGCAACTGAACTCTTCCAAATGAGCGACCCTCTCATCCTGCGGAAGCCCCTCGAGCCTTCAGAGAGTCCCGGCGTCCTGTGCGCGCCGGTGTCGAATCACTCCGTGGTATCGCTCGACAGGATACTTATTAAAGTGCACCCTTTGTGGTCGCGCTCTCTTGCTCTGTTTGCCGATCCGTCAGCATCAGTATCGAGCCTACGAGAATTGGAAATTGAGGCAGAAGAGTTGGACCTTTATTTCACGTCGTGGTCAGAGAGTCAGCCGAATACGTGGCTTCCTTCCCGTATTGGCTTCTTCGAGTCTATACAGGCGGCAAAGAGCGCAGTTCCGGTTTGCCCTGGTCCGGTGGACGCGTACTTTGACTTGTACGTCGCTGCTGTTTGGAACACATATCGCAAAACACATCTCATGATTCTCGACATCGTCGTTACATGCGAGCAGCGCCTAGGTGAACGCCTTCCTGCTCAGGAACAGCGAACTGCCGGATACGCTTCCCAAGCCGAAGCTCTCGCGGAGGGGATTGCGGCCTCTATTCCCTTCCACTTGACGTCCAATCTCGCGGGTCACATGCATGCATCGCCCATGGAGATCGGGAGACCGATCGGAGGGCTGCTGTTGCTGCATCCACTCAACGTGCTGGTGAATTCGACGAGTATTTCGCAGGAGATGAGGGACTACGCGGGTCGGTGTTTGAAATGGATCGGGGAGAATATGGGGATTGGGCAGGCGAGTGTGTTGGCGAAGGTTAGGCAGTCCTTTTAAGGGTACTTGGCAGAGACAACCACGTATGCTTGCTAATCTGTGATAGCCGGAAAACAATTTACCCTTCCAATTCGTGGGCGAAGGACACATCCTCCTTTGGGCTGGTATGTTGACTAGTCCTGCTTAGCTGTAGAGGAAATGGACAGTCGAGAACTAAGCAGTACCATACGCAAAGACCATTGCTGTTGCCACCTCATGTCGTATTGCATCGTCCTATTCGTTCGTCTTTCGTATAAATACCGCGCCTGTCCTTCCCCCCACTCTCTACGCACTCTGTCCTGATACTCCGCTGACTAAAACCATAACGCTCATGAGATATGGAGCAAAAGCGTCAAAGAAGGCGACTGATGGAGACCGTTCGGTGGAGGCTCCAGGCCCTTGCCAAAAGCCGCCGATATCTCCAAGTAATGGAGGAGACTGGGAGTTATCGCGCTTGCATGGCGACTGCACGATCCGGCCGCGCTAGGACGGTGAAGTGGTAGATGCGGCCGAGCCTCGAATATCACTTCTTGGACGTATTGTTTCGCATCGCCAGTCTCGTGCCAAATCACCATGCTAGTTGGCTGAGCCCTTGGAACCAGGGAGATGGTTCACGAGTATATAAATCTCCTCCGGGCACGTTCTTTCTCCTACTCTACGGTACAACTATTTCCCTATCGGCCGCTCTAAAATATTAAACAACCACCAAATGCACGGCTAAAGGTCCTGGAAGCATCTCGTCTAAAATGCGACTCAGTCGGCGATTATGTCTCCGGCAACTGAACACAGCGGACTATACTGCAGCCCGTCAAGTTTCTGGAAAATAAAGAGGATTAGCAAAGATACTTGACAGAAAGGACATGCCGTACGCGATCAGAAAAGAATAAGAAAGTGACCATGGAGTCCAGTTGTGGCGGTGGATTAGGAACGAGACTTGTAGACTTGCGGGCGTCTCTCTCGTCCTCCTATATAAACCTTCCGCTAGTCGTATCTACGACCCCTACAACATTCCTCAACGCAGGACTCGCGGTCTAAAAGCACCAGCAACCGGTATTCATGGACTAAAATCTCTTCGACGTGCTCTACGAAGACGAGGCCCAGAAACGGGCAATGACCAAGAGAGTCCCCAAAACAGCAGGTTTGGCACGCATGATGAAGGCCATGGACGCGCCCGTTCGGTGCTACGCAAAAGAGACGGCACCAAAACAGGCAGAGATATAAACTCTTTTGCGATCGACGTATGACGAGAAGTGCGGGTCCCGCGAACTATCTGGTCGCAGGTGGAGCGGTTGATTACCCGCTGAAGTATATAAAGCCTCATATTCCAACTCTTTGCCTGAACCCCTACACTTCACAGCGAGGCCGCGCTCTAAAAGCACACTGTGATCCGCTCTCATGTCGCGGTGGAGAACCCGCCGGTCATGGATAGTACTTAAAATTCAAACAACTGTATTCGATGGGGCGGAAGAGCTCGATCTGAAGAAGGATTTAGAACGGGAGGACTAAAAGCCATGGTCGGGGAATCTTATGGATAGAGAGAGAAGAAATGAGGAATGGCGCTATCTCGGAGGGTCCGCAGTGGCTGAGGAATAGACTTTCACCTCGGCGTTCCCAGGTTGCACGTCGCCTCTTGAGGACCTTCGAAATTCGCAATGCGATCAAGGTATGGAGTCGAGGACGAAAAGACTGCACAAACGGTTTCGATGGGTCTCTTCGGGATGGAGAATCAAGCAAACGGCTTTTAAACTGTATGCCACCAATTCTATGTGCGTCTTTGGTTAATTCGGAATCGCTACTTCACTACAGCCGCGGCAGAAGGACCGTATTTCGGAACCACTTCTCCTCGTTTGAGCATCTGAAGTTTCCTGATCACGCTATACGAGTATATAAACACCTATTCATCTTCCGTTCTTACTCTTCACCCTTCCTTGCCTATAACTTGGCAGAGGACTAAAAAAAATAATGGTGTGGTTCAATGGTCTGCCTCTGTTTGGCTCTGCGCTCTCGCCTCTCAAAAATAAAGAAGAGACACCGCATGGTCTCTTGCTCGAGGATTCTGCAAAAATCGCTCGACGGTACGTGCAGGGAGTGCAAGGCTTCCTTATCGAAATGTCACGATGCAACTCCCAATGTTTTTCTCTTGAGAGTCTTCTAAATTATGCACAAGGCAATGTGATAGGCTCGGAAGTCCAAGATCCTCGACATGGCGGACGATGGAGTTGAGCGAAAGGAAGCCTTTATAAAGAGATACGACAACATTCAAATGGGTATGCTTGGGCAACGCGGTTCACGTACAAATATACCAATTTAAATGCTCCTCCTGCCACTATGCAGGACCAAAACATTCCGGAATCCGGAGATATGGCTCGGGTGTGGTTGAAATCCAACGTTAAGCTTCTTCCAGAATTATTGGAAGCTATGTTCATTCTCCCTCTCAGAATTCCCCTCGAAAGGGCCTAACCAGCGACATATGGACTGCAAGGTCTAAAAGATTCACTATCCAGCCGCATGGGCCTTGTCCGAGAGGAGGGACGTTATCTCGCGCTATCTCCAAGCTGGATCCAATACCTTCGATGAGCGTACTCAAAACAGAATTTGGGCTTAGCATGACGCGAGTTCTCAAAGACGCGTATACTAGCAGGCCATATTTTTCTAAGATCCGTCTTTCGGAACCGTTTCTCGGGTAAATAAACTACTTCATCCTCCTTCTTTCCCTTCACACATCCTCGCTTCACTGCTCTGGAGGGGAGTAAAATTGCCCTTTGCCGCTGGACTTGGACCTCAATCTTCCTAAAAGGCCTGATGACAGGGTCATGCTTCCTCGGTCGGGAGTTCGTCGCAGCCCCATATCCAGCATACTCGTTAAGAATGGCGGCCTTCTCTTCCTTCAAGAGTATGTTCCGGCTTCCCTCTAGCCTACAAAATGGCTAACAGTCAAAACTAAGGAGGCGCGTGTGAACAAATCATCTGCGATCGAAATCTAGAACGAGAAGGGCGGCTCTCCGCGCCAATCTTGAAGAAAAGAAAAAGGAGACTCAGAATATCCACTTCCACACTCCGATGAGTGCGCTCGAGAAGAACGGGATTCATATCAGCGTTGAGCTGCAGAAACAGTAGCAATCTCCATCGATGTCTTTGGGACCGCCATCTCCTAGTCACTAGTTGACTATATAACTCCATTCCATTTTCTCACTTCCTTCCCCACAGGCCCAACATATT
Source organism: Trematosphaeria pertusa (assembly GCF_010094035.1). Taxonomy (NCBI): domain Eukaryota; kingdom Fungi; phylum Ascomycota; class Dothideomycetes; order Pleosporales; family Trematosphaeriaceae; genus Trematosphaeria; species Trematosphaeria pertusa. The sequence goes on along the minus strand of NW_022987220.1, from coordinate 1,453,181 downwards.
CTCAACCCACTAAAAAGGCCGTCGAAACTATTCCATGGCCGGAAAAGGATCCGTGACCTTCACGCGTCTAAACGCGCTGCAGTTTACAATGATGGTTCGTCACCATCTATGAAAACCAAAGAACTACAAATCAAGCACAGAAGCGCAATGGAGAGAACTTCGCGCTAGAATCTACGGCCAAGAGGCACTATGGCGGAAGAGAGGAGAGAAAGTTCGTTGGGCTATGCACCCATACTTGCGCATGCATCTGAACATCAGAACGCAAAACCCCATGGCGCGAAAGTGCAATATCGCGATGAGCCATGGCCTGTGGAAGTTGTCGTAAAATCCGGCATGGCTATCAACAAACTGAGAAACTATAACGCCATCGCTCTGTTCCGAGGAAAGTCTCAAAACCTAGCAGCCGGTCATTCTATGTGGACGTGGCTCGTTGGAAAGCCCCTTAAGAAGATGCATTAACAACAGATGGAAGAGAACAGCGGATCTTTTGATAAATGCAACATCTCCAGGACCTCTAGATCTACGAAAAAGAGTCAATGGCGAAGGCATGGAGAACCCAGACCAACGAGATATAAAACCCTCACAGCGCTTCCTAGTTTCCTTCTCTCCACACCAGCTGGGTCAATCTTCCTCCGACTTAAACCTACACGATGGCAAGCTATGTCCTAAGGAACGAGTCGAGGACGATAGCACTAAAAACCGTTACCAACAATTCGAAGCGGAAACCAAAAGGACCCAAACTCCAAGGTAATGTGTCTGGAGAATCTTCCGACAAAAAAACCGCAATCCACCTATTCACTCTTGATCGAGTGCTCGAATGCAAGCACACTCCACACAAAACAGAGGCTAGATGCCCAGCCATCCAAGTTCATGGGATTAAAACATTCGCCACATACTCTCATAGCCGGCACGGCGAGCTCTTCCAGCAAAAACCATGCAGATGGAGGATTTATGCCTGCATCAAGACAACGGCGAACAAGTGCTCATGCCGACCCTAAAATGCGCCGGGGACTCGTGAGAAAGCTTAGATACAGTCCAGAACCCACACCACAGTCGCTGAATGCTTGGCAGCGTAATCGAAACGCTGCACGATAACAAAGACGAAAGTATGAGCACTTATAGATACGCTGTCTGCGACTCCTTCCTGCTCTTGGCCATCATTTTCGTGGTGCCTAGGCATCCGTTCATTCTCCGACTAAAAACGAGAAGGACAGAATCCACGGCCCGAAGCGGAATTCAGCGAGCCAGACACAAAAGCCTGCCGCTTATGACTACATGCTCAGCGCAGGGATTAACACTTCGTAAACTGCTACCCCATTCGGACTCGCGCGCCTAGTGGTAGCGGCGGTAGCTGTGGTGGCTAGAAAACAGACAAGATTGTACGGCATGAACAAGACAAGTGGCTGGCGAAAGCAATGTGATGGACCGGAGTCCTTTATCCAGCAGAAATTACCAATAAGTTCGCGGACTTCCGAGGAGACGAGTATATAAGCCTCCCTGATCCTCTCTCCTCTTACTCTCCACACGATCCTTTCTTTTGCTTGACTAAAAATTGGGAGCAGACCATACTGATGTCTTCCCGAGCGAAACTGTAAAAAAGACAAATTCCCGGCTCAACATGAGGACGTGCGCTTCGAGGCAGAGTCTGAGAAACAAAATGCGTTAGCATATTCTACTCATGAACTTACCTCTCTACTTTGCTTACTCCATTCGCCGATGAAAATCTACTACACACCGTCAGTACGGACTAAAATCACAATGAACACCTTGCGATGCTCTCTTCCTAAGTTCCCCCCGGTACGGTCTCATGGCTCCGGTGTTCTGGCTCCGCTAGCGTTTGTCAAAAACCCGATAGCAAGACATGATATGTGTGCGTTGGCATTGGGAAGGCATCATGGACATGAGTGGTAGGGGCGCAAAGATCATGGAACCGCTTAGTCGTCACAATTCCTGTTTCTTGAAAGCGAGTATATATATATACTTCGCTTGTTGTCCGCCTCTCTTCTTCAAGTCTCTCCTGACACTGGAATGACATGGATACGCTCGATGGGAATTATATCGAGGGTCGGAGCCCTGCATGCCTCTCTGTGAAAAACGAGATGAGTGCTGGGCATGGCGTAAGCCTAGGACGCTTTTCCATACTAGAAGAAAGAAACAAAAATAACGTCAACGACAAGCGTATGTCGGGCCCTTGTGTGGATGTCGGAAAGATCAAACAGCGAGATATGAGCAATATTCAGCGCCATCTTACCGTGCAGCGAAGAACGCGTAGGGAAGTCTATTGCAGATGGCAGCAGCGAGTGGTGGCGGTGATGGTGACGAGCACAATGGGAAAGGAAATTGAGTAATCCAGGATTAATGGAATTTCGAGAATCACAAGAGAAGCCTTCAAGGATCCCTGGAAGAGAGAGAGAGGACAAAGCCGGCTATTAGCTCTTTACGTGGACTTCTGAACCTCTTGAGGCTGCGCGATATCTAGTGAGATGTATATAGGTCAACGGCAGAGGACAGCGAAGGTGCAGGTGTTGAGCTCACGCGTGATTCGTGACGTGCATACGTATCGGACCGGCATCGGAGAGTTGATAAGATAGGTGACAGCGGCACGGATCCAGAACCATGGGAGATCTCGCCTTGGCCTCTGCCGAGCGGGATAAGCTGCAGCGACATGTATGGCGCAGTCAGCCATCACATCCGCGTTCCACATGCCTCCAATGAAGTGGATGCGGATGCGGACCTGAAACGACTGTTGATATTCGCACGATAAGGATCAGCAAGAGATCTCGATGAACTGCCGTGGTGTTCACGAGCTTCGGAGTTCGTATGGGGCCGACGCACAGGCGGACAAGGTTCTCTGCACCGCGGTGATCGACGGTGAGTTCAAGGGTCTGGTTCGTCGTCAGCGGTCGAGGCGGGGGACGTGGCAGCCCGCCTGTTGCTGTTGAGCTTCGGTATGCGAAGGACTCTTCAATCATGGCTCTGGTCACCGAAGGAAACATTGCTGCTGCGGATGAAGCGTTTCAGAAGCAAAATATTCGTGTTGTGGTGCCTTTCGCAATTCCCAAAGACGCGGTCGCAGGCCCGTGCAAAGCCTGCTCCGATCCAGTCGCCAATGGTGACGTTTTACGAGCCCCTCCACGACCTCAGCACCCTCGGAACCCCAGCCTGTCGCAATCCTTAGGAGCATGGCATCAGCGGGCACGCGACGTGCCATTCGCGTGTCTAGGAGCTGTTCCTGGTCTACGGGCCTCCACTCGCCAGACGGACCTTGGCGGGCTTTATTGGAACGCTCGAAATAGCATCGCTGCGCATGCGGCTGAGCTCACTAATGACTTTGCGTGACCGCCCACCTCAACGAGGAGTTGCTCGCTGATCTTCCTCGAATCTTCTTCGAATCTTCTTCTTTGGTGGTGTTTGCGTTGGACTTTGAGTTTGTGGTACAAGATGTTGGCTTTGGAGCAACCGCAAAGCTTGGTGAAGCGAAGTACTTCGATATGGAGACGGCTTTCGAGACGGGAGAGGGAACGGGAGCACAGGCCGCCAGTGCCTGAGAAAGTCGAGGTCGTCCACAAGCTCCAGAGGCGTCGGACCGAGCCCGCGAAGCAGAAGCCGAATAGGCCTGTTATTGCGCACCTCCAGCGGGTCGAAGTCCCAAGAAAGCATCCGGAAACGAAAGTAAACGCAAAGCGAGTCGTCGCAGCCGACATGCGCACAACGCCATTCCCCCCGTCGTCGCAAATTCGCACGGTCTCATGGAATGTCTTCCTGACCCCCGAACAAGTGTACCGGTTGGTCATGGGTTTCTGCCCTCAGGAAATGGAGGACAAGTGGTTCATTTACTCCGAGGGACCCGATCAATCCGGCAAACTGAAGGTGCACTTCCACCGCAGCTGGACAGGGCTGAAGATTGCGGAGCTGTTCGTCGTGATCGACTTGAAAGGAGAAGGAGCTGGCAAGATTGTGGGGATCAAATGGAATGGCACCGAGCAGACGAACGGGATGGACGAGGAAGAGGCGAAGTACATGGTCTCGACCACCTGCTCCTGGGTGCTTGGTGTCAGTCTCGAGACCATGTGGATATGATATGATTGTGGGGAGTAAGATAACAAGTGAAACGACTTATGAGGGGCTCGCACTGTTGATAAGACTGGATGTGGATCAGGGCTGGTGTTCTGGAGTTGTCGAGTTGGGGTTAAGAGACGCGACGTTGGTAGTTCCTTCCTCCTTTTTTTGTTCCACGTACCAATTCCGTAATATCCGGCTTTCGAATCTACAGTATGATTTTTCTTCGATCAATGTTGGGCTCTGTGCATGGAAATGGCGTAATACGAAGCGAGTGGTGTGTCCCTGTAATTTGTAGCGGTGGTGTTGGGGGCATTTATAATATATCCGCCTTCCTTGTCGATAGCTCGTACTCCGAAAGAAGACATCTACGTGAAATTCCATTGCCGAGAAGAATGCTCGCTAGGGTGATGGGCTCGTCCCGTGATTGAAATGGGCAGCACAAGAGCGAGAATGGAAGAAGCGAAGTGTGACAGGGAGGGAGCTAGAGGGACAGGGAACCAGAAATGAGTTGAGGAAAACGAAGGTCAGATGAGTTGGGTGTCGGGTGAAGATGTGATGGTGACGAGGCAAGTCGTACATCACTTCCTGTTTGTTAGTATTCTCGTGATTGGTACATCAACGGTTAGGAGGAGAGAATCTGCTCTCCATTCTTTCCCTGGATTATCTTGCATCTGATTGAGCTGCGTTTCGTCTGAGCGACAAACGATATCTTGCAGTCACATGACATGATCTGTTTCCGCATGCTACGGCAAAGCGTAATCCTTGCGCGGGTATTTCTTGCAAAATCCACGCTGTGGCAGTAATTGTAAGCTCTGAATTGAAGTCGTCGACAAATAGGAGAAAGGGAAGGGAGAGCATGCGGCCGCTGAGGAGGCCGTGGAGATCCGGCCCTACCGCTTCCGGCCAGTAGTGTCTTTTTTAGTGGGACTCCGCGGGCGGGGCAGCTTCCCAACCTCGACATCCACAGTCCGCGCCCTCGCCCTATATATCGGCTAGAGCAAGCTTGCTCTTCTGATTTAACATGTTGAGCCTTCCATCCGACATCCAGTTGCTCATCCTTGACCATGTGAGTTCCAATCGCCCCGCTCAGTGCCGCTGGATTCTTGGACTACCACAGGGCACATTGATTGAAGCATAAATTAACACCAACGCTCATAGATCAAGCTTCCCTCTCACCTTAAAGCGCTCTGCTTAACATGCCGCCACCTCCGCGCCCTTACCACGCCGCGACTGTACAAGAAGATCACCATTGATCTCGCTACCTATGACGACGTACCGAGGTTCTTCAGATGCATGACAGCCGGGGGTGGAGCGCATCTAAAGGACACAAGATGCCTTACTCTGCTGGATGACGCACTCCCTCCCGAGGCGGACTCCTTGCAACCTAACCGCCTGAACTTCGATCAGCCGCCAGGACCTCCCCAAGACGAAGCTACGAATAGAGTAATTTCGCCCGAGATGTCGACGAAAGTAGGCCTGATACTACATGTTCTTCCACGGAATTGCCTGCATACATTTCGGTATGGTCCATACCCTTTGTTATTCCTCGCCATATTTGTCATCTAGTGCTATATGATTGCTTCTCTTTCGTCAACCTTTCACTCGGAATTTCTCTGCGAAGCTGTTCTCGATCCCCGCCGGGCTAGCACCATGCGGTCGGACATTCGACCGGAGTGTACCATAGAAATGCTAATACTTCCCAGGTTCCAGTCCATTAAGTCGCTGGACGCCACACTCATGGGAAAGATCGATGAGTATCAGTCACAATCCTTGCAGTATATACATGTCACATTCGGGTATTCCTACGTCTAGGAAAATTTCACCAACCTGCGGACCGTTGATCTCTACATTCCTAAAATGAGTAGAGGGTCAGCCGTCCTGACGTATCAAAGAGTGTTTCAGTTGCCTGGGCTCGAACGCCTGAGCCTTGCGAATTCGCGATACCACGACTCAGGTCCATCCTTGGAGGTTGCACTGCAATCTATGGATCAGAAGTCTGCCCAACTCGACCAGCTGAGATCGCTCTCGTTATCTCACTTTGTCCTTCCGGAACTTACAAAGCCGTTGTTGAATATGTTGGGCATTTCCTTGCTCACTGAACTCACCCTGTGGAGGTGCGAGGAAACGAACGTCTTCCTCCGCGCGGTGGCTGAGACCCTCAAAGGGACAGAGCTGAACTTGAAGCATTTCGCCGTGGCCCTCCGTTTCCTTGAGGAAGAGGAAGACATCGACCAGCCTTTAGACAAAATTCTCTCATCATGTTCCAAACTCGAGAGCTTGTGTCTGGAATGGAGTGCCGGTCCAGGACATGAGCAACTCCGAGCGCCCCTCTTTGCGAAGATCTCCAAGCTTGGCCAGAGCCTCCGTGTACTCTCTCTCCACTGTAGCGCTTCTGAGGATCTGCGGCGGTTTCCATCTTCGGATACTTTGACACACCAAGAGTTGAAAACTCTCTGCTCGTCATGTCCGCATTTAGAGCAACTGGGTATTGAACTCATAGACGGGAGCCTCGACGAGCCCGACGACCTCACCCTATTCATGGTACTTTCCCTATGCACCAAAGCCCTCTACCCAAAATCCACTAACAATATTCAGGGTGCGCTGGCTGATCTGCCCCAGCTCAAGATACTCCACCTGCGCCAAGGCTTCGGAGAGCCACTTCATGAAGGAAACATCCACGTCTCCAAAAAAGACATGACCTACAAGCTGCAGCGCCTCGCGAATAATCTGTTCGACTTTTCATCCCTCCTCTCGCCCAATCCGTCACTTGAAGCGTTGGTCATCGGCCAGGATAGGCGCTTGAGTCTACAAGGAGAGGTGCAGGGCTTCACCGATTACACGTCCAGGCACTGCTTCATTAGGAGAGAGCAAAAAGACATCCTAGGAAGAACGGCTGCTATTGGTGTTCCTGTACCGTCCTACATCTTGCGGTATGAGAAGGATTACGCTGGAATCATGGACTGGCATTTCAACTGGTGGTGCGAACCTTGTTTCTTCATGCCACGGCTTCCTGGTCGCTTTCACGACGACTAGGCGGTTTCTGAAGCCGTGGCATATCAAAGGGGAATCGCGAGCTGCTTGACAAACAGCGACCGGGTACCGGATGAGCTCTTTGGGACACAACCTCTGCTCGTGGTGTTGGCCGCCGCTAGGGCCGTCCTATTTCAATCCGACAGCTAAACCAGCAGGCATCTAAGTCGGTTCGCTCGAAAGTATGGGACCACCCAAAAAAAAACACCTCGAATAAGGAATACGGAGAGGACAGTGAGCAGATAGAACGGCGCCATGGGCCGTCGTATAAGGTTATGCGGGTGGAGTCGACCATGTTTGACCAAGTGAAATGGGAACCTTTCGTATTAAATTCAAAATCATAAAATCATTTACGTTTCGAGATCTACCTTATCGCATAGAAAGCTTCGCGATGAAAATGTTCCTCGACTCTCGCGCACCGTGTCACCGATCGGGATGAGCTCATCCAACCTCGGCATCTTTCTAGTCCTCCCCGCGCAAACCACCATCGCTCCCCAACCACAGCCATGACGTGCCGACATCCCGCACCGCACCCTCTTATACGGGCTTACTATGCCAGGTCCCGTCCTGTCCCGTCCTTTCTGCCTCCTTAAATCGATCCAATTCAGAGTCTCCATTGCGAGACGTCCTCATTTCTCGACCGCGTCCAGCCGAACCCAAGCTTCCCGCAAACAGCTTCACACACGCACGATTGGGAAGCGATTCGAAAGAGAGACCGCTGTGGACAGGACACAAAGAAGGAGCATGAGTTCGCCCGCAGACCACCAGCCGCTCAAAAAGCCGCCAAAGACGCCAGCAATCCCGCGCCCTTCCTCAAGGCATGTACTTCCCCCCCTCCACTTCCCTACCCTCTATGCCTCTTCCTTCGCGAAACCACCAATACACCGTCCCCTTTCTTCCTATCTATCTGATCAAGGGCTAACCCACCGCCGTACCCCAGCGTCCTCCTCATATCGCCCCAAAACCAAATCCTCCTCCTCCACCGCGTCCGCACAAGCTCCTCCTTCGCCTCCGCGCACGTCTTCCCCGGCGGCGCCCTCTCCTCCACACACGATGGCGAGATCCCGCCTCCCGACCACCCGGGCAGACACTCCGACGGCCCCGCCTACCGCATGGCCGCAATCCGCGAGACCTTCGAAGAAAGCGGGATCCTGCTGGCGAAGAGCAAAAAAACCGGCTCCTTCTTCACCGAGATAAGCGACTCGGAGCGCGAAGAAGGCAGAAAAGCCGTGCACGCGGGGACAACGAAGTTCGCCGAGCTCCTCGCCAAATGGGGCGCGGAGCCCGACACCGCGAGCCTGCTGCCCTTCACGCGCTGGATCACGCCGCCCAACGTGGCCAAGCGCTTCAGCACGCAGATGTACCTGTACTTCCTGCCGCTGGGGTCCGTGTCGCCGACGAAACACGCGGCTCCCGCTTCTACGCCGCCCGGCTCCGGCCTCGCAGAGGAGGATGAGATTGTAATCCCGAACCCCACGCCTGACGGCGGCATCGAGCACACGGCCGCGCGCTTCCTGCCGCCGAATAAGTGGATCGACCTCGCGCGGTCGAACCGCATCATCCTGTTCCCGCCGCAGTTCTTCCTCACGTTGCTGCTCGCGCCGTATCTCTCGCCGACGGTGACATCGCCCAGCTCGCCCATCCCTTCCACCGCAGAACTAGCGCAGGAGAGGGAGCGGCTGATGGATTTCCTGCGGAAGCCGAGGATGTATGACGGCAAGCCGGAGGTGTCGTTCGCAGAGGCGTGTATCAGCCCCGTGGTGCTGGGGAAGGGGCAGTATGGCGAGCGGGAGCAGGACGGGGTAGGACAGGGTGTGGATCGGTATACGGCGGTGTTGCGGCTGGATTACCCCGGGAAGGAGGTCGAGGAGCTGGGGTATGGGCGGAGGAGCGGGATTAGAGAGTGGGTTGTTACGACGCGGTTTAAGGGCGAGGGGCCGCGGGATGTGGATGTCAGGAGGAGGGAGGATGTGCTGGGGAAGGGGGCGGGGAAGCTGTAGATAGACATGTGTTTAGTTAGACTCACGGGCGATAGAAGGTGGGGATTTGGATAGAGATAGTTGCATTTGCATTGCCTTTCATTCTTTTTTTACTTACTCTTGGCTGTACTACCCCATTACATCATGGACTATTCGTTGCATCTGTGTAGATACTGTACTCTTCTAACATGCTCATGCTCCAGCGCAAGTGCAAGCGCGAAAGCCACCCTATCATATGAATCGTGCCCGCAAAAGAAGAGAAGCCGTCATGAACAACATGACATATTCGCACCATGAAACGACGAAGAAACCAGAAACGGAACCGCAACACCGACACCGACACCAATACCGCGGCCACCCTATGCAAGTGAAAACGAAGGTATATTCACCCCACCCCTCGCCATCCAAGCCATCAACACCACCAACCCATTTCCTAGGCTTGTACCCGATTCGCCTGATGACCCAGATGCCCCTACTCATCCCGATAAAACTTCTTAAAAATTAAGTGCAAAAACAAGTTCACATTAACCCTCGCGGCGCCCTCGGCCCCCTTGGACGCATCCCCGAACAGGTTCATAAACTGATGGTTATCGAACTGCGCCTGCAGGAGTCCATCGAGGGGTACTTCTGCGAACGCACCAGGGATCATCATGGAACCCTGGCTGCCCTGGATCTCGAACACGCCGACGGTGTTAGAGCTAATGGTGACGTCCAGGCGATCCCATTGGCGCTCGGGGTAGCCCTGCCAGGAGACCAGGATACCTTTTTCGGCGAGATTGCGCGCCGAGTATTTGAAGCTGCCAAAGCGGTATTCGCGGCCGGAACGCTGGAGCTCGCGCATGTGGTTGTACTGGCGGGTGAAGGGGAGGAGGAACTTCTTCTTCCCGCGCTTGTTTTGCAGCGTTACCATCGCTTGCTCGATGTAGTCATTGTAAGACTTCAGCTGCGAATCCAGGAAATGCGCTTTGTCGTCTAGCGCAGTGAGGGTAGCGCGCACGCCCTCGAGTTCCTTAGTGCGCTGGATGCGCCGCCGGTGCTTGGTGCGGATATCGACAGCGATGGCGTTGAGCAGGTCCTGGTAGTGGTTATGTGGCGAGATGCGGCCGGCGCGCTGAAGAGTGAGGATGTTCTCCAAGGCATAGCGTTTCAGGGTTGGGTAGTCCATGTCGAGGAGAGTGGTAGAGGTCATGTCGGTGGTGTAGGTAGACGCGGCGGAGGAGCGCAGCTTGCGCGAGCGGTCTTTGTTATGGGCGGCGAGTTCTTCGCGCACGAGCGCATCCCAGCGGTCTTCGTCTTCGGGGGTGACAGGTTTGCACATGATTTCTGTGAGGTTGGCGCCTTGTTGGATGCGGATGATGTAGAGGATGTAGCGCTTGGTCTCCATGAAGAGAGCTTTGACTGCTGCGTCGGGATCTGGAGAAGTTAGTGACTGGTGGGATCATATAGACCGACATTACTTACCTTCTTGCTCGTGGAACTTGGGATTGAGAGTCAACGTGATCTCGGTAGAGCTGACGTGCAACAGCTCGCTCTCGTTGTTCTTTGCACTTCCGAGCTCACGAATGACTTCTCGAAGAGGATCGTCCTGACAGGGGCAGAGGATCGGGAGGTCGTCGACGACGAGGCCGTGGATTGCGAAGATATCGGCGAGCTTGATGTAGAGCGTTGGCTTCGTGCGGGCAAACAGATCGTTGAACTCATCGATCTCGAACTGCGCCTCGGCGTCACGAACATTGATCATGTTAGACCAGATGTCCTGCAGCCGATCAATAGCTTCAGTGATGTAGCTATTCAGGGGCTGCAAGTACACATTCTCTCCGCCAAATAACCGGCCAGCGGCCACTTGACCGAGGACTTTGGCAACCTCGCCGAGATTCCGGTTCATGAGTGGCGATAGGCCACGGTCAACAACACCCCAGTGTTGGGGGTGAAGCAGCGCAGGTTGCATGTAGGATTTCCATACCCAATGTCCGGCAATTTGGAGAAGCTGTTCTTGGGCTTCATAGGGGAACTTTTGTCGTAGTTCCTCAAACATCTGCTGAGCGAGATACCGGACGCCGTAAGGCATTCTGTGAAGCACTTCTTCGGTGATCGAGAAGAACTGATCAGCGATATCTCGGAGATCCTGAAGGTGATGGATGAACGTCTCTCGCGTCTCAGGGTCTTTGATCGCTTGGTCTCGGGTGACGTTGGGGTCGCGCCGACTCCGCTGGCCCGTTCGCAGCTCCTCGTTATTGATTGCCGACCGGTATATCTGCATCGGATCGCTTTCTAGGTCAAGGTGTTCATTCTCGACGATATTCTCCTTGATCAACGGACCAAAAAGATCCTTCAAGAACTTCCGGTCCTTAGGAGATCGCACGTAGCTGTTGAAGAGTTTCGTCCAGAAGAAGTTGCCGCGGATGTACTCTTGGAGGGCCCCACAGCCATCCACCTCTTCTTTCAGCGATCGAGCCATAAGCTTCAGGAGATAGTACTCTTCCCTTCGCTTCTGAGCAAGGCCAAACAAGCTCATCGTCAGCTGTTCGATGCGCTTAGTATCTTTGTCAGCGAGGCCCTGCTCCCTGAGACGCTTGAAGAGTCGCGCCATGTACTGTGGCTGAGTCTGAAGAATAAAAAAGAGCTCCTGGTAGTGCTCAAGCTTCCGTCGAGAGTTCTTGTTCAGTGCCTTAAGGTCGAAGGGGTCCTTAGAGGAGATGTCCTTGCTGCTGAGGAGTGTTCCCACATGACCACCGAAGTGCTTCTGGTGCTTCACGACTTCATCGAGGGTGATCTTGTTCTTGACCAGTAGTGCGATCTTGATGTCCAGCTGGTCAATATACTGCTCTGCAAGCTCGTTCTGGCGGACGTGTTGAACCACCGTTTTCCGGAGGCGCTCGAATTCTGTGCTCTGTATTAGCAAAGACTCCCAATAGTACAAAGTGGGACGACTTACCAATCTCTTCATCGAAGTCGATGTCGCTATCGTTGAGCAGATGCACAAAGTTCTTGACGGTTGAGACAGGAGGATTCTTGCCGCTGGTCAAGCTCTTGTACGCCTCGCCCTGCTGACGCCCGCGAACAAAGCTCTGGAGCTTGATGACCTTCTCCATGTTCTCCTTGTAATACTTCTTTTTCTCGGCGAACTTCCTCCTGATCATCATGCCACGAGCGAGCGCTTGCAGCTCGACGATCATTACATCGTGCTCCTCAACCAGGGCCAGAAGGGCGCCGATCTCTAATCGCAGGACCATTGCCCGTGCGAGCGCCTGGAGTTGAACGATCTCAGGCTCCTGGATGTTTAGCTCACATAGGAGCTCGTACGTGCGCTGCCGTTGCATGTAGCCCCGACACGCTGCTTGCAGGTCCAGAATGGTGGGTGTTTGTGCCTGTAGAGCCTTGAGATCAGAGAAGTGCCTCTGGCGCGACATGAATCCGCGCATGTAAGACTGAATAGAAGTAATGAGAGGTTCCTGATCATTCAATTGCGCGAGGATATCCGCAACCTCAGAACGAAGCTGGCCTCCTCTTGCAACAGCCTGGAGATCAGTGATTTGAGGCGCCTCGGCTTGGAGCGCTTCCTGCAATTGCCTGAGGGAGTTTCTCAAGGAGTTGCCTCGAACCGTAGATTGGAAGTCGGACCAATTAACATCGGTACGTACCAGCTTCTCTTGCATTTCGGCATTCTTCTTTCGTTCTATCGCGCCCCTGGCAGCGGCCTGCAGGAGTGTGATGATGGACTCGTGTTGGCGAAGGTTCTCCTGGTCAGCTCGCAGCGACTGACGCACGAGCGTTGCTCGCGATACGGCTTGAACCTGGGAGATCTCGGCTTCATTCTCCTTCAGTTCTGCATATTCCCGGTCGATCTGGTGTCGGATGAGGGCTCCACGGATCATGGACTGGATGTGCAATACGGCGGGTTCCACATCGCGTGTCTGTTCGTATCGCTCGGAGACCCGCAATCGTTCTAAGGCTCCCCGAATGGCGGCCTGGAATTGTCGGATACCGTTCTCGTGACGTTGCATTCTAGACTTGGTGTACTGAACTTGCGTCCGGGCTTTGCGTCCCCTGAATAGATTCTGCACCATCAGGACCTGGGATTGTTTGTCGCGCCAGTATTCCTCCTCGCCCCGTAATCTCGACCGTATTAGGAAGCCGCGAGCGGCGCTCTGGAGATGGATTGCGAATCGTCGCATGTCCATGCGATAGTAGGCGATTTGCCTCGCCCAGTCGCCTCGGATGCGCGACTGAAGGTCAACGATGAGTTCTTCCCTATCCCAGAGAAATTGCATCATGTTTCCGAGCCGCATCCGCAGCAGGGCACCCCGAATCTGTGCCTGGAGATCGGCAATGATGGCTTCGTTCTCGGCGAGTTCGCGGTCGATGCGATCTTCTTCCGATTCCACCGGCTCGGGCTCTGGCTCGACAGCAAACTTGGCTGACATGCCAGAGAAGTTGGGCATGCTAACCCCAGCCTTATCGAGCCCTTTCTGCATGGCTTCCAGCTCGTGATCTTCGAATTGTAGCTTGCCTACAAGGTTCCCGATACGGAAATCGACCATGCCCTTGCGGAACAGGAGCCATGAGAGCGCGTGAATGCAGTAGATGACCTTGGGTATGTTCTTCTTCTCGTATAAGTCGACAAGCTCGAATCGGAAGAGGTCGGGAAGTTCTACGTCGGCCAGGAACTTGAACAAATGGGCGTAGTTGTTGGAATGCCGCCATTGCAGCTTTGGGTCCCGGAATATCCGCAGTGGTCGTCCTTGTATCGCCTGAACCACCTCGGCCAGAGTCACCCCGTCTCTTAATGCTTCTTCAAGCTCCACGACGGGCGGAATGTCTTTGTGGATGATGTCTTCTATCCACTCCTTTGCCTCTCCAATGTGACACAGGTATTCGTACGCCTGCAGGAATTGCCTCTGCTGGTCCATCCAATTCCTGCTCGCCCAACTTGAAGCTGTCTTCTTCCCTCGCGCTGAGTCGGTGCGCTGCAACCTTCTCCGCCCGTGTAGACCAACCACTTCCTGCTCGGGCGATTTGATTGTGAAGTCTTCCTCTGAAGCTGTCTCGGCAAACTTGGACAGCGTCCGGAGATGACCTGTTGCGGACTTTCCGAGCTTTTGCAGGTCTGGTCGCTCGAGATGGGTCGCGTTGTGGGGTCGAGAGGAGTGGTCACGGGCAGGTGCGCGGATCGAGTCGGAGCGGGAAATGGCCATAGAGAGAGGGCGCGGTTTTGCGGGCGGAGAAACGGAGCCATCGAAAGAGTTGTATCGAGCAGGGTCGACGCTCTGCGATCGTGTGTGTGTCCGTGTCGGACTGTTCGTAGGACTGTTCGTCGGACGAGCAGGCGGTTCGGGCACCGGCGAGCTCTGCGGCACCTGTGGGAGCGGACGCAGAGCCTTGCGCATACTTGCATATGCACTGCCCGGGTCAGTATCTTCGGAGCCAAAGTAGCTCTCTGTGCGTGGTTGTGAGAGCGCCGTCGCCTCGCTCAGACCTCGGCGGTGCCCCGTGGTCACCGGAGGATAGCCGTTCGATGCATCGCTTGAGAATGTGCTTGACCGGCTGGGTGTGTATCGGTTCGAGTTGCTCGAATACGTCGACGAGCCATTAGATGCTGTGGATGTCTGGCGCAGCGGTGAGGGCGAAGTCGCCTGGTGGCCGAGTCGTGTGCGCGGGGCGTAGGAGTAGCTCATGGCGAGCGCATATGTCGACAGCAGATGTTGCGTATAAATCGGCGAGGCATACGTCGCACAGCTTGCGGGTGGAAACGTCGGATTGCGGTGCTTCCTTGAGGCTCAAGAGGCCGTTCTCGAGACCGCGATATTACAAGTCGGACGGAGGCGCCTGCCTGCGAAACGAGCCCCAACGGACTCGCAAAAGGATCCGTCAAAAGGGTCGAATTTGACCAGGCCGGCGCAGAGCGACTGCGTGACCAAAGAAAGTAATGAGGAATGTGGGATTGGGATAGTAGCTTGGAGTCGCGGCGGCGTGGAGGCTGGAATTGGAGGTGCTCGGCTATGGCAGGACTTGTTTACCGCGACCGGGGTGTTTGGTGGTTGCCCTTGGTTACGCCTCAACAGCCATCTTCCCCGCCACGAAAACCTCTCCCGCCTCACGTCACACGCCGGGCCAGCGCCAAACAGGGCCAGTGAGGACCCAATTCTTGCTTCCCGCTTGACGAATGCTCTGTTCGCCCAAATGTTCCTGTGACCCCGGCGATTCGCGCAACTAGCAAGGACAACAATGTGCTTCAGGTTCTGGTTTGGCGGCTCAGCTCAGCTCGTTGACGCGACGCGGTCGAAGTGTAACGCGTGCTAGATGCACTCTCTGTCTTCAGCGGGACATCATTCGAACAATACTAGGAACCGAAGAAAAGTCGTGGCCCCGACATCCCAAAGCGCTCCAGGGCTATTTGCGACCAAGCTCCATCTAGCTAGACTCGAGACTGACGAGAAAACGCGCTAGTACACGTGACCGAACGCACAGGCCACATTTCCCCCACACAAAAAGTTTCGCGCTCGTCGAACTCTTCTGCTCTTGGGAAAAGCCCGCCTCTTTTTCCCGGCCATAGTTCCACCACGAACTGCGGTCTATTTCGTTAGTCAAGCCTTTTCTATCACTTCTCTGTTCCTCGAGAAGTCTTTCTGATCATGCCTATCCTTAACGGCGACGCTATGACCAATGGATCCGCGGACGGCCTAGACTTTTCCAAAGCCCTCGAGGTACTCAAGAACGAGTACCCCGAGCGCGATGGGATAGATGTGAAGACGCTCATTGACTCTAAGGTTAACGGTGGTCTGACATACAATGACTTCCTGATGCTTCCTGGCTACATTGGTGCGTTCCTCTCTATGTAGACACGACCGCTCTAACACGCTGCACCTAGGCTTCCCCGCTTCAGAAGTCACACTCGATACACCCGTCACAAAGAGAATTACCCTCAAGACTCCTTTCGTCTCGTCGCCCATGGACACAGTGACGGAACATAGCATGGCCATCCACATTGCGCTTCTGGGTGGCTTGGGTATCATCCACCACAACTGCTCTATGGAGGAGCAGGCGGAGATGGTGCGCAAGGTCAAGCGATTTGAGAACGGCTTCATTCTCGACCCGGTCGTCATCTCGCCGACGACCACGGTCGCAGAGGCAAAGGCGCTGAAGGAGAAGTGGGGCTTTGGAGGGTTCCCAGTCACAGGTCAGTTATCCCCTTCACGAATTGGGCTTTGTGCCGGCCTTTATTATGATGATCAATCTTTGCCCTTTTAACTTTCGTTCATCCGCAACGGTTCCGCCGTGGTGTGGAATTATGGAGATTTCTGTCTGATGCAAATTTTCGCCGCCTTTCCCTTAAAGTGCATAGCGCCACCCAGTTGCTGACGAGATATGTACAGAGGACGGCACCCTGCGCTCTAAGCTCGTCGGTATCATTACCCCGCGCGATGTCCAGTTTCATGCCAACTTGAACGACCCGGTGACCGCCGTTATGTCTACCGACCTGGTCACTGCCCGTCAGGGCATTGACTTGAGGGAGGCTAACGACATCCTCAGCAAGTCCAAGAAGGGCAAGCTTCCGATTGTGGACGAGAACTTTAACCTCATTGCGCTGCTCTCGCGTTCCGATTTGATGAAGAACCTCCACTACCCGCTCGCTTCCAAGCTTCCACACTCAAAGCAGCTCATCTCCGCTGCAGCTATTGGCACTCGTCCGGAGGATAAGATTCGACTCCAGAAGCTTGTTGAGGCAGGCCTTGACATTGTGGTGCTCGACAGCAGCCAGGGTAACAGCTTGTATCAGATCGACATGATCAAGTATGTCAAGGAGAAGTACCCCGGTCTCGACGTAATTGGCGGAAACGTCGTCACCCGAGAGCAGGCTGCTGCTCTGATCGCCGCGGGCGTTGATGGCTTGCGTATTGGTATGGGAAGCGGAAGTGCTTGCATTACCCAGGAGGTCATGGCTGTTGGCCGACCGCAGGCCACCTCAGTCTTCAACATCGCTCAGTTTGCCAGGCGATTCGGCGTACCTTGCATTGCCGATGGTGGCATCCAGAACGTTGGCCATATCGTAAAGGGTCTCGCTCTCGGCGCTTCTACTGTCATGATGGGTGGTCTGCTCGCTGGTACGACCGAATCCCCAGGCGAGTACTTTGTCAGTCATGATGGTCAGCTTGTCAAGGCTTATCGTGGCATGGGCTCTATTGATGCCATGGAAGACAAGAAGGCCGGAGTTGGGAGCAAGAACGCAAAAGCGAGCAATGCCGGTACTGCGCGTTACTTCTCGGAGGGTGACCGCGTCTTGGTTGCTCAAGGTGTTTCAGGATCCGTCCGCGACCGCGGTTCCATTACCAAGTTTGTGCCCTACCTGATGGCAGGTGTCCAGCACTCGCTCCAGGACATTGGTGTGAAGAGCGTGAGGGAATTCCAGGAGGGTGTGCGCAACGGCACGGTTCGGTTTGAGCTAAGAACCGCGAGTGCACAGGCTGAAGGTAACGTCCATGGCCTTCACAGCTTCGACAAGAAGCTCTACTCTTAGACATACCCCCCATGCATGCATCTGGAGCGGCGTTTGGTGAGACTTGGTCTATTTTTATTGATGCAGGTGATTGATGGCTTATGGATTTGGTATGGCAGAAAAGCAATGATACCATGTTTACTATCTTCGCTCAGATTCTCTCCAACTTCTCCATGCCCCTCCGCTCTCTATTCAAGAAACCCTGCAATACCGCAGGAGCTTGCCGTTTACTACGGCAACCCACCTACTCTAGCTTAAACTCCGTCTTCCTCAAGAACTCTTCCAAGTTAGTCAGCTTACCTCTCGCCTGGGCCTTCGCCCACTCAACCTGCTCCTTCATGTTCTCGCCATAGTACCCATAATCCCTGAACAGCAGGTACATTTCGAAAAGCTGCTCCCTGTACCCCTCCGGCAGAAATCCCTTGAACACCTCATCTGGAACATGCTGGAACTTGACCGTCTTGCCAGAGACCTTCGACATGGTGGCGGCCACTTCATCCATAGTGTACAGACCCTCAGCCGCAGCGAAGAACTTCCCCTCGTACTTCTCCGGCTCAGCGAGGATAGCAGACACCCAGGCGCCCGTGTCCGTAATATCGAGCTGAGGCAGGACAGTATCACCACGGCACAGGCTAGCCAGGACATACGTCCCGTCATTAGCAGTCGAAGGTCTCGGTTTCTGACTCGTGTAGTAGTTCTGGAAAAACCCCGCCGGCGCAAAGAACGCGCTCTTCACCGGCAATCCGCGGATATACGTCTCGATCTCCGCCTTGACGTCGAAGTGCTCCACCCGCTTCAGCTTCCCGCCCGAGATCTCGACCGGGTGCGACATCGAGCTCCAGATTATGTACTGCGCGCCCTGCCTCAGCGCCTCGGAACACAGCGCTTGGGCCTGCGCCGTCTCGATGGCTTTCGTGTCGCGGCCGTAGTGCGTGTTGGTTACGGCGAAGATGAAGGATGCGTTTTTCAGGGCGCCGGGGAGCGTGGACGGGTCGTCCATGTCCGCGCGGACGACTTCTGCGCCTGCGGAGGCGAGGGCTTGCGCTGCGGGCGTGTTGGGGTTGCGTGTTATGGCGCGCACGGAGTAGCGCTGGGAGAGGTCCGGGGAGGAGAGGACGGCGTGGGCGACCGAGCCGCCTTGGTTGCCGGTGGCGCCGAAGACGACGAGGAGGTGCTTTCCTCCGGACATTTTGGCCAGGTTGTTTGGTTGTTGTAGATGAGTCTGGAGAAGAGAAGATGGTATACGATACTCAGATGCCTTCGTTGATATGAAGGGAGTTGACAAAGCTGGTATGGTATCGGAGATGCGATCTCGCTCTGTAATAGCTCTCTCCTCTATACCTGGGTATCGACATTTTGGAACCCATTTTATACCTCACTTCCCTCCAACGCATTCCCAACGTTCTGGTTCGGGCCCTACGACTTCTCCTCTTGCCATCTCCGCAGCCTTGCGGAGAAGACGGAGTTAACGCCTGGTCGTCCAATCAGATTGATCTAATCCGGGCCGGAGCCGAGAGTACGCCTAGGCCCGAAGCGTGCATACGAGCAGAGGAATGGTAGGTTCTTGGCCGGTGTGGTTGATGGTTGTTTGGTATTTTGGAAATTCGTGGGAGGACTAGAGAGGGCTTGCTATTGGCTCTGTGTTTGGGTGGTTTATTTAAGAAGAGATTTGATTGGTGGACGCGTTGGAATTGGGAGTCGTTGACGAAGTGGCGTAAACAGAGCATCATAGCATTCCTGCTAAGTCCAATCTATTCTCCGATATTTTTGACGTCGGTGGGTCGGTTGTAGAACCGCACGAGAGAATGGATATATCCATGAGCGTCGGGGATAGGAGGTTGGCTTGGAGGTGGAGAGGTGCGGTACGGCCATGCTGTTTTCCTAAGAACGCAAACGCGAAGCATGCAATGCGTAACGTACGCCGCAAATAAGGCCATCCCAATTTCTCAGAGACTCATATGCCATCTATATCTCGCGCGATCGAGCTCCTTGAGTGTTCAGCTGGGAACCACTCAGTTTGACAGAGCTCACGCTCGGAATGATGGGCATGAAGGTATTTGGTCTCTTTGTCTTCTATTTAGAGGGTAGTGTGATAATCTTTCTAGATAGCACAAGAGATATGTAGAAAACATCTAATAATACATTTACCATGCAGAGAGGACAACACGAAGAAACGAAACCGAAATCCTAGGGTTTTATACAAGAAACGCACGACCCGTCTAACAAACAACGTGTAACAACTATCCAATGTGGGTCTCTCCTCCTACAGTTACTTCTTATATATTTACACACCAGCCTCCTTCTCTGCGCCACCCGATTTCGCGTTCGCGGCGCGGTTCTCCGCCTGCGCAGCAGCCTCCTTCTTAACGCTCTTCCACTCCAAAGCAACCGAGCCGAGGATAGTAAGACACGACACGATCAACCCAACCTGGAACACCACGCGGAGCGCCTCATTATAAGCCGTGAGAACCGTTCCCCGCATGCTCGCAGGCAGTGAGCTGAGCAATGACGTGGCGCCGCCCGATGTGACAAGGCTAGGATCAAACCCAGGCAAGCCAGAAAGTCGTTTCAGAAGCTGATTATCCAGTACGTTCTCCCCAATAGAGATGAACACAGTTGCCCCGATAAGCTGCCCGAAGAACATGAGCGCCGAGCCGATCGCCACATCCTGCTTAGGTAGAACGGTTTGCGCGGCGAGATTTGGTGCTTGGAAAGCGAGGCCCATGCCGAATCCGTAGAGGATTTGGTATCCGATCCACTTGCCTTCGGTCGTGTCGACTTGGAGGGTCGTCAGGAGTCCTGAGCCGACGGACATGAGGAACGCTCCGAGAATCGCGAATGGTGTGTAGTATCCGATCTTCTGAGTCGCGATTCCACCGAAGATAGATGCGGCGACCATTGATAGCATCAGAGGCAGTAGTCGGATGCCTGAGTCTACGGCAGAGGATCCGGTTATTGATTGGAACCAGATCGGGAGGAAGTACGCTGTTTTAGGTCGGCCGACAGTACCCAAAGTATCAGGGAATGCGGTGCTCTTACTATAGATGTACATCGAAGCCCCGATACATGTTGTTGCCCAGCAGCCAGCCGCGATGCTGCGCTGCTTGAAGATTCTCGGCGGGATTGTGGCAGTGCCGGGAAGGAGTATCTGAACGGCAACAAAAGCAATGCCCAATACTCCCATAAGAGTAAGCAATGCTATGATTCGCCCATTGCTCCACTGGAGATAGTTAGCAAACCTGAACTTTAAGACTGCGCTTCGAGTGACGCACAGCATACGTCTGGCCACCCCACTGGAGTGCTAACAGAAGACAGACCACACAAGGTATCAAAGCCGAGGTTCCAAGGAAATCCAGCTGTGTCAGTTTTTTCGTCCAAGGGAGCTTGGTTGTATCTCGGTCGGGGACCTTTAGACACAAAGCAATGACGGCCATTGCCACCGCTCCGAAAGGCAGATTGATGTAAAAGCACCATCTCCATGATATCTTTGAAGTAAAGGCGCCACCAATCAAGGGACCGACAATTGAAGCAATGCCGAAGAGGGCGCCGAACAGGCCTTGTATTTGGGGCCGCTTCTCCAGAGGAACAGCGTAGACTATAGTTACGATCTGCGGCACGCGGCCGGTCAGTACTATTAATGAGTGGCGGAAGGCCAACTCA
Organism: Trematosphaeria pertusa; assembly: GCF_010094035.1. NCBI lineage: Eukaryota > Fungi > Ascomycota > Dothideomycetes > Pleosporales > Trematosphaeriaceae > Trematosphaeria > Trematosphaeria pertusa. Next base: position 1,431,956 of record NW_022987220.1, on the reverse strand, counting down.
CGGATCCTGAAAAGATCCCAGCCGCGCCAACTCCGGCGAGTGCTCTTCCCACGATGAAGGCGGTTGAGTTCGAAGCGGCCCCACAGACAACGGAGCCGAGTTCGAATAGCAGGACGTTCGCGAGGAAGACGCCTTTGACGGCATAGAGCGTGTAGAGCTTTCCGAGCAGGAGTTGAAACGAGCAGGATGACAACGTGTATGCACTCCCGTACCAGCCAACATCAGGAAGGGAGTGGAAGTCATTCGTGATTTGGGGTATGGCCTGGCCCGGGTTAGTCCACCGTGGTCTCGCACCGCTAAGCGCTGTTTGTGAGGTCATGCTCATACCGTTGAAATAATGGTCCTATCTAGACCAACTAGAAACATGCTGAGGAGGACCGAGGTCAGCAAGAGCACAACCCTTGGGGCCGATTGCTCCTGATAGGTGTCGCCCAGTTTGCTCGAGTCGCTCGGAGTCGCCACATCGAGAGAGACCTTTTCTGTCGCACCCGAATTGCCGCTTTGTGAAGTCGTAGGTCGTCCAGTCGCCATGGCCATGATGAAAGCCGTTGATATCCTTCGACCCGAAGAACCTATCACGAACCCCTGGAAGCCGGGTTCAGAAATGTTGGTGTGAGCGACAGGCAACAAAGGTTTGAGGTAAAGAATTGTGTCTTATTTATTAGGAACGAAGAGATCCTCTGACTTCGGAATGGAAAGAGTGAAGTGGAACTTGAGATTTAGGAAGAAATCGAGCTCCCATATATCCACGAACCGAAAAGGACTAGGCCACGACGTAGACATTTTGTCGGGTTCTAACAAAGCCCGGGTGTAGAAAGGGCTTGCGGGTGCTTTCCGGGGGTTGGACACACGGCTCGCCATTGTGGATGGTGCCGTCGACCGAGCGTTGGCGAGATGGGCTTGTGGTGTTGTTGCGGACGTTAGTAGAGCCCGGCGGACTTTACAAAAGCCCGAGATGCGCTAGCTGTTTTAGGATAGCTACGTGAAAGTTGGAGGTGGACCAACCCCTCACTCTCATCTTTCACGCCTCAACGCTCGCCTCTTCCATATCTCCCAGCTTAGGAGGCTCCCTGATTTCATCCTATCGGTGCCTACGAACCCTGGATCTTTACTTGTTATATTGCGTCCAAAGGGTTCTGCATCCTGGTCCTACAGCCATGTCAACGGGACCCATTCAAGAACAAAATAAACCGGACCCGTCTCGGTCTTTACATCCCCCGCTCTCCCAAGCATCGAAGCCACAGCGAGTCCTCTCGTGCGTGCTCTGTCAGCAGCGTAAAGTCAGGTGTGACCGCAAGTTTCCCTGCACAAACTGCATTAAGCACCAGACGCAATGTGTGCCTGCGACGCAGGTGCGTCGGCGAAGACGCCGGCTCCCGGAACGAGAGCTTCTGGATCGTCTCCGCAAGTATGAAGAGCTTCTTCGTCAGAACAATGTCCAGTTCAAGCAGCTCCATGGGGATCCCGTTGGTGGAGAGGATGAGTCTCCTGCCGGCAGCTATGTATCAGACGATGAACAGCTGGAAGCTGAAGGCTCGATTTCGTCTTCCACTTCTACCAATTTCAAGTCTGGAAGAGGATATGAGCCTAGGTACGTCGTTTCTACTTCGCTTCTCTCTTCTCTTTGTACCCTCCCCGGCGCGCTTTCAACCTATCACTGGCGCCTTAATATAACTAACTCTCTGCAGAAACTACTACAACGTCATGAGCCAAGGGGTGAGACGACTTCACAGGGAACTGAGACCCTCTGTTGACATCTAAGCTAGTTAAAAGACCCGAACATAGACAACGATCACCAGAACAATGGTGCGCGCGAGAACTACAAGAAGGCGTTTGACCAAATATTCGATAATGATGACCACCTCCTGTTTGGTCTGCGAAAGACAGCCGTCGACCTCTCTACTTTTCATCCCGAACCAGTCCACATCTTCCGGCTCTGGCAGGTATACCTTGACAACGTCAATCCGCTGCTCAAGGTCACACATACACCGAGCCTTCAAGGACGCATCATCGAAGCTGCCGGCAACATGGTGGACATCAGACCAGCCCTGGAAGCGCTGATGTTCAGCATATATTGCATGGCTATCCTAAGTCTTGACATGGACGACTGCCAGGCCATGTTCGGTTTGCCGAGAGAGGATCTCTTGACCAAGTATCGGTTCGGCTGCCAGCAGGCTCTTTCGAATTGTGGCTTCTTACGGTCCGATGATCGGGACTGCTTGACTGCTTTGTACCTCTATCTGGTGAGTTTGTCGCAGGGATACGCTGATCCTTGCCAACGATGCCTAGGTCTCGGTTCGCTCCGGCAACGATCCACGATCTCTCCACTCCATGCTCGGTGTGGCGATCCGCATTGCGCAGCGCATGGGCATCGACAACGAGTCCACAAACACTAGATGCACAGTCCTCGAGGCCGAAATGCGCCGAAGACTATGGTGGTCGCTCATGCTATTCGATGCTCGCATTGGCGAGATGCCCGACCACAAGGCCCCGACGCTGAATCCCATCTGGGACTGTAAAATCCCGCTCAATGTGAATGATTCTGATCTCCGGCCGGAGATGAAGGAACCGCCATTAGTTGTCCATGGGAAAGCTACCGAAGCCATTTTCGCCGTTGTGCGCAGTGAGTTAGCAGAGGTTGTCCGGAACTCTCCGTTCCATCTCGACTCTACCAACCCGGCTTTGAAGCTCCTTGCTAAGAAGCCGCAAGAGGGTGGTGACCTGGCCACCCTGGAGAAGAAGATAGAGGAAGAATACCTCAGGTTCTGTGACCCAGAGAACCCCCTCCACTTCATGACGATCTGGACGTCGCGAGCTTACCTAGCAAAATGCCGCCTCGTGGAGCACTATTCGAGGTACCCGAGCTCATCCGCGCAGCAGACGGAGTCGCAGCGCGACGCTGCCCTGTCACATGCATTCAGCATGCTCGAATGTGATACAACCGTCATGGCCTCACCTCTTACGAAAGGATACCTCTGGCACCTTCAGTTCCACTTCCCACTCCCCGCGTATATACACATCGTTCAGGACCTGAGGACCCGGCCGGTCAGCAAGCAAGCCGAAGCCGCTTGGGAGATCATGAGCGACAACTACGAGGCTCGGTTCGGCTCCCTCTTCCGGATCGACAGTCCGCTCTTCAGAATGTTCACCAGGATCGTTCTGCAGGCATGGGAGGCTCTTGAAGCAGCGTTCAAGCAGTCCGGAGAGCTGCCGCCTCTACCCAGGATTGTGGCGAGCATCAGACAGCAGGGAGCCGAGATGGCGCAAAATGCACCAAACGCACAGCATGCAGGAACAGAACAGCCTACCTATGTTGTGGACACTGCTATCGATGCGTTTCCTATGCCAATCCCGATGATGCCGATGGGCTTTGGTTATCACAACGCTTTATATAGTATGGGTGGACAGGACGGCTTCACAGAAACCGCCTCGGTCTCTGGGGTATACCCCAACATGCCCGGACAGGCTGCGTTAACTCCTGGGATGAATCAGTTCAACTGGCCGTCAATGGACTGGGGTTGGGGCTTATATAGGTGAACGCCGCGTTCGGTGACGCGGACTCCACAATTGCCCGATTATTGAGGCCGAGGCGCGATTCAAATCAACAGGTCAAAGTCACTGCTGCTGGCGACCCGTGGGGGTTATCGTTCAGTCATGACCATATCCGCACGCAACGCCGAGGGATAAAGCTTGAAGTCAGTTTGTGCTGTGCAAAGCCTCAACGCTGTCTAACTTGCATCTCGTAGTACCATCACCGTTCTCATTAGTTCGTTCTGCCCAGTATCTCAGATCCTGGGTCTTCTCGGTGCACAACCGGGTGATAGGGAGGCCGCATACCGGGTATAATGAGCATCGGGCCGCGGCATCCATATTGCGGGTGCGTCTTCTTAAGTCTGGACCCGCCGGTATCACATGCGGGCACGACACGGCATCTCCCAACGATAGGTTGGCCGCCCGCAAGATGGGGCCAGGCTCGATGAACTGCCAGAATGCCGGGTTTCTTGCCGCCGTACAGTCGTCAAACCCGTCACCTATCACGCGAGTACCATTTCTCCCCCAAGCACGTCGGAGGGAATCTGCGCCCCTTTGTTTCCACGCCCACGAATCCGTTGAACGGGACGCCAGGCCGCGTAAACATTCCGGGCTTTTGCATCAAACCGGCTAGACATCAACGCCCGAATGCGTCCTCGATTCAGGGGCACGACCGCCGAATAGCCGCCAAGCCAAAAGCTTAGCGATGCTTATCTCGCGCCAAGCTTTCTGGGACTCGTCATCTCTCCCCTCTTCCCAATCAACCTCACACGCGATCTTCCGAAATACATGTCGCGTGCGCAATCCTCGCCGCGAACAGAAATTGCTCTCGTGCGAGGCTTCAGAAAGGAGGGAGGGCTGGGTGGTGTGCTAAGTGCGGGCTTGCTGCAGTGCGTATTTTGGCATCCAGGAACCACAGTTCCACAACGCAAGCTTATCATCACCGCCGTCCCGGTTCGTTTCGCTGCACACGCATGCCCAATATGCCTCAGCCTGGCTGGCTGGCGAGCACGGTGCACCGCCACTTGTCTCTCTGCTTTGCTCCAGAGGTACTTCGGATCCAATCAGCCTTTCTGCGTTATCCTCCGCCTCTTCCCTCTGGATCCAGTGTGCGGCCTCGACGCGGGAATAAACCCAGCTGCAGTAGCCGTAACCGCTGGTGAGATCGGAAAGAGAGTTGTACAGTACGAGGGATGGGCAAGATTAGTCTGACGGGTGGGGATATGAAGGGCCCTGGGAGGACCTGGACAGAAGTGAGGGGTCTACGTAAGTCAAGATGCACGCTAGGCTAGTGGGCTGCGCAGAGGTGCGCATCACTACTTAACAGGGCAAATAGCCCCCAGAGTGCTCACGCGATACATAGCCTTCGCGGATATCTTATTGTTGCTGTCTGTCTACCTCTATACCCCATTTCCCTCGTGTTGTTCGCCTCTACCAGTTTTCCATATCGTCAATCAGCCTTACGTACGGTGGACTGCGTCCGCGTCCTATATTGATATCAAGTATCCACACCGTACTTACCGTCTCTTTTTATCATACTATGCCTCTGCGATTCCGGAGGTGACATCCAGCCTTTCTCTCCAAAAACCGCCATCATGCGCCTCCAATTCGACATCCTTCTCCTCGCCTTCTCAGTCCTCACATCCGCCCTCCCACCACAGCGCCGCTCAGTCCCCCTCGCCAGCTTCGAAGGCCTAACACACAACACCCGCGACCGTTCCGGACGAAGAGGCGATCCCCCCAGGAAATACTTCCACGAATCCACCGTAAGTCCTCCTTCTCCCCTAAAACCCCCTCCCTCCATCTTCACCCACCCCACCCCAAAACCTCGCCCAGTCCTAACCCCCAGCCCAGTTCGACGCCCACTACGACGGCCGCTTCGCGTCGACCCCGCTCCCCTCCTCCCAGCGCCAGCCCCACCTGCGCGCCCTCGTGAAAACCTACCTCAGCACCATGCACGCCCTCGGCGCCGAGACGTGGATCATGCACGGCAGCCTGCTGGGCTGGTGGTGGAACCGGCGCATCATGCCGTGGGACTCTGACATCGACGTGCAGGTCAGCGAGGCGTCGCTGGCGTTCCTGGCGCAGTATTATAACATGACTGTGCATACGTTTAGGGATCTCGAGGTGCCGGTGCTGGATGATGGTAGCGGCAAAGAGGAAGAGCAGGAAGAGCAGGAAGGCAGAAAAAAGGTGGATGGAGAGGCAAAGTCCTACCTCTTAGAAATCAACCCGCACTGGACGAACGGCGACGTCCGCGACACGCACAACGTCATCGACGCGCGCTGGATCGACACTGCAACGGGGCTGTTCATCGACATCACCGCCCTACGCGTGAACCACTCCTCCCCCGCCCCACTATCCCTCTACTGCAAAGACACCCACCGTTACCTCTCCACGCAAATCTTCCCCCTGCGCACCAGCGTCTTCGAGCACGTCCCCGTGCGCATCCCGTACGCGTACCAGGCGCTGCTGGCCGCGGAGTACGGCGAGGACGCGCTGGTGAACACGGAGTTCCAGCGGCATCGCTTTGACCAGGCGAGTATGGAGTGGCGGCCCGTCGGGAAGCTCGGCGGCAGCGAGCAGGAGAAGCTGGAGGAGGAGAAGTGGAGGGCGAGGGGCAGGAAACCTGGTCGTAGACCGCTGGCTGTTGTGGATGTGGATAAGGAGGAGGTAGAGGCTGGAGAGGGAGAGGTCGGCGGGGGTAGTGGTGCGTTTGAGCAGTTTGGGAGCTGAGCATGCGTTTGGATAGTGGTATTCTTTTTTTTTTTGCATCGTACAACCGGGTTGGTTCGTTGTTACTACCTAGGTAGCAAGCGCGGGATTAGCGCGGCGTTTTTGGTTCGGGTCAGTTCTGGGTTTGGAGTTGGCGGGACACTGGCTGGTAGATTCTTGGCTGGGCATTTACAGCATTTTGATAGCGATAGCGACGTATAGCGCATGTGGAAGTATGATGTCGAGTGTCGGAGACTACTATGTCGCGCGGGTAGCCGGGTGTACGAGGAGGTTGAAGCACGAAAGCTGATTCGCGCACGAGCAACCAATATACCCCTTTTTGAATGAGCAGACTGCTGCTGGACGTGAGAATCAGGTGAAAATCACCACAGGATACATCGCGAAGACAAGAAGTAGAAGGTGTATCTATATTATTACCTGGCCTGATATCATAATCTACAACCAGCGTCGAGAGCAAGACTCCCATCATTTACACATATCTGCCATGCGCCATGACGTTCCTCGCTCGCTCGGGATCAACCCTCCAGCTCTCTCGAACGTGCCAACCCCCCAACTTTCCAAAAAAGGGCTGGAGGCATAGATCCCTCCATCAATCCATCCAAAAAGGTTGCGCCGGCCGATACGTGTTGTTGCTCCGTGTGGTGTGTGCTCTCCAAAGGAATGAGGCGTCGCCATAACGGCTAATTACATCTCCCCCGACTTTTTTGTGTCCTTGCTCGTGACTGATGAGGCCAAAAGGTATACGCTGATAGAAACGACAAGAAAAAGTGAAAGAGGCAGAAAATGTACAATGCGGTTCAAGAACTCCGACTCAGCTCAACCTCGTAAACGCCGTAAAACGCCGCCCGATGATGGTAGACAATGGTGGACGAAAGCACAGGGGAATGGTAACAACGCTGAGTATGCCAAAAGTGCTGGTGTTTAAAAGGTTGAAGTGTCAAGTCTATAACGCTCAACGTGGCGCCAGAGAGAAACGAAAAAGAACACGACGATTAAAAGGGCGCATCGGAGATAGAAGGGAAGTCAATCAGCCAGGTTCTCGTGCTTGATCGGGTGGAAGAGTGTCGGGCGGAGGCAGAGTCGGCCGGTGCCAGCCTCCTCTTCTGCGGGCCCGCCCTGGTCGAACTCTTTCCCTCCTAGCCATCGCCGCCACAGCTCCGAAGAGAAGCCAGCGTTGTAGTAGAAGCTGTTGCCCAGCTGGTTGTGCTCGCCCCAGCCGAAGACACTGTCTGTTGGCTTGGGCGGGTGGTTGAAGGTGCCGTCAATTGCCTCGAGCGGCCAGTTGTGGTCGAAGTAGACCGCGTGCGGGGCATAGACAGCCTTCAGCCCGTGGTGGAAGGCAACCGAAGGTGGCCACATCTCCGGGAACATGTGGTGCTTCATCAGATAGGTTTCGCGGTGCATGAGATCGAGCAAGCGCTTCGACAGGCGCGAGACGGTTATGATAGCGCAGCGGCGGGGTGGCTCCGGAAGCTCGAGGTCATAGCCAGAAACATCATCGCGAAAGACCCAATTCGTCTTGGCCGGGTCAAAGATGGGATTGAAGGTGATTAGATCGGCGTCTTCGCCGACACCCCACTCGTACTGGTCGGCAAGATATGTCCTCGAATGCTTAACCTCAGGCGGGCTCGGAAGCATGCCCGTGTTCTCAAACTGGGGCGGACCCCAGACGGGCTTCTCGTCGCTGTTGTACATCTCCTCTTCGACCATCTCGGTGAAGTTCTTCCAGGATCCGTGAAGCTCGGGGATGTAGTAGCGAGACGAGCGTTCCCAAAGGCCCTTGCGTGGCTGCCTCCGGGCCCAGTCACCAATCTTAGTGTTGAACTCGTAGTAGTGGCCGGTGAGGCGGAGATCCATCTCCCAATTCCAGTAGAAGTCGTACTCGGGACGCGCCTGGGCAAACCATTGCATCGCAAAGTGAGCGCTACGATAGACGGAATGTACGGGAGCCTTGGCGTGATTGTAGACGTTGTTGGGGAAGGGTTCCGGGTAGTACATCCGCATCTGCTGCTCAGACCACAGGGTCGCCATGCCCCAGAACTCCTCGGGGAGGTTGTCCTGGATCGTCTTCTGGTAAACTTCTTCCGAAGACCAGATGGGAATGCTGTCATCTTTGACGTGGAGCAGGAAGTGGACGTCGTATTCGCCGCCCGACTTGAGAGCGAGCTCATTGATCATGGCGCGGATGGTCAGGATCTGGTAGTCGCTGTACTTGTAACCAGTCCAGGTGCGGAGGATGTAGGCGTGACGAGGGACCTTCTTCTTGGCGGGCTGGGTGTTCTCACTGGCAGTCGTGTCGTTCTTCTGGAAGCGAGCCTTGTTCTTCTCATAGCATCGCTTCTGGGCCTTGCCCCAGTTCACGTGGCGGTAGTCGATCTTCTTCTCCCAGCTCCAGATCTTGTCTGCGCCGGCCTTCTCTGACTTTGCGGCCAGGTCGAAGCCACCCTGGTCGCGCGAGTAGGAGTAGCCATAGGGGCCGAAGCGACCGAAGCGGTCGAAGCAGACCTTTTCGTTTATGCCGAGCTCTTCGTAGGAGCCAAAGAAGGGGGCAGTCTGGTTCTGGGGAATGCCGGGGTAGGCATAGATGTCAGGCAGATCGAGCTTGTCCTCGGCGTCAAGGTAGCACGTCTCGACTGGGGCGTGGGTCTTGAGGTACTCGACGCTGGTGTAGTCGGGGTAGGGATTGAAGGGCACGGGGTCGAGCGGCGGCTCCTTGTGCTCCTTGGACATGGGCGGCCACTTAGGCTTGATGTTGTCCTCCGGGTTGGGGCTCTGAGAGTACTTGACGTAGTTCTGCTCGGAGACCCAGTCGGCGTAGGGCACCAGGGTGCGCACGCCATTGAACAGCCCGCGTAACCTGAGGGAATTATTGTCAGCTATGCCATGGTGCTGGCACCAATTCGTGCATGCTTACCGCGGGTAGTGCTCCCAGTGGTACAGCTTGCGGTCCTCGCCCTTTCGCTGCTGGGCGTTCCATCTGTGCTTCCTGTAGATGCCCGTGCCCAGCATCGAGACCAGCAGCACGGCGGTCACGACGAGCATGACAAGGCGCGCGAAGGACATGCGCGGACGCTGCAGGCGGTTTGCCCATGTGTGGTTGCGGTACGACTTGGACCACGACTTGCTGGTGAAGAGCGGCAGGGGGGAGGAGCTCTGGCTGTCGGCGCCAGGCAGCTTCTCGTAGTTGAAGCGCGTCCGTATGAACATCTTGCGCGGGTTGAGATTGAAGCGCGACGACATGGCGGGTGGTGCGTGTGCGTGTGCGTGTCTTGTCTGGCTTGGGAGCGCGGCTTATGTCTGCATCTGCGGCGAGGGGGCTGCTGAAGGGGCGCTGCTCACGGAGTTGGGGCTGAGGCTGGCTGGATTATGTGAGTGCGGCCTGGCGTGTACACGGCCGCAGCGGGGGGGGGATGGGCGAGGGAGCGGTGGTGGTGAATGCAGAGGCAACGACGAGGGAATGTAACGAGCGACAGGAGTCCCGAGGACGCGACTGAGGGCAGAATGCCGTGGGTTGGAAGAGGGAGGGATGGGCGGCCGGCGGGAGGATAAGGGTTGGGCCCAGGAGGGACTAGCGGCGCGCTCGTTGCTGCCGAGTGCGCTAACGTTGTAATATAAACGAATTTTTTGCAGCGCGACGGGCGCCGTCAATCGGCTCAGGCGAACGACGTACGGATGCGAGCAGCTAGGGGCGCCGTGTCGCTCCAGTGCAGCGGCGAGATTCTGGCAGGCGGGCGTCGCAATGGGTGCGCAGGCGTCTGGCAGCGTTATCGCGCCGAGTTTTGCGCTGTCTTGGGGAGAGCGCGCCCAGCCATCACAGCTCACTCTGGCCTAGCCCTCCCCCCGCTGCAGCATCAGCACCACCCGGGCAACCCTCCGCCGCCGCACACACGCTCTGTCGCAACACTTTTGAGCAGCCGTTGCAAAGGCGGCATCGTCCCATCACTCTCGCGCCGACAATGCACACTCTTGACGTCGATGAGCCCGCCGGCTGTCCGTTTCCAGAAGGTGACGAGGCTCCGCGACCCCTGACCGTTTCTCCCATCCTGCCACCCACCGGACCCCCTGCTGGTTCGCATCAATTTTACCGTACCACCATCCGCCTCCGCGCCTCTAGTGGTGCCTCGCCTGCTCAGTCAGCGTAACGAAGTGGCAAGCTCGGTGCGCGATAATCGAGTAGCGGCCTGACCCCTTCTCCGGCCCTTCGATTGGTTCTAGCCGGCTGGCCCGCGGGCGGCCTTTGGTGGGACACATTGCATGAGATTGCATTGCCTCCTCCGGCCCTAAAAATACGACCTCACGAGATATGCAGCGACGTTGCCAGCACCACCACGGCCTGACTGCTTGGCCGTCACTCTTGCAAAAAAAGTTTATCATCGGCTTCCTCCCTTCCGCGTGCTCGTCGTCGCGACATCATCAATACTCAGTTCCCACAGTTCGACGCCCCTCGCCCACGAATGGTACGCTGGCATGCTTCAATAGCGCCCCATGCTCCCGCATCGTCAACAATCAGTTTCCAAGGGGGTCCCGCATTATTGAAACGTCCGTCTGCCGCTCCGAGCATCTTCAAGTTCGCCGGAAGATTTGACGTCACTCGCGATGCATAACAATCTATCTCAATTCCAGCTCACGTTAGACGGTGGAATCCCCACACTCACGAGACAAGCCTCTGTTTCCACGTCCGCATCTTCCTGATCACAGCTTTCGCATCTTGTAACGGACGGTACGGACTGTGGCTGGCATGCTGCTGTCTACGCCGTGGACCTGCTACAAGTCGTCGTCAGCTGCGCTAAAATAGGGCCGCTAGCAGTGTCGATTACAACTTCTCCAAGTACATTCTCACTTCCAAGCCGTTCAAACTCACGCCAAGTTTTGCGTCTTCTCCATATTTCCCCTGCCTCGCCGTTCGGAATTGCGCTCGGCTTGCTTTTTGGGTCTTTGCATCGCATGAACCAAGATGGATCCCTACAGCCACCTGTCAGGTTTTCATACAAAGGTACCGTGCGGGGCAAACCGTCAGCTCTCGGATCCTCTGTCGCAGCATGAGACTCGACGTATGAGCCTGGCGGGGTTGCCTTGCTTCTCAATACCAGCAGTTTTCACCCCACCAACACGCCTGAATCTTCGCCGCGGGGCTGCATTTGCGGAAGAGATATCTGCCACGAAGGCGCCTCGCTGCCATCAGGCTCTCTACGAGTGCTGCATGCACAGACGACGTTTCAAACACTGGCTGCGTGCTGGGACTAGCCGCGACCTCGATCTACACGGATGTTCGATGCTCATTTCCAACTGGCATCGACTAAATCTCCATGCCTTCCTGTCATTCAGTAAGCGATAGGCACATTGATATCCAGAAAATTCAAGAGTAACGAAGAGGTGCAGTAAGTTGATTCAAATTACAAGTAAATCAGAGGTTCCTTCCCAGAACTCCATAACCCCACACCACGTTCCGCCCAGAACGTCTGGTGACCCAGGTATCAATTTGTCAGTTCATAGCATCATTCCCTCTCCCTTCACCCTCGTTTCCCTTTCACTTTGACTCCTCCTTTAATTGCTCTTTTGACGGCTTTTTCTTGCTCATCTCTTTCTGCGCATGATGAGGGTCCTCGTGGATGGGGAAGTCGGGGTTCGGGAAGTCGGGGTGAGGGTGCTCTGTCATGCCGGTCAGCCACAGCCAGCGTATGCGAAAGAGTAGAGATGGGATGCGTGGACTTGCCTTTGATCGGGCTGTCGAGCGGCGCAATGTGCGTGTGTTCGACATCGAAGTCCTCGCCAATGGAGCCGCGGCGGTCACGAGGGAAGTGGTGCTTTGTCGGCGACTCAAGAGGCTCGATTTTTGAGCTCGACAGCTGGAAGTCCCAGTCTCCTTTACTGCATTGCCTGTCAGCTTCTCCCGCATCTCCACTGGGATACCTCGCTTCCTGATCCAGAAAGCCGGCCGGACAGAGGACGCGAAGCAGGCGAGCCGACTCACCTCGTCATGTTGGTTGGTATCGCAGGATTTGTTGCTTCTGGTAAGCTTTCGAGTGTTGTCGCAGATGCTTGATCGGTATTCAGAGCTGTAGCAATGGGCTTTGCGGAGTGCTTGGGGGGGGCAGCTGCAAGCCGCTTTATGAGGAGTGGGGAGCTATGACCGCAGCTCGCATGACCGTGTTCTGCCGTTCGCGAGACCCTTCGCTCAAAGGCGGGGCATGACAAAGATCGCGAGATCTCAAGAGACATACCCCTCGCGCTACACGGGCCCGGCGAATAGCATCGCCGAAGCCCAAGAGTGGTGTGATGCTCGAATGCCCCGGCTGCGGTGATTCGTAGACGGCGGTCGGGAGATGGTGCGTGACTGGGGAGGGTGGTGCGGAATGGTCACGTGGTGGGGGCAGAGCATCGAGTACGTAGTGCTGGTAGTGGGAGGTGTAGGCGTGGCATTGAACTGTTGGTATGTAGGTATGGGTATGGCTATTCACTACGCACTTGCTCTCAGGTACGCAACCAATCATATCGCGTATCGCCTTGGTATCTGTGATGCTTCATACGGCTTCCGGCTACGGTGCCCTTGCGACGGTTGAAGGCGTCGCCCCCCCAGTGTAATAGAAGCCAATCCCCAGCGCATAGCTTGCGCTACGATCTCCACGAAGTTTCTCGCAGGGCGCGGGTCATTTCTCCTACTCTCCGCCCAGCATAGTAACGCTGGGCACACTGTAGTGCTATACCTAGTTCTGTAAGCCTCAAGTGCCATTTTAGATTTCCCTAAGAGTGGAGAGCTGAGATCTCTCAACTCGACCTCATTTCCTCGCTGCTCCCTACTCTTCCGCATCCATTCTGCTCTCCTCATTCTTCCTATTCCTCGCCCCCTTATTCACCCAACTCTCCTCCCCCTCCCCATACCCTCCCATCCTCCCCCTCACCCACACCAACCCATCCTGCGCAACCCCATACCCCAACCCGGCCAACAACCCCAACCGAATCGTCCTGGCGGCCGTAACCATCGGAAACCCACTCCACACACTCCACAAACCCCCCGTCACCATACCCGCGACCGCACTACTCCAAAAATCCCTACTCCCCTCCACCCCGCGATCCACGCGCCTTAAATCCAGCTCGTCCACGCCCTCCATCTCCGCCAGCGTGCGCCCCGCGCGCCACGTGCCGCGGAACACATCCAAGCTCTCCTCGAGCACGAAGAACACGCCGCTCCACGCCGCGAGATACGCGCCCGAACGTAAGCCAGCCGGGATGCCTTGTTGTAGCTTGTAGTAGTTCTTCGACTTGTGGTACAGGTACCAGCCCGGGTTGGAGACGGGCAGGCGGTGCGCGTTTTCGGCGCGGAAGCGCAGCGCGGCGAGGCGTGCGGTTGTGGTGTAGCCCAAAGTTGTGCCGACGGTGAAGGAGGTGAAGGCTGCGAGGAGGAGGCGTCGGTCGAAGGGCATGCCTAGGCGGTGGGGGTTGTGGGCGGGCTGGGGGGCTGGGGACGGCGGGGCGTCGGTGGGTTCGTTGGATGGTGGGTCTGGAGGTAGGTCGATTGTTGGGGTGGCCATTGTGGGGTATGTGCGTGAAGGACGCTTTTCGAGAGAGCAATTGATGCTGGGTGGAGCCCTGTGAGGTGGTGCGGGGAGCGGTTGAAGGGGTTGTGACGTGTGCGGCTTGGGTAAGAAGGTGCCGGCGACAGAGGGCTTCGACTAGATAGATAGGCCAGGAAGGCAATTGAAGGAAATTGGCCGAACTGGCTGTGCACTGATGAAGTGCAGCGTGGATGAGGAGGGGAGCTTAAGCTTCGATCACACGAGGAAAGCTTCAAAAGGTGCCAAGAGTTCGGAACTAGGATGCTTTCCGATTCGACAGCGGCCCTCTTCTTTTCTATGTTGAACCCCGCGCGCGGCTGCCTAAGCTTTTTCTCCACTCAACGCGTTCTCCAGCTCTGCACTTCTCTAACGTCCCACTCCCTCCCTCCCAAGAGCACTTTCGACGCGTTCAAACCCATTGAGAACGCGCCAACGTCATAACTCACCTCCTCTCAAACCTCCCACCTACCTAACACCCTCCCACCTCCCAACCATGACCTCCCCCTTCCCCACCCCACAAACCTGGACCCTCCGCCTGAAATCACGCAAGACAACCGTCCTCCTGTACACCGACCCACTACACACCTTCGCAACCATAAAAGCGCACCTCTACACCGCGCTGCAAGAAACCGGCCTACGCGACCCCGACACAGGCGAAAACATCCCGCTCCCGGCCTCGCCGTCAGACATCCAGTTCGGCCGCCCCGTCGACGTCAACAATGCGGAGAAGGGATTCCAGCTGGGGGAGTGGGAATACGACGCGCTGCTGCTAGAAGATGAGGACGACAATGGCGGGAAGGGTAAAGGGAAGGCGAAGGCGAAAGCGGGGAGGCCGAGGAAGAGCGAGCCAGGGACGGGGACTGTGGGAGCGGAGAATGTGAGGGATTGTCCGAAGGGGGCAGGGCTGCATAATGGGTCTGTGTTAGCGTTTCGGTGGCGGGGCGATGGGAGGGAAGAACAGGGCGAGGAGGAGGATTTCGAGATGGTTGGTGGTGCTGTGGACAAGCCGGATATGTGGGATGTGACGTTGGCGAGCTTTGAGGATAGCTATGGGGTGGAGAATGAGATTGATGTTGGGGGAGGGAGGGAGTTTGAGGAATGAGTTGATGGTGAAGAGCGGGCGGCGGGAGAGATGTGATGTGCATTACGGGCGTTTCTCATGGCTGGGCGGCGTTGTGAGGCTTCGGTCTTTGGCATATACTGGGATAGAATGAAGTAGGTAGGAATGCCGCATCTGAGCATATGCTTACGTTAACATAACCTAAATATGTACTCTTTCAATGACGGGCATTCCCGGGTGCTCCAATTACTACACCGAAGCGTCAAACCGCAGCTCCATGAACACACTGGCCATCACTCCATCCCGCACGCAACCGACGACCGCCAACCCATCCTACAGCTGCGCGCCCTTAACCCCCGGCGTCTCCCCAATCCTAAAAACATACTTAACCGCACTCGCCCTGCCCTCCCTCAAATTCGTCAACGCGCCCTCCAAGCCCTCCAACCCCCCCTTCACCACCTCACACGGATGCGGCATAAACCAGCCCTCATCCAGCCCCCGTGCCATATACCTAAACCACACATACGCAAAGTCCTTATTCCCCTTATGCGCCTCGCCCACACTCGTCATGCTCTTCTGCACCGTCTCGGGAACGCCCTCGTACTGCTTCCCGGGAAGCACCAGCGTCATCTTCCCCTGCGGATCTAGCACCTTCGCAATGTTGACGTACGAGTTGTGGTCGCTGGTGGCGTCGAAGGCGTGGTGGAGCGGTGTGCCACCCAGCGCGTCTTTCAGGCCTTGCACGACGGCGGCGTCGCCGCCGCGGTAGTCGACGATGGTGTCGCCTTTGGAGCGGTCGATCAGCGTCTCTACGAAGGGGATGCCGCGGCCCGCGACGGCGATGATGGGGTGGATGCCGGCGTGCGAGGCGAGCTTGATGGCGTAGGCGCCGACGGCCGAGGCGCCGCCGTAGATGACGAGCGGGATGGGCTCTGCGGCTGGGATGAAGGGCATGGGGAGTCCCAGGCGGATGTGTAGGCCGAGAGCGGCGGTCATGGCGGCGAGGGGGATGGTCGCTGCATCTATACACGCCGTTTATCAGCACCAAGTCCCACTTCTATGTTCCTCGCTACAGAGGGGAGATACGCACCTTCGAAGCTCGTCTTCTTCGGAATATGAAACGTCGTATGCTGCCAGCCCACGGCATACTCTGCATAACTGCCGCCCGGCGTGCGCATCTCATGAAAGCTCGCGACGCGATCACCAGGTTTGAACTCCCAGACGTTGGAGCCGACGCTGTGCACGAAGCCCGCAATGTCGTCGCCCGTGTTCATCGTTTCGTTAAGCCATTCGGGGATTTTCCTATAGGTTGACTGTCAGCTTGTGCTCTGGCTAAGTTGAATTGGCTTCTAAGACGGAAACAAAAGTCGGGAATACACCTACCAGTCCTTAGGATTACTCCCACTAACCACCACCTGGATAACGACCTGCTCGGGCCCAGGTTCCGGAATCGGACTATCCACAATCTTGACCTTCGGGCCCAGGCTCACAATAGCTTCTTTCATCATGGGGTTGCTTGCTTGCTGCAATGTATGAACCACTGCAATTCAATTCAGATCTTCAGTTCGTATATGTGAACTCCTTCCAAGCTCTTTTGCAACATATGGAGGGGTAGTTATACAGCCTGGTCACACTACCCCACATCTACTGCATTATTAATGACGTCCAATTGCGCGATGTGTGCACTTCCTCGGGCGACTCGAACCATGATGTGAGATGGAGAAAGCGGTAAGGCTTAACCGAGCATGGCCTTGCGTCATTCGGTGTTTGGATAAGTAAACTCCGTGGTCCCTCACCTTACGCATATCAAAGATGGCCTGACGGTGCTCGGGTGCGAAACAGCTTTGTAATAGTGCAGAAAAGTTGCGCAAGCCAATAGATCGTGGAGGGAGAAGGCGACGGACGGGCGATGAAGGTCACGAGAGTAAATATGCTACCCGATTAAAGTATCAACACCACAAGCAATACGGGCAGACAAAGTACACCCCCAAATGCCTAGCTCAGCATACCATCTAACGCCAAACGAAACTGCCATAGGCAAGCGAGGTACCAAAAAACGCCAACCGGCCGACCGACAATGCTTCGAGACATGATAGTTTTGATCTGATAGTTGCAAAGGAGACGGACTATCCAACGCTCCGCTCGAACGCCGCATCGTCAACGCTCTGTAGCGGATAAACGCCGATATCCGGAAGAAGAAACAACAACTAGATCGAGACAAGTTAAAAAGCCCAGCGCCCTGATGAAATTGTCAGCCGTTAGGAAAAGAAAGCTCATCAGCGCCAAACACTCTTCGTCGCAGGGTTAAAGCTACCTCTTGAGCCAGTCGAAGAGCCGCTGGTCAACCGCATAGGCGCACGATTCAAGCTCCCCGCCTCTCGTGCCCGCTCTTCTCCCGAAACAGCCATCGTTGTTCGTCGAGCTGCTCCCTTGACTATGGGCGCAGTCCGCGGGCTCAGGACGCTATTCTTCCAGTCAGCATCACGATCGCCCTTGACCATTCGACGTGCCGCACTAGCAGAGAACAGGGTATTCTCGTTGGGAGGGCTGCATGAGGTGGCCGCGGTAGGGCTACGGCGACGATGCGTCTTACTCATCGGAACGGAGCCTCGAGTCGTAGACGAACGTCGCTTGACAGCGGAACCAATCTTGCGGGCATCGGAGTTGTCCATGGTCCACTTCTCTTCGTCGGAGCCCGAAGCGCTGCTACAGCTGTCCGCTGGAGTCGCGTCCGAGGAAGCAGTTTCAACCATGTTTAGTGGCGACGGGCGGACTGTGTTGGTTCCGATCTCTCGCAGCGGGGAGGTATCAGAGTCCGACGAGAAGGCTGTCAACTGAGGAGCCGGGGAGCCATCCGCCTTCTTGGACAGAAAACCGGCCTGGAACCGGCTCGACCGCTTGAGGTCCATGGATGCTTTCGGAGGCGTCGGAATTGGTGACGAGCCATTATGCCGCCCTTCAGACGTGAGGACGGGTGCTGAGAATGTGGGTGCAGCAGGAATCTCGATCGAAGAGTTGGTAGGCGTCGACTCCAAATGCTCTATATGCTCCGGTGTCTTCTGGAACTCCGCCAGGGTACCGTTCTCGGTATCGTCTCGCCAGCGAACCACACGCTTCGCTTTTGAGGGCGACTTCTTCTTCGGCGAGAACTGCACGCCCTTCTTGACCCCGCCCATCTTTCGCCGTCGCGGTGACGCCTTCATTGGAGATGACGTGAGATGAGCTGCCTCTGTGAGTGTAGGCATTGCGAGCGGTCGCATTGGCGATGGTCCCATGATGTTTACCGGCTTCCTACGCTTCGGGGTTCCTTTGCTCCTAGGAGCGAAGAACTCAGTAACCGGCAGGCCACCGTCCGGTCGGATGGCCTGCGAAGTGGCGTTTGTGCAGGAGGTCATGATCTTGGTGAGAACATTCCTCGCTGCCTGAACGGCTCCCTCCTCGTCCATCTGGGTGATTTGGTTCAGAATTGCGACCGTCTCAATATGTGCTTGCACAAGCACCTGCACAATCGCAGCATCACCTCCCTTCTCCTGCTCCAAAAGGACGCTTATGGCCTCGCGTTCGGCGTTGGATTTCAGCAATTCGTACTCTCGGGCAAGATTGGCCGCCTCATGGCTGTCGGTAGATCCGTCAACATCGCCTAGTTGCCTTAGGCCGACTTGCAGAGCAGTGTCCAGCTTGCTGACCCAGTGTGTGCGTTCTAGTCTCCGGTGGCAGTGCTGACGGGTCTGCTCGAGCTCGACCGAAATTCCGACAGCAGAGTCCCTCATCGCGGCCACTTGCGAGGGCAGATCTTCGTTTTCACGGGTGTCTTGGATCTGGTCAAACGCAGCGATCCATGCTGAGATGAGAGAGATCCGCTTCTCCGCCTGCTTCAACGTCTTCATCGTTCCTAGCCTTTCCCGTCGCTCTGCCTCGGAATCCGCGTATGCTTGTCGCAGGCGAGCGACAGCGTCGCGGATAATGCCCTCCTTCTTGTCGCTCTGCTTCTGGAACTTGACAAATGCACTTCCTTCAAAGTCCTTTTGCCTCTTCAACAACTCGTCGATCATTGCCCGCTGCTCGTCGATCTTCTTCAGGTAATCCTTCACATGGCGATTGACATTGAATACGTTCTTCGTCACCTTCGTCTGGATGTTCTTCGCCCTGTTCGCGTATCGCAGCGTGTTCTGGGTCTCGTCGAAATGTGCGCTTGAAGGACTTACGCAGACAATCATAACAGTCTTACAATTGCCGCCGAGTGAGAACTTGAGTAGCCGGGTGAGCTTCGAGTTTCGGTATGGGACGTGGTTCCTTTTTCGCGGGTCGCACAAGGCGTTGATGCAGCTTCCTAAAGCAAGCAGCGACTTGTTGATGTTCGCACCTTCCATCAAGCGCTCTCCTCGGTTCTTGGTTGCGCTGGCACGCTCACTACCTGCCAGGTCGATGATGCTGAGGGTGGCCATCGTATGCGGTTCGTTGACGGAAGCATTTCGATCTTTCGATGACACATTGATTTGAAGGACGGCGTGCGATCGGGATGAGGTAGCATTGGCCTCGGTAGGCGACATCGTACGATACTCGTTGCCGCGCACGATGATGTCCATGACCTCTTGGACCTGCCACGTGTAAGTATATACCTTCCGACTGAGAGCGCTTCTTCACTTACGTTCTGCGGTCGATGGCTAGAGAGGCCTGCGACCGACACCGCCTGGTTCGCATCCTCTCGCAGCATCAGCGACGTTTTACTTCCACCCTCTACGAGCAAATCGCGAATCGTCTCATTGTAGATTTCTAGGTAAGAGAGCGTAATCTCAGTAACCCTCTCCTCTTGCAAATCTTGTATCTTCTCGAACAGCTCCTGCATGGTCAGGAAGATGATTCCAGGTTGTTGTGAGGTTCCCCTATAGTCGGTTAGATTCCCGAATAACACGACGGTTGGCTTCTCCACGACGTACGTAATAGTGTGTGTCTTTCCACAGCCTGTCGCTCCGTATGCGAATACCGTAGCATTATACCCATCCAACACGCTGTCCAGCAGGGGCTTTGTCGTAGCTTCATAAACATCGCCCTGGGAAGTATTCTCATCGAACACCCGATCGAACGCAAACGTCTGGTCCTTTACTCGCTTTCCCTGCGGCACGACTGATCGCGAAAAGCGCTGCACGGGATTGTCTTCTGGCGGGTCGAATATTCTGCCTCCACGTTAGCTTTCATCCCGTAGCTAAATCGCGGGTCAAGCGTCCGTACAAGCACTTCTCGTCAACGACCTTAAGAACAGGCCGTATCCCCTTCTGATGCAACTTGGGCGTCGGCGCTGCAGCCAGCGATCCATCCCCCAGAAACAGCGTCTGATCGTCGCATTTCGACAATTGCGCCGCCTCTCTTATAGTAAACGGGCGGACTCGGACGGTAACGTTGATGCTGGACGCGCCATCGGCGGCCATGATTGCGCGCTAGGAAATCGTGGAGAAGGTGACTGAATATCCGCCGCAGCTGCTGTAATGGTATGCAAGAAAGGATCCCTGAGCGAAGGTAGGGTGGGTGAGGATGCGGAGTTGCGGAATGGTAGAGGTCCAGCTTCGGAAAGTTGTGTTTACGCGCACGGACCCGCAAAACAGACAGGGGCGTGAAACTAGCAACCGCGACCCGCTAACTTGCCAGCGCACGTGAAGAACCTCGTTATGCATCTCGTACCTCGAAACCTCTCCCCAGCAACGGCATCTCTCACCCAGTCACTGACGGCCTTGGGTCTTTCGTACTTTTTACTACCGCACTGAGGTTCGGACATTGAATCCGCCGCTGTTCATGGGCTACATCTGGAATATTGTGGCTCCCCAGCAAGCAGGCCGCTCTCGGTCCATAACCATATGTTCGACCTCCTCCGCTTTCCCGGCACGGTTGGAACGACGATCAAGAGATGAATCTAGAAGCACAGAAGCGTTGGTACAGATGACTCCATTCTCGTATTCGGCTGTCGACAATGCACATCGGAAGGGGCGCCTTTGTATACGTAATGGAAGAGGGCTTCTAACACTACTAGCGAAGGAGGTATGATGGGGAATGGGTGTACAGCTCATATGGCTCGATGCAGTGGTCCAGTGTGATGCATGACATGATCAGCTACCCGGCTGGCGGTTATGCAGGCCAGGTAGCTCCCATGACTTGGCGCAGGACCAAACGTCACTTGATCACGAAGACTGCACTTCATCAGGAGGCAGAGGATACATCAAGCACGACTCATCATTCCTTCAACCCGCATAGCTACAAAAACTCCCCGAAAGAGCGAAAGCGACATCCATCAACAGCGTTTCCACCTGAGATTCTCCCCGAAAGGAATCTTCCATTCCGTCATGGTAACCAAACCAGTATTCCTTTAATCCGGATCAGCTCTCGCGGATTATTTACTTGGTGCACTTCTGCCACTGGACGTACACGACCTGGGTAAACTTCAAATCCGTGGAGTCGGTGGTGAGCATGCCGGTGGCGGAGGTGTTGCTCGACGTCAGGCGGACCTGCGAGTTGATGTTGAGCATGCCGTTGGCGCCGCACGGCGACCAGACGATCGAGGTGCTGTCGGCCTCGTCGTGCTTGAGGTAGTCGCCGTTCACGGGGCCGACAAAGTTGTACTCGGTGCTGGACTATAAGAACGTCAGGATATTTTGTTGCAGAAGATATGGAATTGCATGTCTGCTGGGTTGCAACTGCGCGTATGATCATACCTGCTGAGTCTGGCCGGAGAAGTAGTAGGTAGACTTCAGGGTGCCGGTGACGCCCTTCTGGACGGCAGCGTAGCCGCGGTAGTCGGCGCTGAGGACGGAGTACTGGAAGCCGCCGGGGTACTGGAGGTCGACGTTGATCTGGCAGTTCTTGCGCTGCTCGGTGACGGCAATGCCGGGGCCAATGGACGCGATGTACTCATCGAAGATGAGGGTCATGGTGGTCCTGTCAGAGGAGACCTGGGAGCTCATGGAGCCCTGAGGGCATCCAGTTCCGCCATAAGTGACGCCGCGGATTTGGACCTGAAAGTGTTAACCGGTACTTTCGAAGGAAGAATTGCAAGGATTTACCTGGCCGGCTGGGGGAGCATCACCGAGCTCAATAGGAGAGATGCCGATCGGGTTGGCCGCGATGAGGGGAGCGAGAGCGAGGAGCCACTTCATGGTGAATGTGTTGGATAGATGATTGAGCGATGTAGAGCGCTGATCTTAAGTGTGTAGTACCCGGGTTGACTGTGAATGGCAACTTGATGAAGATCAATCTGGGGGATATGGGCGAGGTTATATACCAGGCCCTCGGCAACTCCGCATCTCGACCACGTCTGTAGAGCCAGTGCTGCTGCACTACCTATCGCTCAATACGACCACTCGACTAGGCTCGATAGCTTGCGCCAAGCCACGCTTCCAATATGCAGTACGGATGGTCCGGCGGGCCGGGAAAGCTCATAGGTCCAAAGTCTGGTTGCACTCATCAGGTGAACTCGTGTTTACCACGAGCTATGATGATACTTCCACAAACTGAGTCGTAGACTATCCCCAATGTTGAGGGGTAATCTCTCCAGTGTGCAATAGGATAAAGTTGCAGCTGGCAAATATGTCTCCCGGCATTGAACCATGCGGCATGAAGCCCTTACGATGGTAGTTGCCATCGGTTGTCCCGGTCAAGAAAGTGCCAGATCCCGGCTCAAGGTAACTGCACTGCGGGCGGCGTACTCGTTTACCATCTATCGACCAGGAAATCCGGATGTTTGAAGCTTTTTCGGTGCTCTAACGTCTACGTTTGAGCGGGTCGACGTGGGCTACAATATCAAATACGAAGCTTGAAGGTTGAATTCTTTCCAAGCCATCGCCATCGATGTATCAGATGACTCCAGATCACTCGTTACTTGCGCCGACTTTGTCCCGCGGGTTCGCTTGTCGTTCGAGTTTGAGGTGTCGAGAGGTCAGCACGGTGACTGTATATTGAGGTGGAATTGAACGAATATACAATCCTGGGACGTTGATCCTGAAATAGAACATCTGGACAGGATGGCGGGCGGAAGCGAAGAGGAAGGAGCTAGAGCGGCTCCACAAACTCAGGAAGCCTCATCTATGTCTCTCGTATGGTGATGCAGTTGTATATTGTGATGGTAGCGAGTGCTGAAAATAGGATTCTGGTTCAGTCGAAGAAAAGAGATGAGCGTGGCCGTTTGAGCTTCCCATGTCGTGGATCTCGAAACGGGATGCAGAAATTGATCTGTAGATTAACCTTAAATTAATGCTTGTCAGTCCACCGCTGTTAAGAGCCCGTACAAACAACCTTAGCGAGAACTCGAACCTGCAAGGGCACTCTGTGGATCTGAAGACGCAGGATAAAAATAACAGCTTGGGCTGCAGCCCGTTTCTGGGCCAGAGAAAGTTCGGGTGTATCCTGCGACTTGGGATGGCGACGTACCAAAGGCCTCGCGGCGATTCCAGGCCGGGTCTTTGCCAGCCGACGAACGCTGGTGATCCAACCGATGTCGAGAACTTGGGTGCGATAGATTGAATATTGATTACACACACGCCGTCACGAAGGCGCGACGAGCGCCGCATGCCGAACAGCGGCTTGGCAACGCAAAGTCGTGAAGCTGTGCGAGGAAGTTGACCTCGGAGAACATCCAGAAGGAATCAAGAGGGACGAATATGGAACAGAGACAGGAGGGGATACGAGGACGAGACGTCGGCTGGAAGATTGAAAAGGACAGTTTGCACCAAGTCCAAGTCGAAGTCGCCGTATCTGCAGCACGGTGCAGAAGCAGAATCCTCACTACGTCGGCCGAAGAGAAAGAAGAGAAGGACAGCATTCAGGGTCAGCGAGCACCTCCGAGAAACGCGATGAGATCAGGTCGACGGTCGTTCGAGATGACCAACGGGGCTGGTGTCCGTTCGAGCCGGATAAACAAAGGTGGCTTTGCGCGAGGCTGCACTTGAAGCTCCACGTTTTCACTCGGGCGAGCTTCCTTCGAGAAAGGCAGAACGGGCACCCGCTGGAGAATGCCAGAGAAGCGTGGACGGGATGGAAAGGTGATGGAAACGTTTCGAGGTGGACGATGCGGAATCCAGCTGCCGTAGGAGGAAAGAGGGGTGACACACGTGGCGCAGTCTCTTCGTCCAAGTTCTGTGGAGACGAAAGCTTCCAATGCTATTTCGCCAACTCCATACAGTACGCTTATCCGCAATCTTCTCAAAAGGAAGTACGCGCAGCTGGCGCAGCAGCGAAAAGAACATGGCCGATGAGGTAGAGATTCGGAATCACACTGCCTAAAGAGGAAACCAGCCTGCGCCACCCGTGGCGATTAGTCAATTGCGTCAGTCGAATCTCAAATACCCATTGTACATAAAACAGCGTCAAAATACCCTTCAAACGCGCATCAAACACCTCCAAAGCATACCAATCTGACGCTCTTCACTGCATTCTTTCTCATTTCCGTCTTCTACCTCTCTATGTCCTTTCTCTCACGATTCATTCGCCAATTCTCGATGAACTCCGCACCTGCGACTCCGATGAACGTTCCGGCGGGCGCGCAGACCGCGACGGTGGCAGCTGGATGCTTCTGGGGCGTCGAGCACATGTACAGGAAAGCCTTTGCGAATAAAGGCCTGCTGGATGCGCGGGTAGGATACATCGGCAGCGACATGAAGAACCCCAGCTACCGGGCAGTATGCAGTGGGCGCACAGGACGTACGGACCCTCCGTTCCCTCACGTCAAACGCTACTAACAATGCGATACAGACGCCGAAGCCCTCCAAGTAGTCTACGACCCCGAAAAAGTGTCCTACCGCAGCCTCCTCGAATTTTTCTACAAGATGCACGACCCCACGACGGCGAACCGCCAGGGCCCGGACGCTGGCTCGCAGTACCGCAGCGCGATCTTTTATCATAATGAGGAGCAGGAGAAGATTGCGAGGGATGTCACGGAGAAGGTGAACAAGCAGTGGTGGAAGGGCGGCGTGGTGACGGAGGTGCTGCCTGCGGGAGAGTGGTGGGACGCGGAGGCGTACCATCAATTGTATTTGGATAAGAGTGAGTGGCTTCCTGGGGTGCGAGAAGGGATACGTGCTAATTCATAACAGATCCGGCTGGATACGAGTGCCCTAGTCACTTCTTGCGGAAGTTCCCTCCACTGACGGATTGAGTGCATGGAGCGAGAGGGTGGATAATTGTCGACGCTATGTACGAATGAATGACGGAGATGTACGAATGGTCACAACATGAGCACTAGCTCATATCTACAAAACTACACAACACTTCTTGCCCAGGTGACATATCTTCGGTGCGTCAACGCTGCTAATCTCGACCCCGAGGTATAACACGAATACGACCGACGAACCCGCTGATGGAGGACCAACATCGATGACTTTACAGTTTTGCTTTCTCGTCTCTAAATACAGATGAAGAATCAGCCAATGACCATTTCCAAGCCATCCTATGTATCATCCCTACATCGTACCAATACACAAATAACCTTTACTCATCCCCTTCGGCCGTCCGCGCCAGTCTTCCTCTCAACGGTAAGGGGAACGGGCTTACGATGGAGGCATAGTATCAAACGTCTGCGCGACCTCCTTCTCCCACGGCAACTTCGCCTTGCCAAAGATTTCCGCCGCCGGCTTGAAGTTCTTAATGCCCTCGGTGAGCAAGCCCGTCCGCAGGACAATCTTGTCCGGGCCCATGACTTCCTGCTGGTGGTACACGTGCGAGGTGCAGTTGGGGCAGAAGTAGCAGTGGACGCCCTTGCCTGGTTCCGAGCGTTAGCGAGGATTGAGGTAGAGGGGAGAAGAGGAGACGTACCAGACTCGCCGTAGTAGGTGTATTTGCCAAGCTTAGACGCGCCCTTCGTGATGTTCAGGGAGGACGTAGGAATGATTTGGTTGAGGGTGAAGGTCGACCCGGAGAGGTACTTGCAAGTATCGCAATGGCTGTCCCAAATCAGCAACCATTCATCCAATTGGAAACCTCCCCCAAGCTCCCCATATACCAATCGGCAACAAAACGCGCCAGCGAGTCAAAAGGGGAGGTTTACCAAAGAATATGCCCCTGCTGCTCCGGCTCCAGCTTCGCCGTCCACTCCGTCTGACCGCAATGGCAGTGTGCGTCGAAGCTCGTCATCTCGTTCGTCAAATCAAGCCTTCAATTTCCAAAAGCGATTACTATCAGTCGATCCAAGCGGTTAGAAAGCAGACATCAAGGTCCTCAGCAGCCACGGGTGGGTAGCTTATATAGCCTGCCGCATTCTCCCCCCTCCTCCTCTCGGGCTCCACCAATTTCCTCGGGGGCTGCTCTAAAGGCGCGAACCCATTCCAGCGGGTACCTAGTACATACATGCATCCGATATGACCCCTCTCGCTCAGCGGCGGCCGGCCGGCATGACGTGCGCGCCGTCATCTTTCCCAGCCAATCTATCCGATAAATACGTCGATTCTCTATGTGTTGAGCCCGCCCATCCCGCGGTTCCAGCACCGTTCGTCTTCCTTATTCGCTGTTTCCGTTCACAAAGGTCGTGAGCCCCGTCTCAAAACCCAATGGATCGCATTTCCACATCAGGATATCCAATTGGTCTTTTCGTCGATGAACATTTTGCCCTCTTTCAGGTCACGTCGTGCCGGGTGGGTTTGGTGGGGTAGCTGGGGAGCTTGGGCGCCGAATTGGGGCAAGCGGATGACGATGGTGGGGCTAGAGCTTCCGAGCTGCAGGTGCTGGAGTGCGGATCCGCGAAGGGGCTTGATGAGGCGGAGAAAGTGTGCGGGTGCCGTGTTTGGTGAGGAAGAGTGCGGACCGGGAGAGTTGGGATATTCCCAGGAAGGGGCGCGTAGTGCGATTGCGGACACGATTGGGGATGTTGAAGCTCAATGCGGTTCAGGAGGAAGAATTGCATGAGCTTTCTTCTGGTATTTCCGGCGCCTATATACACGATCACCAGATACTAATCACGCTCTCGGATTCCTCATCATAGCTGTCGCTAGATCTTCACCCGGCACAAGCTCTCTGGCAAGCTCTACATCACTCAGTCCACCTCCAGCAACTGATATCGCCCGCCGTGCTTATCGAGCGCATCCTCGATCCGCTCCATGACCGCAAGTACCTTCTCTTCTTCTAAACGACGGCCAACGACTTGCACGCCAACGGGTAGTCCTGCCATCTTATCGGCATCGTAGTGCTTGTACGCTCCCTTGGCGACGCCATTCAGCTTCTTGAAATTGAATGTAGGCGGAAGTTGATCTAATAGTGGGTCGACGTGGGTTACCGGGATGATACCAGCCGAATAGTCCAACTTCGCTATCGTCAGTTGGGTATCGCCATTGGAGCTGAAGGTGCTTACAAGATTGAACAAAAATGTGTACCCGCAGCTGCTCACCGCATCGTGCATCCCATCATGCGGGACAGCAGGAGTAGCATTGGGCGGCGCAATCAAAACGTCCATCTTCCCTTCGTCATTCCACCACCTAAAGAACTTATCCTTGTATGCCTCACGCTTGCCAGCCAATTGCCAGTATTCGAGTGCCGTCTTCGGATGCCAGTCTCGTAAGAGGCCAGCCCAAATACTGTCGCGCTTGATGTATTTCACCCACAGGTAGTAAAGGTACTTGATCGGTCGCGGAAGTCGCATGTAGGAGACCATCTGGGCCGCTCCAGGGTCGTTCCACTCGCCGGTGCGGAAAAAGGACAGAAATGTCTTGCCGCCGTCGCTGAGGAGGAGCTGGGATGCTAGGTAGAGAGCTTCGTATGGGGATGGCGGGGTGATGTCGTAGACGTCGTGCCCTTCAGCGGTTAGGGCCGATGCTACTTTGTCTAACGCGCGAGCACAGGCTGGAGAGGGATCTACAACTCCATCCGTTCGCAAGACGCCGACTCGAAGCTGCCTTTTCTCCTTGTACTCGGTCTCCATGTTTTCTCTCCACTCGAGCGGATGTACGGTGTAGTCGTATCTCCAGGGTTTCATCTGAATCAGGCTTCGGGTGAAGTAGGTCAAGTCATTCAATGTCCGCGCCATAGGACTGAAAACGCTAGGAATAGCTTCCTGTCCGGGCATGCTAGTATTCATGCCCATTTTAGGCCACCGACCAGTTGAGCACCGTATTGAATAGCAACCGGAGAAGTGAGCAGGAACTCGGACTGAACCGGCAACATCCGAGCCAATGCCAATGCGGCTTCCGCCAAATGCCAGCAGAGCTGATTCTCCTCCCGTAGATCCTCCGGGCGAGTACTTGCTGTTATGAGGGTTGGTGCACCGGCCCCACACATCGTTCGTGGACTCGAAGGATAGAAGGGTGGTCGGGAGGTTCGTCTTGACGAAGGGTACAGCACCTAGCACAATCAGCCAGTGTCACATTTTCGACCTTCAGATAGCTTACCAGCCTCCTTCAGTAGCTTCACCATAGGCCCATCCTCAGCGTACGGCTTCCCGGTGTTACGTGAATAACCGACGCTGATATCAAAGCCCTTGACTTGAATCGAGTCTTTCAGCGACACAGGTATGCCCGCCAGAGGGCCCTCCAGATTGATCTCGTTCTTCGCCCACTCCTCCGCCTCCGGGAACAGTATCTCTGTCAAGCAATTGGTCTTCTTCTGTGCCTCAAGGGCTACCTTTCCGTATGCGCGAAGGATGTCCACTGGACTGGTGATCTGCTTGTGGACATCTTGGACGAGCTCTTGGATTGGCTTGCCGAGGATCGTGCGCTCTTGCGGCGAGAGCGGGTAGAGGTACGGCTGGGGTAGTGTCGCGATCTTGGAGGCGCGTTCGGCCTGCTTGCGCTGGCTGCGATAAGGTCAGCTTTTCGCTTGAGGTGCGAGCGGGGTTGGAAGGTGGTTACCAGTCGCGCCTGTGCTGTCGGTACTCCACGAGACCCATCTTGGCTATCCAGAAGGGAGAGGAGGAGAGATTGGAGTATCACACGTCCAGAAAGAGGACGCTGAGGAGTCCCCGCAGCAGGACGCAGCAGTCATATCGTCGGAAGCTGGTTGTGAGAGCGCATATCTCCGGCCCAAACAAACCTCGGGAGGCGTGGGGTCGTCGGCTGCACCTGCCTGATCGAGCCGCGATATCTAGGCCAGAAGTACTCCGAGTACTCCGCAACCTGTACCGAACCCAGCTTTCCCACCTGGGCATGCTCCGTTCTCTTTCTCTTCCCTTTGCTGCTCCATAGAGAGAGGTTGCTGTTGAATGCTGAGGGTATATGCCTTCAGCAAACACATCAATCCCGCGACGGACCAGTGCACGGCGTTTCACCGCCGGCCTTCTTTGCTGCAACAACACCAACGGCTCATACTCGCACTACCCTCGGTCAAGTAGCCTGTACTTTCCTCTGGAAAACCCTCACGACTCAGAAGTGCGAAAGAACGCGCCAATACACACGAGAAGCAGCCTGCTCAATCGTCGAGCATTGACGGCCATCCTGCAGCTGCCCTGTTATCTTCCCAGCGTTCCTTGAGCAACACGTACCTGAGCGCCAAGTCGAACAGTCTACGGTGCTTCAGAGGCTCTGATTGAGCCTCAACACTTCCAGGCGTACTAAGCATAGCTCCCGCGCGCGATGCTAGTCGGAGAGCTGAAGTGGGACCGCGGAAGCAAACACAGGAGCCGCATCGACAACTCTCGTCCACCGGATTCATGAAGCGATCTGTGGCTTCAGATCCTTCAGGCCCGTTTGAGATCTCTTGTTCCTGAGTGGCTTCGGTCGAACTGCAGTTGCCGTTTGACAGGGCCGTGTCATGCTGTAGCCGCCGCTATACGTCCGTGCCACATCTCGCCTATTTCGGACATTTTCTGAAGCATCGCGCTTCTCGCCTCTCATTGGCACGACGAGCGACTACTCGAGATCCCATGAAACGAATGAAGTTCAGACAGACGGATGGCGAGAATAGCAATGCGCTTCAGCCATCTGATTAACGAATGATCTGGTTGACGCAGAGAGCAAGATCTCAGGTATTTAAGAGGCGCTGGAGGTACCGTCAAGGTCATCATCAAACATCTCAGCATCCAACCTACCTACAACTCCACTTCACGAGTTTCCTTTTCTCTTTTCCTTTATTTCATTGTCTCCTTGTCTCCTGGTCGGGCCTCATTCATTCAATCAAAAGTCATCTGTCCACAAGCGTTCTTTTCATCTGCTGGCAGACCACGGTCCATTCATTGCTACATCACGCACTTCAGCCGACCTTTACGACAGTCCATTCTTAACGACCGTCTTTCCAGCCTCAGCGTTCTTCAGCAGCCAGAAAACAAACCATCAGCCATCATGCCTGTCCCAAGCTACGGAGCTATGCCCTTGAGCAAGACCTTCCTGCTGGTCCGGATCATGCAGGTCATCTCCATGATTGTTATCATCGGCATCACCTCCAACTTCATTTCCAACATCGTTGCGACTGGTATCGAGGCTCCTAAGGAGTTCGTCGGAACTCTCAGCGTGGTACGTGCAATTATCTGAAGCGCTTCAGCTTCGCTAACCACATGGTAGACTTGCATCGCCACTCTCTACGTCCTTGTCAGCGTTGCCTATTTCTGGTCGGAGGCAAACCTGGGCCTTCTCATCATGACGGGTGCGGACGGCCTCCTGCTCATCGCCTTCATCGTTGTTGCGGTCACGGTTGGCAAGCCCATCTCCTTCCTCAACTGCTATGTCATTGGGAAGGCATCCAGCCAGGTCGATTCCGCGTACGCCTATGCCTTTACCAGCTCGGTCAAGGACAACCTCAACGTCATGGGCGACAGGCTTGGTTACACGCACTGGGCCGGCGTGACCAAGAGCAACTGCTTCCAAGCAAAGGCTGTGTGGGGGCTCAGCATTGCTCTTTGGTAAGCCATTCACCGCACCTTTCTACTTTCTCGTAAGCTAATACCATGTAGCATCCTGTTCACCACGTCTTGCGCCCTGCTCCCGACGCTCTTCTACAAGAGCAAGAAGGCCAACGCGGCCCCCAAGGCTGTTGAGGCCTAGACGTCCGCACCCGGAGCAATACCCGCACACCGCACACCATTCTCGAGAAGGACTCGAGGATGAGCGATCCGCCAACCACGGTCATTTGCTAGCCGTTCATTCACACAAACACACAAAAACATGCATTGGGAGGAGTTCCTGCGTTTTCACTGTTCATTCCTTTGGCGTCCTGTTCCGCTTTCAGACATTGAATGTCTCTAATCCTAATGGATCATAATCGGGTAGCATGCAAACCCCTACAATCAATAGAAAATTTTTGCAGTCGCAGATGGTCTGGAAGATCTTGATAGTGATGTACCATGAGTACGAACGGCAATGGTTGGTCCGTCGCTGAGAACCGCAGTGGTTCGTTTCGTCGTGCATCGGCGGCTAGCGAACCTGCGGGAGCCCGCAAAAAGGAACTGAAAATTTGTCGGATATGCAGTGTGGCCAGAGCTTCTGGAGCTCCCTGGTGCCGCCGTGCGATTGGTGGGGCCGCAGAAGGGGACAACAATCAAGAGGGTGGTGGCGGAGGGCGAGGCAGTGTGTGACGGATAGGCATGAATGCCTACGATAACATCGATTGCGTCTACAGAGCGTGGAGATGATGAGACTTGATCCGCCGGCATGAATTCCGCGAGTTATCTTCCATCCATTATTCGCGATGGAAGAGTTTGAGGGACCGTGCTAACCTAGGGCCATAGCTCCCTGCGCCGCTCGAGCACGCAATTGGCGGGGATGCTGGAGGCTATCTGTGGCGGCCGCGAACCCGATAGTGGAATCTCTCAACACAATTGGAGGTGCTTCGAGGAACACTCGAAGACTTCGAGTAAATGCTCGAGTAAGCTGCGATACATGATGCCATCGCCTGGGTGTGAGGGGCGCAGGGCCTGCCGTTCCGGTCGTGCAGTGCGTAATTCGACTACCTTGTGATCACGCGGGCCGGGGGTTCCAATGGTCCGGACACCAGCCGCACGGGCAGCTCGACGATGTCGGCCAGGCCAAGCAGCCTCCATCATCGCACCCCGCTCCTGATAATTCGCCGCCATGTATATAGACCCTGACCCTAACGCTCCCTCTAAATCTCATCGGCGCCCGTCATCTGCGTCTCTACATTCTCTTCGCCAATTAGACGGCTGCGCCAATCGTGCGACGTCATTGTCCGTCCTAACGGTCTTTTCGAGCTAACGCCGCGGACTACCGTGGTCTATCATCGAGGGCATCAGCTGCCGCTATCGACTCGCCGCACATACGTCTGCTAGCGGAAAATTCTATTTGAAAGAGGGGTTAAGGAAGAGGGTCGCCCAGCATGTCTTTGACGGAGCGTTTGACGACAATGGAGGAGTACCAGCCGTGGAGTAGAGAGGCGAGCCCGGACAGCAGGCATCGCAAGATGAGCTTCAATCCCGTGGGGACCTGGACGGAGCCTGCGTATGAGGAGCCGGTGGGCGCATTTGAGGTGCCCAAGTGGAAGAGATTGCGTGAGTACACCGTCGTTCCGCCTGTGGAAAGGAAGTGCTAATATCCGCAGTCCAGGTCCTCTTCGCCGTGATATACTGCCTCCTCGCCGCCGGTGTCGTCTTCGGATACGCTGCGATAAAACCCGTGCTGCTGCAGGAAGGGGTATACAGGGATCAATGCACAGAGAAAGAGCTGGATGAGGACGTGCCGGTGTGCTACGGGCAGGAGATAAGGTCAGGAAGCTGCAATGTCGGGAGGACCATAGCTGATATCATGGCAGGCTCAACCTCATGTTCACCGTCGCGGCCGTCTCCACGAACGTCGTTGCGCTCCCCGTCGGCACGATATTGGATCGCTTCGGGCCCCGCGTTAGCGGTATAATAGGTGCTATCTTCATCACGATCGGCTCGGTGCTGTTCGCATTCGCAGAGGACATGTCTTTCGATGGACACATACCCGGTTACCTGTTCCTCGCGTTGGGAGGCCCTTTCATATTCATCTCGTCCTTCCAGCTCAGCAATACGTTTCCGCAGTACTCCGGACTCATCCTCGCTCTGCTCACGGGAGCATTCGACACTTCCAGCGCCGTGTTCCTCGGTTACCGCCTGATATATCAAGGTAGCAATGGGGCTTTCTCGCCCAAGAAGTTCTTTCTATGCTATCTCATAGTACCGGCGTATATCCTGATAGTTCAGATCTTCGTCATGCCTGGTTCATCCTACAAGACCGTTGGCGAATTGGTCCAGGGTGTCGAAGACCTGAGCGTGAACGATGCCATCCACGACAGCGATGACGAAATCGAAGACGAGAGCGTTGTGCGCCGACTCCGCGACGCACGCCGTTTGCACCGGGAAAGCGTTGTTAGCCAGATCACGGAGCTACTTGGCACCAAAGATGCAACGGAGCAGACGAAAAAAGAGGAGAAGAAGAAGAACATTTCAGGAGTGTGGGGCGCGCTTCACGGACGTACTGCTGCACAGCAAATGCGGACGCCTTGGTTTATTTTCATTACGCTCTTCACCGTCATCCAGATGCTGAGGATCAACTACTTTGTCGCCACCATTCGGTCCCAGTATGTGTACCTCTTCCATAGCTTACCGAAAGCGGTGGAGATCAACAACTTCTTCGATGTGGCGCTGCCTCTTGGGGGTGTGATCTCCGTTCCTTTCATCGGCCTGTTACTCGATAACACAAGCACCACCCTCTGCCTGTCCCTTCTAGTTGCCATTGCAACAACCATTGGGGTCCTTGGCGTCATTCCGCAGACATGGGCTGCATACGCAAATGTCTGCCTCTTCGTCATCTACCGGCCCCTCTACTACACCGCCGTCTCGTAAGTCCTACCCATCTATCTAGATAGGCATGTACTCTGACATCTATGCAGTGACTACTCTGCCAAAGTCTTCGGCTTCGCGACCTTCGGCAAGGTCTACGGCCTCATCATCTGTCTCGCCGGCCTCTTCAACTTTGTGCAGTCCGCCCTCGACGCCATAACCCACAAGGGCTTCCACAACAACCCTTTGCCCGTCAACATAATTCTACTCGGTCTCGCGCTATTCGTCGGCATCCTGTTGGTTGGCTTTGTGGCGCGCAAGAGCCACAAGATCCACCGGGAGAATATTGAAGAGGAGGCTGAGGGCGCAAGGGAGGTGCTTATGCCGGGCGCGAATGGAAGTGGCGTGGTGGACTACGGGAGTATGCAGAGGGCGAATGGGAACACTGGGGAAGAGGAGGAGCAGAGGGGTAGGAGACAGAGTATGACGAGGGGTTATTGAGAGCGGGAGGGCCGGTGCGTAAAAGTCATTTCTGGAGTTCTTTTGCTTCCTGCCGATTTCATGTACTTTTTTTTGTTGCCGTTTTTGTCTGGTCTTCGGCATGGCATGGTGCTCTTGGTGTTTCGTTTCTCCTTTTACTTTTAACACTATGTTCAATCTTTTCGTATTGTTCTTATTCCTCCGCGATTTCCATTGGTTCAGATTGCATAGTACCTGCGTGCGCGGCATTGGTGGTCTTCTGCTGTCTAGTTTATCAAGCATGAGGAGATGGGCGGTTAAGACAAGAGCAAGGAATATGACAAGATCAGATGAGCGACGAATAGTATTTCTACATACATACATAGCGCTGAGCTGGCCGCCGCCATGTTTATACTTCGGAATGCAAATCTATCACATCAGAGTAGCAGCAACAGCAGCGGCTTCTTTCGCAGCACAGCGTTTTGTGATATCTGGCGTTTTGTACTAATATTACTATAGAGCGATGAGCAGCATCACCGTCAGTTAATTCATCACACGACTTGGGCTTCACGGTCCCGCCTCGCCCTGCTGTCGGAAATGAACAAATGAACTTCCCTCCTGCGCAGAGATGTCTAATTCGCCCGGTCCCGGTCCGCTTGCCGTTTGGGATCCATCCGACAGTTCATTCCCACGCGCGGGTTTTGGAAGCATGTCCTCGGAGGCGGAGGCGGAGATAGATAGGAGCAGGGGAAAAGCTGGACGCGCTTATATCATTGCTAGATTGCTGTTTTTGATCGAATGGCTTCTTCGTTGCTGCGCCTCACACATTATTTGCTTCGCCCTTGTTTTCGAGGTTCTGGATCCCATCATTGGTGCTAATGCGCTTGCTGTTCGTCCTCAGTCGCGAATGGGTAGTGGTAGAGCGGGTTTTGATCGAATGACTTCCTCGTTGCTGCGCCGCACACATTGTACCTTTCGTTGTGGATTTTGGATCCTGCGCCTCCATCGCCATAAAGCGGATGTTGGCGGGGAGGGCACATGGTGAATTGCAAGATCTGTTTCTGTTTCCGTCTCGCTTGGAAGGAAGGAATCTGGCACGGCGGCATGATTCTGTAAGGGTGTTTTTTATAGTGGTAGTTGCACATAGATCCGGTGCTGGATGTTTTTTTTTTGGATCTCTGAGTGCGAGGATAGTGGGATGGGTGTGGGTGGGAGAGTTTCGCTGAAGAGGGGAGACGAGGAGGCCTGTGAAAGTGTTTGGATGGGGATTTGTTCCATGTCGCGCTGTCAGAACATGGAGGCGAGTTTCCGCCAATTCAGCAAGGCAGGTAAGATGCTATAGATCGGTGTCTATTTCCTTGCTCTCGGCACATCTCGTCGCTCTGACGCCTTTCTTGCTGCTTGAACAGTTGGTTCGTTATGTGGGCGCGTTGGGCATTTAGCTCTGGAGTGCTCTGCTCTGCTCTGCTCCATGGCGGCTTGGGACTTTCGCTTTGAATGGAAAGGGCGACCGCGCGGAACTCCACATACGCATTTCTTTTAGGCGATTTTGATTCAACGGGTACTTCGCTTTGAATGAAGGAACCACCGCGCGGAACTCCACATGTATCTTCTCTCAGGGTGATTTTATTTCCACAGCTCCACCGCACACATGATCTGCATTTGTGCTTTATTTTGGCGTCGGTAGTCCGGCTTTTGGGACCTTGGGAACAACACTGCAAGTCTTTTGTTCTAAGCATAGGCTCTCGCTCTGCTGCCGCATTCAAAGTTCGTCCAGTGCTTTTTAGTTTCGTGTGAGAGCTGTGCGAGGGTAGTGGAGTGTGAGTGTGAGGATGGGGGAAGGAGATGAGAGTGGTTTTATATGTCGAGAGTCGTCTGTAGGGCGTCCGTAGCTCAGCGGTGGAGACACGATCCCTGAACGGAGAGATCTGCGTGCTGGGGCAGAGAGGCGGAGGAGCGAGGCCATGATTCGCGGCATATTCGAGTTTGTTCCGAGGGGAGCAGTTTGGGGGGGGAGGTGGGAGAGAGACGCTGCTGCGGCTAGAACTGAAGGTTGCGTCACACCATTTCTGATGCTGGGGCGTCTCGAGAGATTCCGACGCATGTCTAAGACAGAGGCTCGATTATAGTCCACACTCCCCATCGCAAGATTCCGAGAATGCTTTAGCCCAGCCACATCGCACCGCGTGAAAACTCAAGAGCCACAAGCCCCATGAACAGTTGGTCCAGGGCATTGGAAATTCCGAGACCGAGAGCCAAAATCTTCCATCAGGAATAATGGTAGGGTATTTGATCTCGCAGCTCGGTCATCTCCGTGATACCATGCACACAGCCCTTGAAGCATACCGACTCCATACGGCGGTATCAGACGCTTTTCCCAAGACCCTGGTCCATCGAGCTGGTGGTGCTTTCTTTGAGCGCCCCTTCCCTATGCCGAGGTGAAAAGGCGCCTTTAGCCTACTTATGCAGTGAAGAAAGACAGAGAAGGGACGCGCACATAGCCCACAGGTATCATCACTTGGGAGCCACAAGTCTCATTCGCCAGTCCCTCAAATGATTGTAGACTTTGAGGAGATGAGAAAGACAGGGCAGAGAAGTCCCATAGCTTGATTGATTGATTTTTTCTCGTTTTAAGTCACCAACCTATAGAGGTTATGCTGATCCTATAGCTTGGTGGCCGTGGAGATTTGAGTGTCGCGAGCGCGGTTGTGTGTTGAGGAGGTGTTTGAGGAGCCTGTGGGAGTGCACTTTTCCAATTGTCGAATTGGAGAGGTCGGAAAAGCATCGAGAAGGGCGTGGTTGGTTTTAGTCTTGGTTTCCATGCGGTTGGGGTCAATCTATTTTAGACCGGTTGGGAAGGAAGTGAGGCCAAAGGAGTAGGAGGTATAGTAGATTAAAGACCGTGGATTTTAAGGCTGCGGGTTCCATGAATGGCGTCGTTGCCATCTTGCGAGTAGAGAAAGAAGAGGAGAGAGCGCGAAGGAGACACATGGGAATGTACTTGCTTGGATTACGGCTCGTAAGATTGGTCGTTACCGGGAAGAAGGATTTCTCGGCCTTATGAAGTTTGTCGTCCGCTTCTTGTGGAGTCGCTGCGCCATTTACCTCGGCCTTGGGAAGATCCTAAGCATGAAGACGGTGCATTGTAACTTCTGATACTACTTCTCATCGCAGCATCTTCCTGATCCTTTGGTCCACGGGGTGGAGAGAGTGGAAAGGAGGAGCAGCACACGCAGGCTTCCTTTAAATTACTCAAATTGATCCACCGCAGTTCCGATATAATTGCATTGGCCTGGGTTGTAGAGATACGAAGGAGGGAGAGAGGGGAGAATAGGAGTCCCATCGTAAGCGTGCTCGTATCTTTTAATCCGTGGGTCGGCCGGGCGCTAAGACGGACAGAAGGTGCCAGCACTACGCATACTTCTTGAGTAGGATTGGAGACGCTGCCCCATGGGCGTCTGAGGAGTTGATTTTCGATAGGGAGCATGGTCTCTGGTCTCGAGAGCTTCTGGCCATCACCAGCCACGACCATCGCAGTCGGTAACTTTAGTTCCATCTGTCAGGCGTAGGAGAGTCGTGAGAGCATATATCTCGTCCTTTAAAGATATAGCGCTTTCGAGACGCTAGGGTATCCATGCTCGTTCTTGGTTAGATGCCTCTCGGTCACCCCGGACAATCTTCCACATTAGTCGACATGGTGTGTGATTCTCGCCAATTCCGAAAGTCACATGCATCTTCTCCATGACCAATTCAGAGTCAGACCCGGTTCTTCCCCATTCCGTCGTTTCAGTGGAGTTTATAGACATTCAGACCCCGGTAGAACCCACTGTGGGGGAGAGAGAAACCATGCGATTGAGTTCCGCCACTTCTAATCATGAGCTTGCCGAAAGCAGCGCCCCACGAGGGAGTGTTGAGTGTGGTTCTCGACGCTAAAGGCGCATGGATGTCGGACGCTGGAGTTTCGGTCCAAAGAAGGCATGGATATTGCGAATGGCGTTTGAAGAATGAAGAAGACACATCGCAGAGCAGTCTCGGTGCTTGCAGTTGAGCAGATGACTCCGACCTCCTCAGACAAGTCATCCAGCCGCAGATGATCCACTTCTCGTCCTCAGCATGCCTGCTTCCGCATACGGAGCCGGGTACGCGGCTTTCGCTTCAGGCATGGCTGCAGAGCTCGCTCTAGGCCGGACATATGACCGCGATATCCATATGTATTGCGCTGTCATGGTTTGCCTTGAACTGCGTTTTGAAAGCCACGAAACGCGGTTCTCATTACCGATGTCGTTGGCGAACTTTGATGCGTACGGTGCTGGGTTGGTCCGTGGAAGAGAATAAAGAATGAGGGTGGATGGGAAGGTCGGAAGTCCATAAGCTGGGCTGAGGGGAGACTTCGCTCCACGTACCACTTCCTCTATTCCTTTTGGAACGGCGAGGGACATATACTCGGGATTGGGGCTTTTCGTCGAATGAATTCAGATTGTGTAGATCTAAGGACCTTGGGAATACGGAGGGGCGGAGGGGAAAGCACACCAAGTCCATGTTTCGTCTTTCGGTTCTTTTTGGAGAGGTCACGCCACGATGCGCGCGCGAATGCATCATCAGTGCTGCTCAGTTTTTCCACTACATGAATGTATTCCTTCGTTGCCTTTATCTCCCAAGGTTGTTTTTAATATATTTCCTTGCAGGTCTCTCCCCAACATCGGATGTTCGCTACGCCATTTTGGAAGACGCCATGTTTGCCTGCGAAGCTAGTCTCAGAATCCCGCGACGACAAAGCCATCAAGGGTCTTGACTGCCCTTTTGATCGCGTGCGGTGCCGCGTGCAGTCCAGTCCAGAGGAAACGAGGAGGAGAGAGCGCAAACATCAACGCCTTCTCCCACTTCCCATCGCCACCCCATTAACTACGTCTTCCTTCTGTTTTCAAAGCGACCGCCATCGGAAGCATCATAAAGGACTTCCGACCGTCGTGGCCATAAGAGTATGCTGTGTAACTTTCGCGTCGTCTTTGGATAGGGGGAAAAGAGAACCAATGAGATAGCAATAGCTGCGTTTTGGGAGCCGCAGAACACCCCATCGTGAAGTCATCTTGTCCACTCGGGATCCAGGACACTGCTCGACACCTGAGAAATTTGCTTCTCGGATTTTGGGAAAGCCATGTCTATTCAAAGATCGCGCTGCTGCCATAGCATGTTCGTACCCTCCTCTTAATCTTTAGGGGCCCCATCAGTCAGGCGGCAAGTCGTTTTGAAGGGCTTCGACAGTGGAGCCCACATCATTCTGGTGTACATATCTTTTAGAGATGACTTCCCTGCTTTGTGTGGAGAAGAAGAAGAGAAAAGCACGAAGCCGGAGGATGCATTTATACTATAGACCCTGCTGATGAGGGGCTGCTGACTCCACATTAATGACTGGACAAGGAATGGGGAGCGGACTGAAATGATTCCGGATGGCTCTTCCACGTGCATATACAATCATAGAAGAACTAGAATGAGATGGGATGTAGAGAATCAAAGTGGAGTCGAGGCATGACAACAGATGGGTTGAAATTGACTCTAGAGGCATCGTGCCGCTTCTTCCAAGTAAGGCATCCAAGTCTTTATAAGTTGCTCGTACAATTTCATTTGACAGCATATCATACGACAAACCTATTCTTGATAAGTAATCGTCTTCAACCTCAGGAACTCCTCGATTCCCCAGCTGCCGTTGAAGCGACCCCAGCCGCTCATCTTCGCGCCACCATGCGGAAGGTTCGTCTCGTCGTGAACAGTCATCGCGTTGATATGAACAGCACTTTACTGTTGTCAGTTCTCCGACTCTCTCTCAGGTTACGCTCTGAACTTACCCGCTCTCGATCTGCCTAGCAATCCTAATCCCCCTCGCCAAATTCTCCGTAAACACAGCCCCAGTCAACCCATAGTCGGTGTCATTCGCAATCTGTATCGCCTCCTCCTCACTCGCAACCTCAATAACCGATACCGACGGCCCAAACGACTCCGTGTGATACAGCTCCATGTCCTTGTTCACACCATCTACGATGATAGGCCTCATCCTCGTCTTCGAAACCTCGTTGGTCTCTGGATGCGGTTCGTGCTTCTCGTGGTCACCGTGTACGACCTTGGCGCCGGCCTTGACGGCTTCCGTGATCAAGCGCTTGTTCTTGTCGACGCCCGCGGATTGTACGAGGACCGGCGCGGGCTTGTCGTCGCCGAAGATGGCTTCTGAGGCGCCTTTGAAAGCTTCGATGAATTGCGCCTTGACGTCTTTGTGTACGAGGATGCGCTCGGTAGCCATGCAGATCTGTCCGGAGTGAAGGAACGAGCCTAGCGCACATTGGGTCGCGGCTTTCTTCAGGTCTGCGTCATCGAGAATGATTGCACTGGCTTTGCCTCCAAGCTCCATCAGCACGGGCTTGAGGTGTTTGCCCGCTGTCTGCGCGATGATGCGGCCCACTGCCGTAGAGCCGGTGAAGTTGACCTTCTTTATCGCGGGGTGTTCGATGAGAGCTGTGGTGATCTGCGCCGCATCTTCTGGGCGG
This sequence comes from Trematosphaeria pertusa, assembly GCF_010094035.1. Lineage (NCBI taxonomy): Eukaryota > Fungi > Ascomycota > Dothideomycetes > Pleosporales > Trematosphaeriaceae > Trematosphaeria > Trematosphaeria pertusa. The sequence goes on along the minus strand of NW_022987220.1, from coordinate 1,391,432 downwards.
TGATATAGCACGTTCAATGCACCTGCCGGAAGGCCAGCCTCGTTCAAGATTGTACCAATCGCCCAGAAACAGCGTGGCGAGAGCTCCGAGCCTTTCAGGATGCATGTATTGCCAGCGGCGAGGGCGTAGAGAACGGCGCGCAGGCCGAGTATGTACGGGGCATTCCTTCGATTGTCAGCTGCGCTTCGAGAAAGACCGCCGTGGTCTACTCACCAAGGTGCAATGCCCAGCACAACACCAAACGGCTCCTTGACCACCAGCGCACTGGTTCCGTCCTCCGCACAAGTCGGTATGTTGCCCATAATCGTACTGCACCTCCCAGCCACATCCCTGAACATCTCTGCCGCGAGCGGCACATTGAATCCTGCGCTGAATGCGGGCGCTGCTCCGGTCTCCTGCATCATATATCCTCCAAATTCTTCCCCGCGTGCCTGGAAGAGCTCGGCGGCCTTGAGCAGGATGTCCCGACGCTTGGCCGGCTTCATCTTCGCCCATGCTGGGAACGCGCCTTGGGCAGCCGAGATTGCGGATTTGACATCTCCGAGAGAGGCAGACGAGGCGCTCCATATCTGCTGGTGCGAGGAAGGCGAGGTTACGGGGAAGGTGGTCGAGGTGATTACCTCTTTGCCGTTGATGAGGAGCGGGACGGTGTAGGATGTGTCGGTGGCCATCTCGTTGATCTGCTATTCCGTCAAGAATTTGAAGAATTCAACAACTGAGAGTTTGGAAGGCTCAATGTGAATTTGTATGCGCGGGGCGTAGGACTGGTGCGGGGTTGAACGCTGTCGCGTCTTCCTGCCGGCGCAAAGAACGAGGATGACGAAAGATTCGAGGCGAAAGGAGTCTGGCCATTGCGGTCCTACCTCCTAGAGACAGGGCTAGTTGAGGCACTCCCGACGCTGCCTGTCGCATCGCAAGGACGGCAGTTGGAGACCGGGCCGATGTGGAGATCTCGGGAGGGATCTCGAGGGTTGAAGAGGGGAAGCTTGCGCTCGGACCATGTTCCGATTCCAGTCCCCTCTTCGGATGGGAGAGTCGGAGACTTCTGCTTGGCCGGAGATTCCCCCGCCGTCATTATTGATGACACCCCCGAATGGCAGAGGACCTACAAAGTTGATTAGCGTGGATATTCAACTGCTTTCGTTCCTAGGGCCTTGAACAGCGAGCACCAGCAACGGTGGCCATAGTGTTCGAACTACAACTCCTGAACCTCATCGATCCAAACCATTTGGATTCGCAGATGGCGTCCAATTGGTACCTGCTAACATGGGGGTGTTGGGATGACCAATCGCCTTGACCGACGAGATGTGAGGCTGAAATTTCAGCCTTGTCCGTTCCTGCCACTAACTCAGCCTTTGCTCTTCCCATCGTCACGACCCATATCCAATTCATTCTGCGCTCCGTGTAGCAGACGCAAGCGCTGTTAGCGAGCCTGAAATCCTCCCTTTTGTGTCCGGCCCTGCGGTCAGCGGCCCTGTTTGCTTCCTACCCTGTCAAAGAATCACCCAATATGAGCAGCCTACCGACATACCGCTACCAGCCTCTGGAAAGCGCGAGTACCGTCCGAATTCTAGTCCTACATCCCGCTGAAGACTTTGCGGCCCCCATACGGGTCAGGATTGTCCATGCAGACCAGGAGGCGCTGCTCTTCGGGGAGACCGAGACGCAAGGCTACGAGGCAGTTTCCTACTGCTGGGGCGATCCGACGCCGACCCATTCAATCATCTGTGACGATGCCTTCACCAGGGGGGTTACTCGAAACGTCGACACCATGCTTCGATATCTCAGGAGGGCCGGCAGACCTCGTCGAATCTGGGTGGATGCTCTCTGTCTGAATCAGCAGGATCTGGAAGAGAAAACTGAGCAGGTGCGGCGAATGGGAAGAGTGTACCAATGCGCTATGAAAGTGCATGTCTGGCTGGGGGAGACAGATAAGGCTGATCCTGAAGTCAGGCTCTTCGCCGGGCTCAGAGCAATTGCAGCGCTGCGACTGCACCCAACAGAGGAGTATGAACCGGTCCTGGACATCCTGGGGCGAGTTTTTGGCGGGAACTACGAAGCTTATATCGACTCCTTCTTCTCCCGCAAATGGTTTAGCCGTCGTTGGATCGTTCAGGAATGCGCATTGAACCATCAGGTTGTCGTTCGCTGCGGCAGGCACAAGATCCTCTGGGCTTGGTTTAAGCGCGGTGTCTTTCTCCTTGATCGTGCTCGCGTACGTTTTTGCCAAGAGGCACGCGATGCGCTGTCCATGGTGATGTCTTTCGACTCGCCGACCATGAATGCTGCGACTCTAAGTAAGCTGCTCTGGTCCTTCCACGCTTCAGAATGCTCCCTACCGGAAGACCGTATCTTTTCTCTACTTGGTCTCGCACAGGACACGGGATTGAATCTTGACTACGAGTCTAGCTGGCCAGAGACCTATACCCGAGTCACTTCGGCGTACTATGACGATTTTCTTGGACGACCACTGGAGATGTTCACGCATCTAGCCGGCTTTGGCCCTATCAAACAGGAAGGATATCCATCCTGGGTGCCAGATTGGACGACACGCCGGCAAGAATTCAAATTCTTACGCCGGGTGGCCCGTGGTGGAGGGCCTAGTGACGACTTTTCCCTAACAAAGGAACGTAAGTTACGGATTAGAAGCTACTACAGAGGCTCCGTGGACGCACCAAACTCCACACTAGCGAGTGTGGCCGAGAAGGTATCTTTGGTTCTTGGAAAGCTCAAGGAGTCGGGTCAAGGCTTGGACTCCCTTATCAGCGTCCTGTGGGCTTGTGTCGATGATTACGGAGAGAAGCTGCCTGAAGACCCGGATCTAGATTTTGTAGAGAAACGACGAAGATCGCGCGTGTCGGTCGAGACGGCTTTGAAACCCTTGATCGCGAACTCGTCCAACACAACGGCAGCTTTTGAACAAGAACCCACGGCGCAGAAGATCTATTCTGTTCTCGAGACCCATTCTCTTTTCTCCATCAACCTCCCTTGGCAGGCGTCTGCGATAGGCCCGAAGGAGACCCAATCTGGAGACTTGGTCTTGTACTACCCTGGCATGTGCCTGCCAGATCGCGGTTACCCGCTGATGTTTTACAACACGTATCTTGGATTCGTAACTCGGCCCTTGGGAAAGTGCGTTCCGAAGCAGGCTTCGGACGGATTCTTCGCGAATTGTCGATTCATTGGGCTGTGTTTCTTCTCTGGATCGGCGGAGGGTATGGTTGGAGATAGGGTCATCGTGGAACTCGTCTGATCGGGTTTGGTAAACGCAATGCTGTCGGCTTCGGCAAGGGTACCTGGCTTTGGCGGATGTATGCTGTTGTATCCTCAAGAAAAGGAGGAGAAGAGATTGTGACGCACTATAAGGAGTGCCATAATCGGGGACTTCGTTCACTTTTCTGTGTCTTGCTGGGGATGGCCGGGTCGGCGCGGTGTGAACTGGAGGTACGCTCGACAGCGGCGGGACAGAACATGGCGCGAATCTCGGATAGCGTCGGTGGAAACTTCGAAGAATGCGCGACTATGGCATGCTTGCGCTCGTTAGCAATCGGGAACGAAGGTCGGGTGCGTGGCACCGCGCCAGAACCGGTCAACGCGAGACTGCACCAATGCAGGCCGAGTACCACGCCGCCTAGAGAACGCCTCTGCGTACCTAACCTTGGCCTTGAAACCGACGGTGTTCGACGATGCTGGGAATACCTAGGTATAGCACATGGGCGAGTGTCGGTCAAGAGGAGGCAACCTGGTGCTCGACGGCGGCGACGGCGCTCTTGCTTTATTTCGGGCGGGACGACATTCGTAGGCTTCTCGTCGGCGGTATTGAAGAGCTTTCGCTGGCGCGTAGGTAGAGCATCTCTTCGTGATTGCTTCGAATGTTTTCTGCTCCTGCTTTGACCCAGCTCGCTCTTTCCCTTTTCGCGTGTGTCAAAGTTTGCGTGACGTCACAGCTCTCACTGAGCAAGTCGCGCTCCTCACTGACCTCAGCGGCATCATGGGCACCGAGAGCATGAGAGTGGACAAGAGTGGCATGAAGGTGAATAGAAGGATGTATGTATTCGCTGAGGACGCGCAGTCGCGCCGCCACTTCTCACCCGCGCGAACCAGACGCGTCCTGAACGCGCCCAAGACCCAACCTGCCTTCACCTCACCTCACATCACCTCACCAACAGCCTCTTGAACAGCTCCTTCCTCGACTCATCAGCAGCGCCGACTGAGTCAATGAAAGTGCACAAGAAGGAAAAAGGATAAAATGAAATACTGAACTTCGATGCACGCCCCTCGCTCGCGTGACACGGTGGTTCCCTCCAGCTCTCACTCTAGCTTTCGCTGGAACCTCCCTTCAGTAAAACATTATAAAACAAGAAACAGACAAAAGAAAGAAATGACAGGAAAGAAAAGAAGGAAAGGAAAGAAAAGAAGGAAAGGAAAGAAAAGAAGGAAAGGAAAGAAGGAAAGGAAAGAAGGAAAGGAAAGAAGTAGGAAAGAGATGATACAAAGGAAAGAAGGTACAGGAGGAGACAAGTAGGAAAGAGAGTACAGGAGAAAAGAAGATACAAAGGAAAGAGAGTACAGAAGAAGACAGGAAAGACAAGAGAAGAGAAGATACAAAGGAAAGAAGGTACAGGAGGAGACAGATAGGAAAGAGAGTACAGGAAGAGGAAAGAAGAAACAAAGGAAAGAGAGTACAGAAGAGAAGAAAAGAAAAGAGAAGAGAGGAGAAGAAGAGAAGAGAGAAGATACAAAGGAAAGAAAGTACAGGTAAAAGCAAACGCGAGCGAACATGCATACATACGTACGTACATACAGACAAAAAGGACAAAAAGCAAAACAGAACGCAGGACAAAAACAAGAACGCAGCAAACAAAAGACAAGAAGAGCAAGGACAGAAAGGAAAGAAAGAAACCCTGCTGTCATTAGCTACCTGTGGGTGTTATTGGTGGATCAAACAGACACCCGCAGGTCATGAAGGAAAAAAAAGTTCAGGTTGGGGGGCGGCGGCAGGTTTATATACCCTGGGGGCGCCAGCAGCACGGGCCCTCAGCCAAGGCTCGCTTACTAGCGTAGATGAGGCCATAGGTGAGAGTGAGGGCATGGTGAGAGCAAGTGAGAGAGACCTGATGACTCAAGTGGGTCCGGCAGCGGCGTCGTACGAGGTGAGAGAGGAACGAGCAGGGGTTAGTGGCAGATTAGCTGGCATGTGAGCGCGGCTGAGCAAATTACGGCCTGGTTTTGCGTTTCAGGTTCGAGAGTGAAGGCAGGTGAAAGACGCGTCACGTGATCGCACCTCCGCGGAAGGCGCGATCCCGGGCAGTGATTGGCGGATTGCGACGCCGAGCTCGAAGCTGGAGGACGGAGCTCGCAGGTATGGCTGCTCACGGGATGCTGAAGGCCCGTGCTGCCTGGCGATCGACCCACTTGTTGAGTACCTGTCGACGTCCGTCAGGGCGAAATTGCGCGGCACATGCCCAGATGCGGTCGTCATTTGCCTCCGAGACGGCTAGCGTACCGTACTTGAGCTGATAGTGGGAGTCATACCTGAGCATGGACCGCGTAGGTGAAGGTAGACCGAGCCGCTGGGACCAGAGCGCGCTATCGTGTGATCCAACTTGAGGAAGGAGCTCGCTGTCTCTGCTCGGCGATCTCCGGGCACCGGCTGGCCACGGCCTAGGACGGAGAGGAAGCAGTAGGTGGCCGATGAGGCATTTGGGTGTGGATGGGACGACGGAGTTTTGCCTCCAGCTCGAGATTCGTATATCCAGTTCACGGTGACGAAGAAGACCTCATGAAAGAGTGCCTGCTGCCTCACCTCCAGCTTGTTACTCTTCGGCATCTTCATCTACGCCTCGGATGGGCGCGACCGGGGCAGAGGTGGACTACAGAGTTGGCCGGTGTCACTGTTTGCTTCCAATACGATGAGGACCTCACGCTTGAAATTGTTAACAACACGCCTAGATCACCATTGTTTCTAACGCCCTCGCGCCCAAAGTAGCCGCCGAAACGAGCGACGCATAGAATAAACCAGCCGCCTTCTCTAGAATCGACACAAGCGCTCAGGAGTTGAAGAGTCAGAGGAAGCGGCCAGGACTGAATGCGGAGGGATTGTCGCCTTTAGCCTGAGCTGTATATCTTGGGGAAGGTTAATCCGCGTTGGTATATGATGGCGAACGGTATATCGGTTGGTCTGCCTTATTTTTAGTTCAACTCTGCCGCTCGACTGTGCCGTAGGCTGGGCGTGCTAATTATACCCAAACATACCTATATAACTTGTTGGATCCTCCCTCGCCTTCCTGCTCCGTATTCTCACATCCCCCTCTTCAGCAATTCCGTTATGAGTTGCGAACCCGAATACCGTCGAAAAAATCGTTGACAGTGGCAGCCACAGTTTGGCCACCTATACACCTCTTCAGCAATGTCACCGCTCCTCGCACTACCCATAGAGGCCCTCCACGAGATTACCGCCAAATTGTTGTACAAACAACTAGACGATTCCGTCCCGCCAGCTTATTATACCTGCGTCGAGGAAGAAGCCCTCAGAGCCCTCTGCCTCACCTGCCGTAGGTTACGGGACGTCGCTCAGCCTATCCTCTTCAGCGTTTTCCTGTCCCAGCAAAGTAGAAGGGAGGAGAATCTGGTGAAGAGATTTGCAAGATTTGCCAGGACAATTGCGATAAGGGGCGACTTGAGGAAGTCTGTCCGGATATTCGATATGTCGACGCACTATGCCTCGAATAGCGACTCTCTTGAGCTTCCGTCAGGATCTGGACTGCAGGAATTACAAGAGGCGGCGCCCGCTTACTTTCAGAGTCGAGAGGTGCGGGACAATGGAGTCATGCTGCATGTGGGCGAACACGTCATGGGCATTCTCTCCCTCCTGCCCAACCTACGCGTCCTCAAAATTGAAGGCCAAGTCGATGACGCTCCGGACTTCTGCCGCCTCGTCGACCTGATGGATAACTTCCAGAAATTGGAAGAATTGCAGCTTGTATGCGAAGAATTGGAAGATCTTCCTTGGCTCCGTGTGTCGGACCTAGCACCACTCCTGCGACTACCGGAGCTGAAGAAGTTCAGCGTGAAGACAGCGGCGGTCTACGACATCGAGAGCGCTGTTCATCTGTCGACATTTGAGGAGAAGTCGCTGAGTGTAGAGGAGGTGTCGATGGAAAATTGCGTGACTACGAATGCCTCGATGCACCGGCTGATCAGGGCCTTCCGCCAATTGACTCGTTTCAAATACACCAATTGGACTGAAGCCGACGAAGAAGCGCAGAAACTCGACACCCTGGTCTGGCATTCAGCACTATCCGAGCACAAAGACACCCTTCAGGAACTAGAGATAGACGATCTCTGCCCCACTACAGAAGACGACCTCAGCCTGCCTACCTCCTGGCCGTCCTTTTGCAATTTTGCGTCCCTTAAGGTTCTCCGGATTGAGTACGACCTGCTGGATTACAACGGATTACCCGAGAGTCTCTGGACGCTGCATCTTTTCGACTGTGAAGTCATCCAGAGCGACGAGGAGCTCGACAGCCTGTGCCGGATAAAAGCGCGCTCGTGCCCAGATATCGAAGATGTGGAAATTAGGGTTACCCGCAATAAGTAGATGATATTTCACTAGCTGGAATGCTATGGGTTCCAGTATTCGGCGGGAAGATGCATGGAGAATGCTAGGTTGGATTTCAATCTCAAGTTTATCGCCTGAGTGAGACTAAAGGTCTGGATGACGGGTTGTATTGAAGAGACGAAGACGAATTAATGCAAGAACAGCAAGAGCCTCATGAACAAGATGGAGAAAGAACAGGCCGATAGCGAATGAGGAAGGATGGAACCATGGGGAGTGGGGAAGCAACGTTGCGCTCGTAGGCGAGAAATACAGGTGCTCTGGCTGCCCCAGAACGCAGGGTTATTGCGGCGGTCTTGCACACACTGGCCTCAACAAGTCCTCTGACTGCAAGCAGAAGAGGATGGACTCATCCGCACTGGGCACAGACCATGACGAGTCTCCCCATGACGCCAACGGCCCGCCTACCAGGACTGTTTCGCCAAAGTCCTTTGGCCCACCCGTCAAGTCTGAACGCCACGATTCTGTCTGTCCCGCGTCTCAGTCGCTGGCACCTCTTCTCGACCCTACGGCTTCCGGCTCACGAGCACCGGATTGGGGCTTTTTCAACTCCGAGCTCATGCCATTCATGACTTCCAAGCACGGTAAACAAGCTGCACAGCGCGCCGACGAGACCGGAAAATGGGGTTTGCAGTATTACCGCGCCGGTTTACTCGCTGACGCTTTGGTATGCTGTCCCACAACCTTTCATGACTTGCGTAGTACTTACGGACCCTCAGCGCGGAGCTCAAGACAACCCCGCCGACTTCCTGCAGCACTACATCGGCGCAGTCGACCCTGGTGATGGATCCAAGCCAGTGGACTACTCCCGGCCGTTCTACAACGAATTAGCGGCCCACGACGCCGACTTTACTATTTTCCTCCTCACTATGCTGAAACATCAATACCCGAATATGCGCCTTCTGCGCGAGCCCGGCCTCCATCTATGACGGAGTCGCGCCACAGGAAATATTCCCGGCACAGGAATCTGAATCGGACACCGCTATAACAGAACGCGAGGATTACGACGATGGCGCGAAGAGTGTGGAGACGCTTGACCCAGGCCCGGATATTCTTCTTCCATTTCAGGGATCGCCATACAAGATGCCGACCCATAGAAAAGGGAAGGGCATCACCGATCCAAGCATGTATCTGAGCAAATAGGACGGAGGAGTGGGCTATGCGCTGTGAACGCTGTCCTCGTATGGGACAGGTCCTAGTGTACCCTGAAGCACTTCGGATTCATGAATAGCTAGTGTATTATTCGTATCCCTTCACGCAATGAGCCACTGCGTGACCCTTGACCCGCTTTCCCACCCATCCAACTAGCACCAACCAAACAATAGGTCTCTACAGCGGACGCCGCTCGATCCTGTGCCGCCTCCTTGAGTTCGGTATTTCGGACTTGGACTTGCAGTAGGCACCCAAGCTACCCTTCACGACTCAGCCACAAGCATGCAAGTAGCCGCAAGCAGCCAGCGACATCTGTACCCCAATGCACCGTGACTGCGGCTTGATAGGCTGCCTCGGCTACTAGGCGCCCTACACCCTGGCTTTGAAGAACGTACTCGCTAGCCGCTGATAAGACACTGTGTCGGATACTGCGCTCTCCACGTGTGCTACCGAGGAAAGCCATAGGGCTGCATATCTTCGCGTCACTCATCCTCCCTTATATGTTAACCTCGATGCAACGGCCAACTGTAGCCATCACGTGATTGACTATTCACTCGACCCCTATGGATCTAGGTGGGCTTCTGTATCATCGTAGGAGCACAGCGGATGTCTTAATATCTAGGGCATCTATTATATTAAGTTATTATCTTTCCGGAGGGCTTTGCGTGGAGTCTGTGGCACAGCAATAGGCTGCCGCTCAAACAACCCTGGAAAGGCAACGTGCGAGGCGTAGTGGTGGGTAAGAAGGGGCGGAAGGGGATCTCATCGCACGCCTCTACAAGGGTTGTCCTAAGCGACGGCGTGGCATCAGTTGACGCTTTAGAGCGGGTATGTATGCCAGTCGACGGGCCGGAGCGTGTACCCGAGGGGCGGCCTCCCCGTTTCCAGACCCCTGGGTGAGACATATTCGAGTGCGTTTATTGATAGGTGGGTTGTGAGGTATCGGAGTACGGATTTGAGAGGTGATAGGGGCTGGAAGGGGGTTTCGTACGACTGATTTTCTCGTTTTGAGTCACCTACCTGTAGAGGTCATGTTGACTAACAGCAAAGCAGAAACTTCTGCCTACACACAAAAGGACTTAAAAGACGCTAAAATGAAGAGAAGAGAACAGGGTATCACAGAACCACGGGGAGGCGTTTCCACTCACTGCCTGGAAATATGGCAGTCGAGGCTGCTCCATAGAGTTCGTGGTTGGCTCCAGCGAGATTGTATGGATAAGAAAAGCATTGCGCTGTACACCACTACTTTCGTGAAGGGGAGATGGATTCATAGCCTCCTTTTTCGCACATATCTTGTTTGGATGGAAGTGTATGATAGGTTTGAAACCGCTGGGACAGTCCGTGATAGCATACCTGGCTTCTTTCTGCGACCATCGAGATTCGGGGGGAGGGGGTGGGAAGTCTTGAGGGTTCTCGACCCATCCTCTCGCCAGCCCGGCATCTCCGTTTGGAGGGATGTGCTGGGCGCTGTCAAGGCACCCATCCACACTGGTCCTTCACGGAGTCGAATACCGTATCCTACGCCGCGTGATAGATCCTCCTGCGTCTCGTCACACTGCTTCTTCCACTTATCCATCCGCTCTGGTCCTCCTTGGAGCTGAAGACCCCATATTACGCCGCCGGAGATGGGATCATTCTGCTGCTCATCACACCTCTCTTCGACTCATAGACCACTTGAAGTCGCGTAACACTGAATCCTCCTGCGCCATTCATGCTCCTTCATCGACTTATCTAATCATACATCAGGGATAGCGCCGTCCCTGGGGCACTTACATGAAAGTGGTGGCTTCAACTGTGCCTCGAAGTGTGATAGCTGAAAGCACCCAATGTTGCACCTTATGAAAATGCTGCTCCATTCGACTTCGGATCCCATCTTCGCTCTTCTTGTTCTTCGTCTTGTGTTCCCTGTAGCACCATTGTACGTTACAAGCACCGTTGTACGTCGCGGAAATGGGCAGTAGCACGAAGGCCGACTCGCTATACATCACAGGCCTGGCCCACGAATACCCGCCGTATTCATTCAAACAAGACCAATTCGAAGATGTTCTCAGGAGACTGCGTCCAGATGACGTAACCTCGGCGGGGTAAGCCATAGCCCACACAGTCACTACCTTGATTCCTCCTTTTGAGCCCTTTCCCATCTGACAGCGAACCAAACACAACAGCATCCAGAAACTGATCGACTTCAACCGCAAAACGGGAATCTCCTCCCGCCCAACAATCTTCGACTACACCACGTGGGACAAAGAAAGTTCCATACCCCCACCCATCGATGAGCTCTCGCGACTCTTTCGAACTGTCGGCGTAGACCTCACTGCGTCCGCGTGCAGAAAAGCAATGTTCGAAGCAGGCGTATCCAGGGAAGATATAACGCACGTTGTTGCAGTGACATGCACGGATACCGGAAACCCTGGCTACGACCTCCTAGTCTGCCAAAGCCTGCGCCTACATTCAGGTGTAGCGCGGACTCTTCTCCACGGTGTGGGCTGTGCGGGCGGTCTTTCGGCGCTCCGTGCAGCTGCGGATCTTGCGGCAGCGGCAACGCATCGGGGACGGCCGGCGAGGATCCTGGTCTTTGCGTGCGAGCTCTGCAGTCTGTTTCTAAGGTGTGAGGTGGAGCTGGCTTGCCGGGATAGCGAGCGGCTGCATATTGCTCCCGCGCTGTTCTCGGATGCTGCTGCGGCGGTGGTGGTTTGCAATGGGCTTGCGGTTGGGGAGATGGGGAGGCCGCCGGTGTTCGAGCTGCTGGAGTGGGGGAGTATGGTTGTGTCGGGGACGGTGGAGTGTATGTCTTATTTGACGGAGCCAAATGGTATGTTTTCGGAAACTTTTACTTCTTGTTGAGCGCATGCATTGTGGATTCGCTGATCTGTAATGTCAGGTATGATAGCGAACATCACCAAAGACGTCCCGAAGACGGCGATTGGCGCTATACGTCCCATGTTCGACCAGCTCCGTCACACCCTTGGCATGACATACAAGCATCGTTCCTGGATGCATGCTCCACCTTCGAAGTTCGACTGGGCGATCCATCCAGGCGGCGCCGCAATCTTGCAGGGCGCACAACGGACTCTGCATCTTACAGACGACCACATACGTGCCTCTCTCGAGGTCTACCGCTCGTACGGGAATTCTTCTAGTCCGACGGTTCTCATCGTGCTCGACAAGCTGAGGCAGATGGGCGAGGGCAGAGATCATGTCGTGGCGACGAGCTTTGGGCCTGGATTGGCGATTGAGATGTGTGTGATGAAACGGTGCCGTCGATCTCATGAAGGAGAGGCTTTGGGTTTGAGTGTTGTGCGGAAGGGTAATAGGTTCTTGTCGTCTTTGCTGTCGAGGTTGGTGACTGGATGGGCTTAGCGGCTTGGCATTGTGGCGTCTCTCCCCAGGTTCAAGGTTCTAAAGTCTTCAGCTCATCACTCTGACCAGGATACAACACTCTTTATACAACACCTTGGTTGCTGTCTTGCGGGCCCTGAGGAATACCAAGAAATGCGGCAGGACCTTGGGGTCGGCGGCTCGCGATGATGCCTCGTTGCTTGTGCTACAGGGCAGTTTGGAACAATTGGTGAGGTATTTAGCCTTTCGATCTACACTGATCTCGCTGCAAGCTTTCTAGATTACCAATTTATGCACGTCAAATATAGCCACTCGAGTGGCGAAGCACTCCTGTGCTGTGTCGCGCGTCGTTTGGTGCGAAATCGCCCCCATCTGAAACGATGTCAGCATCGCTTATCCCGCATTTTCGCCCCCCAGCCGCGCGGACGTCGTGATCTATATCAACGGCCAGGCATCCAGTTCATGCTTTCCTTTCACAAGTACGGAGTGTGGCCGAAGCGTCACTACTCATAATTCAAGATTCGACACCATGGCGGATCCAGAGCGCTTCAGGATTCCGGCGAGACCTACCAATACGCAACCTCTGACCCCCGAACGTTCCGGTAGGTCTCGGTCGCCACTACCGAGACATGTGGTGCTACAGTCAACACAGAACGATACTTCGCCGTGGGATCAACCTTCTACCAGATCTCTAGAGGCCGATGGTCTCGCTGCCAGTCAACACCCCAGGAGGAGTTCTTCGGCCTCCGCGGGCAGCGATCCCTCAGAGACCGTAAAGTCACTCAGCGTGGATGGCAGTCAAATTAACCTTTCTGGTTTGAAGTCCACCGGAAACGTGTTCAAACAACTGTTCAAGAATGTACCGAGCAAACTTATTGGCGTCGGGGAGGACATCTCCGAGATGGCCATAGAAGTCAAAGGCGACACCATGGATCTCTCAAAGACTGCTCTTCGTGAGATCGGGCAAGGATCCAAGAAGCTCTGCAGCGAGTGTGCCAAGATGCGGTTCGATGAGTGCATACCAGGCGGCGCACGACCGAGTGTCTCGACATACGAATACCTTCGACCGCTAGAACGCATCATTCTGCAGCGAGACATGTGCTTGTTTTGCAACGTTCTCTATCAAGCTATGTGCAGGGAAGAGAATGACCCACTCAAAAGCAAGCATATTCAAGACCACATCCAGAATCGACTAAAAGGGAAATCGTTCAAAGAATGGACTGAGGATGCTCATCTGTGGAAGAGGATATTCAAGAGCGGCTCTGTGTGGCCATTTGGGCATAGTCGGGACGACACCGATGATGGCGAAGATATACAGCAGGCCATCGAACCTAGTTCTGGAAAGGATCGGACGAGAATAGCGAGCAACATGCCCAAGAACCTTCGCACTCCGGATATCGCGCCTGAAGCCGTGCTCGTAGGAGGGATGGCTGGTTTGAAGGGTGTAAAGATGGTCGGTAACTTCTCCAAACGGGACCGTAATATTATCGAAGTAGCGGACGCCACGATTGTTGCGGCGCTGCTCTCCACCGCAAAACGGACAAAACCGCTACCATGCTGGGTACTCGTCAAGCTCCATACGGAATCGAGCAACAAGTCCGGTCTACTCGTTGTTCATGTCGCCGCTCGTAATCGGGAACCGCGCTCATCACTCAAGGAAATCAGCAGGTTCCACCTGCGTGTGGCATCTACCCCGAAGTACCCTACCAAGGGTCAGCCCCTCCGCTACGGTAAGATCCTGTCCCACCACATCGATGTCCGGATGTCTAGCCTATGGCTAGACGTTTGCAAGGACCACCACCCCCGATGCCAAACCCGGGTCAATGCGCCTGTAAACCACTTTCGTGTCATCAACCTCGAGCATTATTGTCTAGAAGACATTACCGGCGGATCCTCCGTCGAATACGCAGCTCTAAGTTATGTCTGGGGGCGATTTGAATACCCAGTGACTACCCAACGAACAGCAAAGAAATATTATTCGACTGGAGGTCTGCGGCCGGAGAATGTTACATTACCCCGGTCAATTCAAGATGCGATGGTAGTTGCAAGGCAAGCCGGATTGAGATATTTATGGGTCGACGCTTTGTGCATTCTGCAAGACTCTCCAGCCGACTTGGATATACAACTCGGGCACATGGACAAGATATACAAGAATGCTACCCTCACCGTCGTAGCAGCGGATGGCGAAAACGCGAATTCGGAGTTCAAAGGTGTTTTAACGCCCCGAAAAGCCGATCAATTCGTCGCCGAGGAGGTGCGGCCGAACGTGCAGATTCTTATGCCTCTACGCGGAAGCACGAATCTCGAGCCCTGGCAGACACGGGCATGGACGCTTCAGGAGAAAATGCTCTCGAACCGCCTTCTCGTTTTCAGCGGCGGATACATGATGTGGCATTGCCGCGAGTCTGTCCACTATGAAGATATGACGGCTTCGGATGCGAAGACAGTCCCTGGGAGTGATCGCACAGTGCCACTACTTTCGGCTGGCTTACGCGAGGATGACCTACCTGCGTCAGCGCCGCTCTCTTATTCGACGCTAAATGGAAATGTCTCGGTTACTCGTTCACCGGCTTTCGAGAAGTACGCTTCGCTGGTTGCCGACTATACCCATAGACGGATGTCGTACTCGTCAGACGTTTTGCGCGCCTTGTCCGGAATACTCCCTACACTTAGCAAAACGTTCGCGCGGCGATCGAAGGAAGACCACGAAGTTTTCCGCTATGGACTGCCGGAGACCCTCATAGATGTTGCCCTCCTATGGCAACCAGTAGGCCCGCTTAAACGACGCAGACACTGCACCAAGCCAACCTGCACTGAACCCTACATGCCATCGTGGAGCTGGGCAGGCTGGGAAGGAGATGTGGAATACGATCCCACTTACAAGGTTCGCACTGACGTCTCCGGCGCATTAGTGCAACTAATTGAGCCAAACGGACTGGAGCGGATACGTCCCTTAGTTCGGTTCTATACCAAAGGTACGCAGAAGCTATCAGAATGGGCGGAATCTGGATGTCCGGGTTCGATCCCAAAGAGTCCTGGTATGCCACCTCCGTCACCAAAACGACCTGCTCCTCCTCCAAAGAAGCCTAGTCTTAGTATTTCTGGCCCCCTTACTCCTCCGATAATGAGCAACGCCGCGAGTAGACCGAGGACCCCTCCTGCGCCGAAATCGCCTCTCCTACAACCAGACGTTGTCCCAATCGGCATCCTCAACACCTTCGACTCGCACAATTCACACAACTTATGGGCGAACACGGATCCCCCGGCATGGCTACCTCACGGTACTCTACCCTGGACATGGGAAGCCGCATCTCCAACTGCATTTTCTCGCAAGCTCACTGGGAAGGACGTCACCGCCGGTAAACAATACCTCATCTTCCAGACCCAGATCGCCCAGTTCCGGCTTGGATCGACCTTCTCCCTAGCTGTCACGGAAAAGGTCCTCGAGGCTGACGACGTTGATAATTTCACGGCCGCTTCCGCCTCACCTCCCACTCTGCGCAGACTCCGTCCCGTGCAGTCTAACCCTTCGAATTCAGATCTTGGCTGGACGCTCAAATCACACAGCTCGTACAGGCAGATTATTGACCAGCAAAACCAAGAGATTGGACGCGTGCGAGTACACGATTCCGCAGCCTCTAGCGGAAAAGGCGCTTTTGATTTCATAGTCCTTTCAGAAGCTCAGTTTTTCGGCGACGAGCAGAGCTTGGATGAGGCCATGGGCTTTTCGCTGTATAATGTCATGCTTGTGAGTAAGCCGCAGGGAAGTAGGGGTGTGAGATATCGGATGGGAGTGGGCAAGCTGTGGAAGCATGCTTGGAGGCTGGTAGGGGCGCGTGAAGAGGTTGTTGTGCTTGGGTAGGGTAGATTGAGCAAATGGGATTGGAGGAGAATTAGCACTATGCTTTTGATGCCATTTTTTGCATACCCCATTGGTAGCAATCTAGCTGTTACCTGCAAAGAAGGTTGTGGAATTTTGTTGAGAGTTCTGAGTATGGCTGTGCTATCTTGGCACGCTAACGTCCTCGGCCGAGGGTTTCCACAGCCCCGCTCCCTTCACTCAGCCGCACAGGCAATCGCGTTCCTAATCTCACCATGGTCTTCTACTATTTCGCTACAGCTCGTTGCCGCTACTCCCGTCTTTTTTTACTCAAAGATTCCGCTTTCACGGCATTGGACCTTCCAATAAGAGTTTAGCGCGAGAAAGTGAGTGACATCTCAGCTGACGATCGTGTCTTTACCCAATGCCGCGGAAATATGACTATGATGGCTCGGATGAGTGGCGCTATATAGAACGAGAAGTTGAATCGTCCCTATCGGATTTTGACCCGCGGTACGATCGGTTTAGACGTAGTCGAAGCCCTGTTGTTTTGCCTGCCCCACGCGTTCCTTCTCCTGTATCAAGAGAATACAGAGGACACAGAAGAGGGAGACATCACCGGTATACTCCACCAAAAGATTATAGGGGCAATGCTCTTTCTCTGGACGTCAGGCTGTACGGATTCGAGGACAATGAGTCTCCGGAAACCAATTTCCCAGGGTTGTGGCCGTGGCCTACGACACCGGGGCCGGGCGGGTCTCAGAAGCAACCGCATCACATGCTAAGTATCACCGCAGCGAGGAGATGGTTCGATTCATCGAAGCAGCATAGATTGGACCTCACTTGCTCGCCTTCTCTTCTCGAGATCGACATGGGGAAGGAGTACCCGATAAAGTGGCTGTATGTTCTTACGCTATAACTCGATGCTACCAGCTAACTCTCGCCGCAGTCATGTAGAAAGGCAGGTTCCGGACTTCGATGAGTTTGAGGTGTGCCCCTTCAAGTCTATGAGTCCCTTCATAATGCTAACAGTCCCTAGACTATCGCTATGAATATGCCCGAACTGACTGGTGACTGGAAACTGGTCGCTAGCGGTTTGTTCAAACGACTCACGGAGCTTGCACATAGGAAAGGCGACGACTACCCTGGTCCATGGATGCTGCGGGCTGATGGTCGAAAGTCAGACTGGGCAGGAAAACGGAACGTTCCTCCTTCAGTCACATCACTGAGCTTCCCTTGTTTTGAGCTTGGTCCGATCCAAGGACATGGGAAGAAGAATACACAGCATCAGTATCCGCTGATGAGTCTGTATCAGTGGTCGGATTGTACTCATGCTGCAAGGCAGTGGGATAAGGAGCAAAGCTATCCTAAAATGGCCGATGTCGAGAATGCAAAGGGCCAGATCATCTATATGCCACACATATGGTGTGTGATAGCAGGAAACGGTATGGCTTTCAACGCATCATGGTACCTGATGCTAAACTTTCGTAGTGCTCTTGACTTACGGCCCAATCGCCTTTGAGGCTTTACTTGGAGACTCTATAAAGCAGGTTTCCCCGAAGGCAGAAGTCAGGAAAGGGCCGAGCTCGGTACAAGTCACTGATGTGCTTGGATCCACCCATGTGTTCGACATGAAAGAGTGTCGCACCTTTTTCGTAAGTTTTGATGATCCTTGCCTTCCCGATCTTCGAATGTCGTATCTTACTATTATCGTTAGGAGCTCCAACGCACCATCACCCGCAAATGCATCCAAAATCCATATGCAACGATTGATGACATCGACATTCTGCTCTCAGATGGCTCGGTCCTCACTGGTGCGTCGTGGGTCGCCGCGGTTCAAACAGAGGAGACTACGACTGTTAATCTTTTGCTTGCCCGAAAGAAGGCTTCCTTAGCACAGGAGCATCAGCGAGAGCCTAGGAGACGGTTTGGGGATGCACCTCACTTCGTACCGCCACCACGACATCGGTCACGATCACGACCACGACTACGATATACAAAGTACGAACCGTACAGAACTCGCGAGCGTCATAGGGAGGATGAGGACTATCCACCGAGAGGCCGAGGGGTGTACGTCGACATTCCAATGCGAAGAATGCCCGAAGACACGTTTACGTACACCTTTAGGCCTCCAGCCGCTTTAGACGGAGATGCCGCTAACCAGACCGATGCTACTGCGAGCAACGATTCGAAAAAGTCCGGAAGTGGTGCAAGCAGCCGTGTGATCTTGTCGGACAGCGACGGAAGCGATGATTCGAGCAACTCCGACAGCGATGAGAGCGACATCTCGGCCAAGCCTGAGAACACTTGTCGTGCTGTTGTCCTATACCATGGGGATATCGGACGGGCTACGAGGTAATCCACCAAACCCTCAATGGGTCCATTATTGAACAGCGAGCTGACCGCAAGGGCATAGACCGAGTTTGAAGAATGGTGGGGTTACCGAAGTGGGTTATCCTACTTCGCTAATTCTCTCGAACGCTGGTGGACCGGAAAACATTCGAATCAACCACAGCGTAGAGGCACATCCACTTCGACAAGAGCTCTTCGTTAGAAGGGACCTAGAGCGTGCCATGGACAGCATGCGAGCAACACAGGGGCAGAGTCGCATTCAGCGCGAGGAGCAAGCCGACTCAGAAGAACAACGACCTGGCGTGTTAGTCTTCAAAAAATCATCGGCATATTTGCCTTCCATGTACGTTCCTTTGCAGGAGTCCAGCCACCCACAAGAGCCAGAGACCTCCCGAAGACACCGTTCAACTCGAAACCCTATCGAGAATGGCAATATTGGTCCATCAAATTCAAGGGAAAGAGCTTCTGGGAGCGAAAATCCCCAACCCTCTGCAAATCAACCACATAGAAGACCCGCTGGACCGAGCATGCCGAAAGTCAACGTGAACTTGAAGATCCGTATCCCGCCTTTCTTAAGCTGGGCGACACATACGGGTTTCGATGCCCGCCGCACTATGGAGAGATCGGAACACATTGAACGCATCCTGGAGTCAATTCATATTACATTGAGGGAGCAACCTTCCGAGAGTAACCGAAAACTCTACCGCTTAGCACTTGAGCTACGTAGGGATGCGCTAGAAGAGACCTACCCATTCCTCAAACGTCTGGATACGGGGATCCGCGAGCGGCCAAGCTCTCCAGAAAATGGCGAGCCGATTGATGCTGAGGGTGGACATTCGACCACTGCAAGTTTCGATTTTGGCGCAGTTGATTCTCAGGATTCTATTCACGTGGACCTACTGAAGAAGTGCAACAAAGCCATCACGGAGTTCTTGCAGACCGTCGAGGAATTCTTCTCGTACTATGTGCCGACCTCGTCGAATCATGCGACAGTGCAAAAATGCTGGGGTGCTTTTGAGACAATTTTGTCGGTGAGTGTAGCCCTTCTTTCCTACAATTGACCGAGCTGCGGTATCTGACTCGAATGTTTCAGATCACAAAAAAAGGGCTGGAGCAAGAGCAGAAGAAGAGAGAAGAATCCGAGGCCACCTTCTGGCTGGTGCGAGACATTTCAAATGATCCGTTAGCCTCCCAACATATCAAGCCGTCGCTTCCGTGGCAAGAATGTCGACAGTGTCGGGTTGGACACATCTACCGAGACTACGATGAGGCCGTTCGCCACGTAAGGAATGCGCACTTCAAGTTCTCAAGCCGGACCGGCAAAGACCCCGAAATAGCTGCGGATACGCTCGCCAACTGGGTTCGGAGTGATCATCAATATCGTGTCGACCAACGCCTCGAATTGTTTACAACTTATCTCAACCTCTCTCTAGGCCATATGTGTACGGTCCTCGCAAGAGCCAAGTATATTCGCGAAGGCGTCATCAACACCCACGCCCCTCAAACTACCCGTTACATGTTGCCTAGCTCACTAGTCAGTTCTCTCGAATGCGTAGTCATGCTTGTGCTCTTTACTGCCCGTTCGTTCGAAATCGTCAATCGCTATTGCAACGATTTCATGAAGAACCAGGGGGACAAAGACAAAGAAACGGAAGGTCTGCTTCGATTGACGCGCGTCAAGAACGAGCTTGAAGCAGCGGGCCACGTTGCGTTAGAGTCTATGGAGAAGGCTAAACTGGATATTATGCTTATGACATTCACGAATGTCGATACGGGAACCGTGAGCTATGATGCTGTCGGCCCGGAGTACATTATTCTCACCGTCATGCAAAACCTATTCACCCGGCCACTGCACGGCAAGGAACGGATCGACCAAGTTTACAGCTCGTTTGTTCGCAAAGTGGTACGCCCTATCCCTTTCCTACTTCCCCTGTATTACCGCTGACAAAACGATGTAGTACCTCGACGCAAAGAACCACCCACGAACACGCGTGATACGCGACATCTGGCGGTTGCGTGAAGAATTAGACCTCATAAACGCAGTCATCTACGCGCAAGACGTCAGCCTCGACATGTTTTGGGAGATCCTCTGTCCATCTAGATTCCGCGTCACGACCCAGACACGCGACAATCATTTTGACGTCGAATGGCAATTCATCGCGCACGCGCAAGACGAGTGCGTGGAGACGAGCAGGAAAGTCGACGCCATGGTGTCACGTCTCCGCAGTATAAACACCCACGTCGTCCAGATGCTGGAAATCCAGCAAGAAAACAACGGAAATGCGCTCATTGTTTTCACCCTCGTTACTATCATCTTCCTCCCGCTTTCGTGGGCGACGTCGTATTTGGGCATGAATACGTCGGATATTAGGGCTATGCGGAGCTCCCAATGGCTGTTTTGGGCGATTGCGGTGCCGGTTGCGAGTGTGGTGATTGGGCTGAGTCTGCTTGTGGTGCTCAAAGGAGAGGCCATTAGGGAGTTCCTTATTCGGAAACAGTCGGGGATGGAGAGGCGTCTCGCGAGTAGGCGTGCGCCGAAGAGAACGGCTTCGAAGTCGTTTACGATGGTGTCGACACACAAGACCGGCGAGGAGGAGAAGGGTGCGTGGAATAGGTTTAGGAGGAGGAAGAACGGCGGTGCGCTTTCTAACGTCTAGGGAGATGGTGGGACTCATTGGGGATGCGAGGAAATGGGCGTAGCAGTCCACCGCTGCCTAGGACTAGTGGGTCCTACGCGAGCAGGACACACATTGCCAAGCCGCCCGCCAGTGCCACAATCCCTAGAAGCACGGCCAGCGGCTTGGCCTCTCTATATTAACCCACAACACCCTTGGAATCCACCCTCGCATATCACATTCCAAGCCCACGATGCCTACGCTCACAGACCTCCCCAACGAGATACTCATCGCCATCGCCTCCCATCTGCGCTACAAGGTCGGCATCCCCTCCCACAAAACAACCTACGAGCTCGCCCTCGCAACCCTCTGCCTCACATGCCGCCGCTTCCGCGCCGTCATCCAACCCATTCTCTTCGGGAGCATCCACCTCCCGCTGCGTCCTCTCGTAAGCGATCCGACGAAGCCGTTTCTGCGCCTCGTGCGCACGCTCACTGCAACACCGAAGCTCAGGCAAGCGGCCGCAGCGCTAGATATCGAGCTCCCGTCCGGGTACTATGTGCCTAAATTCCCGAAGGACTTTGATTGGGGGAGAGTGAGGGAGGATGCAGTGGGTATCGACGCGGGTGTTTTCGGAAGGGACGAGGAGTGGAGGGATGGTATGAAGCTCCGTGTGTGGCCGCATGTCGTCTTCCTCGTGTCGCTGCTGCCGCAGCTGCAGACACTGAGGGTGATATCGATTACGGGTGGTACGGCAGAGCCGCGGCAGATGCATGAGTTTCTGGGCGCGTCTGAGCGGCGCAAAGAGGTGGTGCTTGAGCTGACTAAGTCCGGGCATGCCGAGCAGCGCCAGGGGATCGAGGATCTCGCGCCGCTGATGGGAGTCCCGACACTGCGGAGAACTACGATTGACAACGTAGCCCTGCTTGGATCGGAGGAGCTCGTGAGGACGTGCTTCCCGCTGCGGTCCTCGCTCATCGAGCAGCTCGACTTGCGCGATTGCCCAATGACCGGTAGTTGCATCGGCGGCTTTCTGGCTGGTTTCCGCGGCCTGAAAAGCTTCTCGTACAGCGCGTGGAAGCCCATCGAGCAGGACCTTTTCGGCGTGGACGAGAAAGTCTGGCATGCTGCACTTCTTCCCCACGCTTCCACACTCGAGGAACTGCACCTAGACTGCGTAACCGAAAAGTCGCTCTACGGCTACAATTTCCACACCGTCCCCGAATACGAACTCTACGCCTGGCCGTCTTTCGCCCCCTTCACGCGCCTCAAGAAGCTGGAGATCGAGTACCGGCGTCTGGACATGCGCGACGAGCAGCTCGGACTCCCCGCGTCATTGGAGAAGCTGAGGCTGCTCGATTGTCGGAACATCGGTGGCGCTGCGGAGTTGCAGTACTTGTGCGGGATCCCGGCTGGCTCCTTCTACCCGGGGCTGCGCAAGGTCGTGGTTAACATGTCAAGGAACTGTTTGGTTGCCGAGAAGTTACTCACTGAACATGGGTTTGAGTGGGAGAGGGGGATGGCACGGGGAGAGAGGATGGAGGCTGTTGTGGAGAGGGGGTGCAAGGTCGCGTTCGTGCTAGAGTATACGGGGTACTATGAGGAGGAAAGTGCGTGAGGTTAGGGGCGGAGCGCGATGGGGTGCGGGGATTGGGGCTTATTGGTTGGGCTAGGACGCTTGAGATGGGCGACGGTTAGATGACGATGATGAGATTGCCAGAGGTGGAGGAAAGGAATGGCGAGGACGGCGAATGCCAGATAGTTAGAGATGAAGAGTCAGGAGTGATACCAAGCACTGGCATCGACCACTCGAGCATACGAATAAGACAACATTAAATTACCTAATCCTACGAAAACAAAATCACACAAAAGCAACCAGGGACCCAAACTTTTTTCTTCCCCAGGCGCCCAGAACGCCTACCTTCCACGCCCTCGATCCGAGTTTCGAAAAGAAGCCGGCGGGAAGAAGTGAGTCGGCCATCAGACCAAGTCCAGACAGCATCTGCAATTCTCGAGTCAGCACCAACCTATCAGCCACTACGCTAGCACATACCTGCTCAACCTAGTCATCCCAGCTCCACTTAAACTTGACCGTTTTGTCCTCCTTGTTGATATTCCACTCAAACGGCTGGTCATCCCAATGCACCTCCTGCTCCCACTTCGCCCTCCACCCATTATCCTCGTTGCGCCACCTCGTATCCTCCTCGCTCCCATCGACGTTCTCGATCTCCTGCTCGCCCGTCTCGATCCTGTTGTCGTACTCCATCTGCCCGTTGTCCTTGGCGCTGCCTTTGCCTGGCGCGGTAGGAGCGGACGGCATGTTCCATGGAAACTCGTCGTCGTGCTCCCAGAGGGCGTTAGAGCCCGGGCGGAAGGGGAACGGGATTGGTGCGTGGGTAGAAGGGCCTCCCAATGTGCAGCTACTACAGGTCGAGCTGGGACCGGGCGTGGTAGTCGTGCTAACGGTCTGCGATGAAGAAGTGGAAGAGCGGGCTGCCGAACTCGAAACCGCGGACGTGGTTGTCGACGTAACCACAGTGGTAGAACCCGGGGCCGTGCTCGTGGAAGTAACCACAGAGGTGGACGCGGGGAGAGTGCGCGTTAAGGTAATCACGGCGGTAGCTCTTCCGGCCGTGATCGTGGACGTGATCGTAGTGGTAGATGCCGGAGCAGTGCTTGTCGACGTAATCACAACGGTAGAGCCTGGAAGCGTCCTCGTTGAAGTAACCGTGAAGGTAAAAGCGGTCGGGACAGTAGTAGCTGTGACATGAACGGTAGAAGTAGACGAAGTAGTAGTAGTCGCCTCGAACCCGCTCTCCAGCGTGAGCGTCGGGACGGGATCAATGTTGACAGTAAAAGCGGGCCCCGTGGCCTCGACGAGAATGAAATCAGGGAAAGTAGAAGCACCACCGGCGGAGGTGGTGGAGCTCGATGATGAAGTCTGGGATGACGAAGTCCGGGATGACGAAGTTCGGGTAGACGAAGTCTGGGCAGACAAAGTGGTAGAGGAAGCGGTAGAGGAAGCGGTAGAGGAAGCGGTAGAGGAAGCGATAGAGGAAGCGATAGAGGAAGTGGCAGGGGAGACACTGACACCCGTGGCCGTAGTAGAAGCAGCCTGGGCAGCTAGGGCAGCCTTGAGCTTCTGAAGCATCTTCCAAGCCTTCAAGAACTTCACGCGGGCCGGGACGTTAGCATTGACTGGCGTGGGACCCTTCCCGAAATCAGGCCTTCGCTGATTGGCCGCATCCGGGAACCAAACAGTTTCCATCGGTCGCTCTTCGGCTACAGGAGATGCTTCTGGCTCCGGAGAAGGCCTGGTCGGTGCCGCGGTCGGCTTGGACTCACGTTCTGCTTTAGCAGCGAAGTATTCGTACCAGGGATTTGAGTCCTGCCGCGCAACGAAGCTGTGAGTCCTGTGATAAGTGATTAGCTTGTCTTTGCGACGTGTGGAAGGCATGAGAATATGAAGCAAAGAGAAGGAATCGCGATGAGGGATAAGGAGAGAACAGAGCAATGGGACACTTACTCCTGGGTCTCCTCATGCTCGACAGGAGTGCTGTTGCTGCTCGGAGAGATGCCGCCGCAATTTCCGAAGCCCTCCTGGCATCCAGCGCCGCAGAAAAGGTCAGAGCCTCCGCACCAGTTATACGAGCTGCAGCACTCGCCGAAACGGAAGCCGATGCACGAATAGCCCTTATCACCGCCACAGGTGCCATCGCGGGTTGGACCGCCCGTGGTAGGGGTATAGCTCGGTGCAGCAGGCTTGACGGATGACGATGGGCTGGGGACGGGATGTGTCTTGTATAGAGTCTTGGCGGAGCTAAGGGATGGAGCCGGGTCGGACGTGTGATCAGCGACGTAGCTGGATGCATTAGTCATGTATTGCAAGCGGAACGAGTGCCAGAGGGAGATGTTCGACAACAGAACGGTTGAAGACGTAAGAAGGGAAGGGGAACTTCTTACCTAGCGGTAGCGGTGGGCCAATCGGCAAGCCACTCCGTACTAGTGACGTACTCAGTAAATATAGCGGGCAGGTTCGTATCCACCGGCTGCTCAATCACCACCGAATCGACCACCGTCGTCGTCACCGTGTTGAGCTCACCGTCCTGCCAGTACTTGAATGTCAGCGTCTCTGTCTGATAGAGAGTAGTCGGCGCCGTGAAATGCGGGGAACCAGCCTCAGAGGCAGGCTCGGTGATCAGCGTGGTGCTGGGCTTGACGAATGATGGCTCGGTGATCAGCGTGCTGCTGAGCTCGACAGGACTGCTTTCCTCGACGCTTGATGGAGAAGCAGAGCTAGTCGCCTCAATGGTGCTTGAGAAGACTTCATCAGGGGAGTATACGGAGTAGACTGGCGAGGGCTCTGCAGTGGTGCCGGCATCTTCGTAGTCAACGTATATTTCATCTGGATGGACCGGTTCGTTGCAGAACCATTCGCTGGGCGGGCATTGACGCAGCGGGGCGCTCAAAGCGACACCAGCGACGCCGGCAATGGCAACAAAGCTCTTCATACTGGGAGTTCGTTAGATACGTTTGCTAGGTAAGGGGAGGCCTAGAAGCCTTCATGGAAGATATACTTCACTGTAGTGATTCTGCTCGAGACCAGATGAATCTCTGTAGCACAGGTGAGCAAGGAGAGTGGGTGTGGAAAACGAGGAGAACTGGGAGAGAAGAGAGGCCGGAGGTCGAATATATTTCAAGCTCAATATTGGAGCCCTGCCACGTTCTTGACACCAGAGAGGCCTTTAACGTGGTTGCGGTGGAGCCCATCGTGGCATCCCAACGTGCCGGTGAACGGATCAGGCGCAGATCTCCGCCGTGGTTAAGTTCAAAACTCCTCCAATTGTCCAATGAGAGCGCAGAGTCGATGCACGGAGTTGATAGTTTTTCGGTACGGCGGTAACCAGATGTACTAGGTAAACATATATTTGTGGTAAGTACTAGCCCCTGGCCGCAAGCGCACCAAGGGGCACTATCTCACATCCTGCAGGGCGGCCGCTGGTAGGGTGAAAATTTCAGATCACGAATTTCCACGGAGCCAGATTGTTGAACGAACAACGGACGTGATGGGACTCCGTCGGAAGTTGGCTCAAGACTAGGCCACACCGTGACTAGCGCACCACACGCCAAGGGGTGGTATTGTACCCTTAAGATGTGATATCGCTGCACACTCTAAACCCATTCATAGTCTCGCCGTGTAGTTGAAGCTCGCCTTCCTGTGCTGGGAGCTAGTACCTGCCTCGCCCTTCGCATGCGCTGTTGCACCCTCTTCCTCAACGAGCTTCAGTGGGCGGTACTCAGGATCCCACATCTGCTCGCGGATCCATTCTTCCAAATCGTCATCGTCGGTTGGGATATCCTGCTCTTGGGCTAGATCTTCTTTGATCGCTTGCTGGATGACATTCTTGGCGATATGGACGCTGATTTCGCGCACTTCTGTTACGTCAGGCAGAAGGCCAGCGCCGGTTCCCTTGAGGATGGGTGCAGTCGATGCCAGCGCTCGGACGGCAGCGACGATAAGGGACGGTGGGAGGAGCTTTGTCCGACTGAGGACGGCACCAAGCCCGATCCCCGGGAACGTTACCGAATTATTGCACTCAGCTTCGTGTGTTTAGCGCAGATTTTGCCGGGCGTCGACTGTGGAACTTACAAATATCGTACTCTTTCCCGTTATACTTCACCGGAGGGAAGGGCGAGCCGGTAGCTACTAGCGCTTTGCCATCAGTCCAATCGAACAGGTCTTGCGGCTTCGCTTCGTGAAGTCGAGTGGGGTTTGACAGTGGAAAGATGACGGGTCGCTCCACGTGCTTCGCCATTTCCCGAACGATTTCCTCGGTAAAGGACCCAGGGACTGTGGAGGTTCCGATCAGTACGTGTGGCTTGACCTCCTTGACTACGGAGAGCAGATCGTCATGCTGCTTCCCTTCCCACTCTTTGTCATTACGAGCATACTGAATTTGTGCTGGAGTAAGCTTGTCTTTCTTCGACTCCAGCAAAAGACCAGGCTTGTCCACACACCTGCCGCATGGTTAGCGAGCTCATGGTGGCGTTGGGCTAACGACGTACCAGATTTGGCGCCCAGCATCCTCCTTCGATTTGCCGGTCTCTTGGGCCATCGCGTCCTTGACTTGGTCCGCAATCCCAGTACCGGCGGTCCCTGAGCCAAACATAACGAACCGTGCATCGTCCCATTTCGTGCCGCTGGCCTTGAATGCAGCCATTATAGCGGCCAAGGTGACGGCGCCAGTTCCCTGCACGTCGTCATTGAAGCACGCGATTTTCGGTGTGTACTTTTCAAGGATGCGTCGGGCGTTATTCAGGCCGAAATCTTCGAAGTGGATGTAGGCCTTTGGGTACCGTTTTCTACAGGCTTGGACGAATTTGTCCACGAACTCGTCGTATTTCTCGCCTCGCGCCCGTGGTTGCCTCAAGCCGAGATAGAGCTCGTCGTTGAGAAGCTCCTCGTTCTGCCACTGGTCAGTCTTTGGTTACCGTAACGCCCGCGGAAGGAATGCCCACGTTTGTGCCGCAGTCAAGCACCACAGGCAGCGTCCGCGAGGGATGGATGCCAGCACAAAGCGTGTAAATGACAAGCTTCGCAACGCTTATAAGAATGGCGCCGACGCCCTGGTCCCCTATGCCCAGGATTTGCTCTCCATCGCTGACCACGATTAGGTCAATGTCGTGCGGGCCTCCAAACTGATCAATGTCATCCTCCACGCGTTCCATGTCCTTGATATTCAGATAGCACCCTTCTGGTCGCCGGAATATTCCCGAGTAGTTCGCTATCGCGTCGCCTTCGGTCGGGGTATAGATGACAGAGAACATCTCCTTGAGATGTTCGAGGATGAGCTGGTGCGCCCTGTCAGCCGCCGTTGCGCATACCGCCGCCGAAGGACGCTTACCTTGTAGTATAGCACCTCATTCTGCTCCTTCATGCTCGTCATGAAGGTATTCTTCGCGAGATCGTTGTCCCGCGAGGTGTACTGGGCGTAAGCGCGCTTGACCTGTTCCTCCAGCGTCTGGACGTTTGCGGGCAGAAGGCCATGGAGCTTGAAGGTCTCGCGTTCTTCCTTGGTGAAGGCAGAGCCCTTGTTGAAGTAGGGGGTTCGAAGGAGCGCATTGCCCTGTTGACGCGTGAGCTCATCGGGACGTGATGCTAGGTGGGGCTACGGTACCGTCAAGGTCGTTTCCTGCGGCCCTGAAGTTGACAGCGGGAGGTGGCCGAACTTGGGGTGCTTCTGGTGCTGTTTTGACGACATATTGGCTGTATGCTGTAGCTGGGCACTCGGCGGATGCGACAAGAGGGGTCGTCGAGGCAGGACCCTGGCAGGCGTTCGCCCTGATATGGCTCTGAGCTGCCGCTGCATGTGCATCAGTCCACTATCACGAGCTTGGGCTCCTACGAGCTCCCCTTATGTGCCAGACTCGCATCTGGTGCCCTGTTTCGCGAGCACCCGTTCGTAGAGGTTTGCGGAAACGCGTCTGTCAGCATTATGACGTCGCCGTCGTGTTAGTCAGAAATCAAAAGTCGTCTCTCTTCATGAGCAATGGATCAACCTCCTCCGAAGCCGCTCGATTGGCTGCCTCCGTTGAAGAATGCGAATATGGATCGATCACTGAGGCATACATGCGATGAGTAAGGCTGACGAGCTGTTGGTGTGCGATGAAGCGCACCAGCGGCTGGGCCAGCACGCGGCATCCTGCGGCATGTGCGACGCATGCCGGGATCCTCCGTCTCCGCACATCTACGAGGTGGTAGTAAGAATTTATCTGATATCTTGTATGTGCGCACTGCTAACGGCTCTTACACTACAGTATCTATTATTCTAGAAGAATTAGAGCTGCGCTTGCGTAAGCCTTGCTACGCCCTTGGTAGACATTGCGAGCTCCGTGGCGCGGAATCAAGCGGACGTTTCGGGAGAGGGGAGGGAATGGCTTCAAGCGTCCAAAATACCCAATCACAATAGTCTCGTCTTTGAGGCCGTTGGCGTGTGCCGTGGCCAGGCGTCGGAGGTGGCCGCATACTACCCAGGTATTTATCAAGCATCTTAGGCATCTGAGATCCCTCCAAGGTAGCTTCGCTCCAAGCGCACTTTAATGGCTATCGCCCATCGTCGAATGCCTACGCCTAGAGGTTCGACCATAGCAGGCCGACATCCTCTTTTGGCTTTCCTAATGGCTCGTTTCCTGCGTGCAGACTACGTGGTGGTGGCTGAGCGCATCTGAGGCTGAGGTGCATGACGGGTATTTTGAAGGCAACCTCAGCCTTGTCACGGCCAAAGGCCCATTCCTCGCTCTCCCCTCACCATAACAGATCTCTTACTTTCAAAGAGACGCTTCAATTCTCATCTCATCTTAGCGTCGTTCTTTCGTCTTCAGTGCTTCCTTTCAAAACTAGCGCTAGGCTGAGGCACAAGACAGCATGTCGGACCCGTTGAGCGTCACCGCTAGCGTTCTCGCAGTGGCCACTGCCGCATTCCAGGTCGCCAAAGCTTTGAATGAGCTCGCGGAGGGCATAGGATCAGCCGGCGCAGAAGTCCGATTCTACGCCAACGAGCTGGATTCCTTTGCCAAATTACTCCGAGTAATAGAGACTCACGTATCCGATCGAGAGGACGAAGCGAGTGCCGTAGAGCACGGTCTACTCCTGGAAATCGTGGGCGTTTGCAAACGCACTCTGGAGCCGATCAAGTCTGTGCAAACGAAATTGAGCCCGCTTCTTGAGCGGTACCGAGACAGCCACAGCAAACTCCGGAGCTTTGGACTTCGTATCTGGTGGATCTTCAGCAAGAAGGGAGAAATGTTGTTCTACCGCGGTGCTTTACGCCGACAACATGAGCTGCTTGACACGACGCTCAGTTCCATGATCCTGAAGGCGACGTCGACGAGGGACAAAAGCCCTCGCAACATTCAAAACATCTAGTATGTACTTCTACCTCCCGTGTTCATATACACGTACGGAGCCGCGTACCGACGTCCGTCGGCACATAGCGGCATCCCCCATATTCTCGCGACCGATCTAATACGGAACTACCGGCTAACGTAACAGTGTGCTACAACTTTCTGTGGAAAACTCCGTCACCAACATCAAGGCTACCTTGCGTGAGCCGGCACAGTTACGTATTGAGATGGAGTCACAGCCCATCAGTTCATCCGAACGTCTTCTCACCGCAGACGGGGGACATCAAGACAGAGCCATGGCTGAAACGGAACCCCCACAGTCGCCCGTGGCAGCAGGCCCGGGTGATCAGAACGGGCCTGAGACGACAATAGCGAATCCGCCCATCAGGAGGGACACAATTCTGGGCTTGGTAGTCAGGGCTCCTCAGGCGCCCGAAACAGACCCCGAAGTAGATCCCGAAGTTGACGCAGCACTGGAGGGCCTGGGCGTTGAAGAGACTCTTGACGCGCACTTTCAAGAATCTGCCCAAGAGTTCTGGGAGGATATGAGAGCGGTATCTCGGAAAGTGCTCCGCTATGCTTCTGAGGTACTCAAGCGCGAGCCAAGATGAACAACACGGCGCTGCGAGCGAGGCACCGAACACCAGTGGATCCCCTTCGGGAAAAGATGGGGCCCCCACAGCCGACTCTCGGGCGAATATAGCCAAGAGAAGTGAGGCAGTGTCGTCTGGGAATATTTCCTTCACGAGTGCGGATGGAAAAAAGTATGATATCCCTTATGAAGAGATCCGAGATTGGGAAGTAGGCACATCCTTTTCATGCTGGAAGCCACGAAAGGTCTGCCAACGCTCGATAGGATATGGTCAAGTTCCTCAGCAAGGTGTCGCCAAAGACCGAAGTCTACGACTTCGACATCATCGGACCGCAAGGCCAAATCCTCATGCCGCAATACTGGTCGCGGGTCGTCCAGCCTGGCTGGTCTATTGAACTGCTGTTCCATGAAAGCAATTTGAACCTATCGAGCATGACAAAGCGCAGGCTCCGACTGAAAGAGGAACTCGAGGACCTACAACAGGAGCTGGAATACAAGAAAGCGATGGATGCTCTCAACGGCGGTATATGGGTTAATTTTATAAGGAGATTAAGGAGATTAAAGGGAGACAGGGGACTGGTAATGCCCTGGTACGACAATAGAGTTCGGACGTTGCGCTGAGAGAATAGGGAAGTGGTCCGTAGAATCCGTGTTAGCGGATATATAAGGTGTCATAACTGAAAAGAGCAGAAGGATTGATCCTTTTGCTCCGGAAAATCCGTTGCTTCCGCGGTTGCTGCAAAGTTCGGAGTTGGTGTCTATTCTTATTATGTTTTTCTTACGATCGCTTGCTCCTAGTTATTGCTTAAGTCAAACCGAATCTCCCAAGGAAAAACGTGTCGAAGCTCGCGGCCCGATCGTGCGCCCGTTAAATCATATACCGATAATCCGAACCCCAAATTTCCTTCAGCTCCTCGACATTCAGCTCTTTTCAGTATCCGGCTTCTCCTCCACCTTCTCGCTCGCCTCCACGAGTTCTTGGACCTGCTCGTCCGCCCATGCCTCCTCCAAAAACCGCAGGACGTCATCATCGTAGAACGACCAGCTCTCCGGTAACTCAAACCGCCCACACAGCTCCTCAGCCTCCATCTGACCATCCCGCAGAGGCGCGTATACCGAGGGCCGCTTATCCTTCGGGATCTTGACGAGTTCGATCATCGTAAGCTCGCGCAGCCGGTCTATCAAGCTGTCGACCTTATCCCTGTACTTCGAGTGCGGGATGTTTTCATCCCCGATGGAGTCGTCAACCGCCACGTATCCGTGCTTCAGAACAGGACACCGTAACCACCACATTGGCCCCATCATGTATCGCGGTACTGGGACCATCTCGTGTGCGTCAGGCCACTGCTTTCCCGGGAGCTGCAGCTTGAAAGTTGTCTGCTCCAGGACCTTGGCTGGAGTTTCGGATACCACGCCGTTAGTATCGAGGTCGATCGTCCACGTATATTTATCCCCTACGCGCCGCAAACGAGTCATGATGTCAGAGTTGCCGGCAAACAGCGCACACCACGCGTTGCCTTCCCGTTCTCGCTGATTCCAGTGCACGCTCTTCGTATGCAACCCGTGCTCGGCGAGCTGAGCGAGATGTTCTCCCATAGCGTCGTCTAGCTTGAGCAGCAGATACACGTCTTTCTGGATGAAAGTGGTAGATGGAAACAGCGCGTATGCCCTATTCCACGAGAGGAAGTTGAGCGCCGCGGTCGTAGGCGCCTCGGTAAGCAGCTTGTAGATCGGCGGGTTGCCGCTCCAGTTCAGCTGCATATGGACCTGCTTTCCGGCTGCGGTGTCTTTCTTGAAATGCTTCCCGGGGCTTTTGTCGGGATCCTCTGAGTCTTCTTCTTCTTCCTCGGCGTTGAAGTGGGAATCTGGATCGGGCTCGGACTCGCTGCCCTCGGGTTTGGCCATGGCCGGAACAGTGTCCTTGTAGCCTTCGGCTATGAGGTAGTCGCGCAGAAGGCGAACCTTGTTCGTCTGGACGTAGATCTCGATTTTGTCCGGAAGTTCCTTGTCCCGAGCGAAGAAGCGCTGCGCGAAGAGGCCGCCGAGAAGTGCGTTGCAATTCGCTTGCACTGAACGGAAGGCCTTGGGATCGCTGAAGAACTTCTTCAGCTTGGTGTTGATGTTGTAGTCTGTCGCATTGAGCGTGCTCGACATGTCGGCGAAGGCCTTCGAGGTCTGCTTTAGTGCCGCGATCTCGGCGATTGAGAGGTGGGAGAGCAGCCTTTTCTGGATTGGGACGAAGCGCGAACTCAGGAGGTCGGCTGGCGTGGTTTTGGGGTGTTGGGGTGGGAGGAGAGGGACAGGCATTTAAGTCTGGGTAAGTTTGTCGAATTGGATTGTTGAGAAAGCGGTCATGGGTAGTGACGGTCTGTGGAGTTGTATCAACGTTTTGAAGAAGAGATAAACGCCTTGTATGAGTGCGCGGAGGCGCCTAGGACGGGGTTACGAGTGAGCAATGCGCTTCTGAATGGTAAGTAAGCGCCCTGTGGAGGACCCGGCTACCGAGAGGATGCGGGTAGTCGAAGGCGGCTCGAGCGGCGAGTCGAGCGGCGAGTGACTTCCTTCAATCGTTTCGCTAGATTGAAAGTGACTGACTCAGGGGATCTTGGGAGTACATATGCGGAGGACAAAGGTCAGTTCGTTGTGAAAGCGATTTTACTGGATCGATAGTGAATGTTTTTCGCCTAGCAACGGCAGCTCCGCACGGGCTCACGAATTATGTTATACTTTCGGTTTCGGTATTGCAAGTAATCTTATCCCCCAAGACCACACCACACACAACTCGGGATACAATCACTCGTGGGACGACGGCGAACTCTAGCAATCCCAGCTGAAATGGCGGTCCACACTAGGCCAACAAGTCGGCTGCTAGAGTTTCTCATTCCTCCCGGTTCATACTATCCCGTATATCAACTTCTCTGCAGCTTCCTCGACATCAACGGCATCATAACCTTGACTCGGACTTCGAAGCAACTATCGCACCTCTATCGTGAGCTGCTTCACACTGAATGGAATATCAACACCCGGCTGTCTAAGTTCTTCCCAAACCCTGAGGAATTTCGGGCGGTGCAGGGAGAGGCAGACGCATTGATTGTTGGAGGTCTGGCGCAGGCTTTCTTTTGGCGAGACTCGCAGGATGAGGGCACCGCGGTGATTGCTGTGCGTCATGGCGAGGGCTCGGAGACTATGAGGAAGTATCTGGTGAGCGCTGGGTATACTGCCTCAGGGGTGCGAGAGGGTGCCGTTCAGAACAACAACGGAAATACCTACGTCAAGGTATGTTCTAACTCACAATGCTATCTGCTGTCCGCGTTTCTCGGGCTTAAGCTAACCTTCCTGCCTACATATCACGTCTTACGCTCGCTTCACATCCACCGGAGGGGCCGGTCCAACAATCGAGGTGTACGAAACACGTCAGTCGCCCCTTCTAGCAACACTGGCCTTATACCACGCGACCCACGACGTGTGCATAATCTCCTGGAACAAAGCGTTCTGCCTCTTCCCCAATAACACCTTCGTCAAGCGCGAAACCTACCTCCTCGACGTAGTCCGCCCCGACGGCACGCCAGGAATCCGTGCAAGTTTCCTCCGGAAAACCGCGAAATACGGGTTAAGAGTAAAGCTCCGGCACTGGGACCGCTTCGCCCCCAAGACTGCAGCGAATGCTGCTCGGGAAGATCGCAGCTTCAACGAGCTCGAGCATCGACGCCGCCTCGCCGACAAGCACTCCTGGACCATCGACCTGCCGACGTCCGGCATCACCGCCCCACGAACCCCCGATTTCATACTCGACTCAGCATCCTTCAAGCTCTGTGGCGACATCCCTCGTGGCCGCAACCCGTACGAGAGACATCAGGGCTATATCCTGCGCTCCAAGGCGCTCGAATCTCCCATACTGCAGCATACATACCTTTACGTGCCCGAGGGCGACGGTACAGGGTGGGGCGAGCTGCAAAAGGAGTTAGATATCCTGACGCTACTGGAGCTGAAGAAGCTGAGGGAAGAAGAGCGTCCGGCTTTCTATGGTCGACTTAGTGCCCAACCGCAGTTGGTGAATGACTTGATGAGGGGATGGAAGGTGCCGAGCTCGTGGGCATTTTATGACGATGATATGAGGCAGTTGGTCGGGCGGGTGTTGGGGACTGAAGAGTAGAGGGTGCGCAGGGCATGGGGATATTCTGTTCCTCTTCGTCTTCTTCTTCCTACCTAGCTAGGGCGGTGTTGATGGTTTAGACCTAGTGAGAAGTGAATTCGTTATGCTCAACCTAAAGTCCTTTGGACCCTAATTTGAGGCTCGTGCCTCGCACACATAGGTAGGGTGTGTTGAGGTCGTTCAGGGGAAACTTTGAGCGAGTCTAAGCTTGATTCGTGATGCTATATACGGAGTGTCTAACGGGATGAGGAAACAAAGTCACGTTATACGTCTCGAGCTAATCTTATAGCAATAAATCATGGCCGAGTCGTGTCTTGCGAGGATGTGTCGTGAAGGGGAGGGAAAAGACGCGAGGAATGACGTTGATTGTGGAGTGGTCTGTGCGCGATAGCTGATCTCTCCCTTCGACACGCGTTTTCGGAGAGCGAAGCGTGCTGACAGGATCCTAGAGATATCTGCCGCCATGCCTGCCTGACAACTGCTCACTCACACAGTCTCTTCTCACATACACAGCCTGCCATGGATCCTCTCGTTGCAACGGCCAACGACATAGCCTCCGACGAAAGCTCTACCCCTCCTCTCCCGGCATCCCCTCCAGATCTCCCAGGCCGCTTATGGGCCATTAGCGACCTCCACCTCTCGTACAAGTCGAATCGCGAAGCCCTCGAGAAGCTTCAGCCGCGGCCGAACGATGGGCTGATACTCTGCGGAGACGTTGGGGAGTCGCATGAGCACCTCCGGCTAGCCT
This sequence comes from Trematosphaeria pertusa, assembly GCF_010094035.1. NCBI lineage: Eukaryota > Fungi > Ascomycota > Dothideomycetes > Pleosporales > Trematosphaeriaceae > Trematosphaeria > Trematosphaeria pertusa. The sequence goes on along the minus strand of NW_022987220.1, from coordinate 1,356,139 downwards.
TCACCCAGGCTACGGCTTGCTTCAGGCAGGTCTTCTGGGTACCGGGGAACCATGAGCTGTACACTCTGCCCACACAGAAGGAGCACGGTGCAAGAGGAGAGGCGAAATACATGGAGTGCGTCGAGATCGCCAGGGAATTTGGCGTGCTCACACCTGAAGATGAATTCATCCTATGGGAGGGCGAGGGCGGGCCTTGCCTGATTGCGCCCATATTCACGCTATACGACTATTCCTTTCGGCCTGTCCACGTCAAGCTAGAGGATGCGCTCGACTGGGCAAAAGAGGAGAACATCGAGGCCACGGACGAGCATCTGTTGCACCCGGATCCGTACTCCTCGCGCATCGAATGGTGCAATGCTTTGCTGAAGAGAACCGAAGACAAGCTTTCGACTGCAGTGACGGCGAATCCAGGACTAAAGTTGATCATCGTGGGACATTGGCCGCTGCGAGAGGATCTGGTCAAGCTGATGCTGGTCCCAAGATTCTGTCTCTGGTGCGGGACAAAGAAGACCGAGGACTGGCATAAGAAATACAACGCGAAGGTGGTCGTGAGTGGCCATTTGCATATCAGACGCACAGACTGGAGAGATGACACTCGCTTTGAGGAGGTCAGTGTAGGCTACCCGAAGCAGTGGCAGGAGTGTCAAGATCGCGGCATGGACATCAACGATCTCTTGCGAGAGATTCTGCCAGGGCCCGAGATACCCCCTCCGGACCAGCGAGCTACTATTTGGAGACGCTACGGGTGAAGAAGAGTATTGCGCGAGCTGCAGCTGTTATCTGTCGCTGGGACCTTGTCTATTTCTCTCTTTTCTTGTAGCCAGGTAGGTGCGACTGTTCCTATCATCGTCTTTTCTCTCCCACATGGCATGTTACCTCTATATCCATCTGTTGTTTCTCAGTGACATGCAAGCCTCCTTCCTAATCCGTCCCAGCTCGGTTCGTCTGATGGGCCAATCCTCCCGCGCCTCGACGCCACGCCCCTGGCCTTACCCCTCACCGGCCCGCCATGGGCATGCATGAATGGGAAATATTGATCCCTGAAGATCTGGGCGGAAACATACTCGAACAGGAGTTCTGCCCGGTACACATGACGCTAATATCTATTGTTTCTCAAGCTGCGATCGGCCGTTGTCCTGAAAACCGGATAGTAAGCTCAAGGACGCGTCGTCGATACAAAAGACGGCCTACCGTCGCACGGAAACATGGCCAATTGCTCCGACACTCCAGGCCATGTGCTCACACGCGATGCAATAACGTGTATTGTAGAACTACCGACGCAGCGGTGACATCGGGGAACACGAAGATTTGGGACAAACATATCACAGGGACGAAACGCATCTTTCGCGCGACCGAGGCACCTCGATATTAGGTTTACTATAAGACGAGCATATTGAGCAACTCTGAACATCGCAGTCCCTTTGATCAGGTCGTTTCTCCTCCAGCGGTCGCATCTTCGAGAAGCTAAGAGCTTGCACGCCAGCCATTGACTGCTTCATTGCACAATGTCTTCCAAGCTCAGTGCATTTGTCTTCGGACTGCTATCCCTCACAACATCTGTCGCGGCGCTTCCTTTCGGCCTTGATCTCTCACGTCGCGCTGTCATCGCCCACGATGCCGTCGTTGGATTCCCGCAGACAGTTCCGTCTGGCATCGTAGGGACGCTCATGCTGAAGTACAAACCGTGGCTCGATGTTTACAACGGCTGCGTACCGTTTCCGGCTGTCGACTCTGCCGGTAACACTGGGTCAGTCCTGCACGTCCCGCACACCCAGGAACAAGAGCTAACTACCAGCAGCGGCGGTCTCGCACCCTCAGGTGGCTCCAGCTCCGGCTGCTCCAGCTCAACCGGTCAAGTCTACGCCCGCGCCGCAACTTACAATGGGGCATACGCCATCATGTACTCCTGGTATGCATCCTTGGGGTATACGACGTCATTCCGAACCTTCGCTAATTGCACTCTACCATTGCAGGTATATGCCGAAAGACTCTCCATCAGACGGCCTCGGTCACCGCCACGACTGGGAGAACATTGTTGTCTGGCTCTCCTCGCAGTCAGAAACTGCGACGGTCCGCGGCGTCGCCATCTCGGCCCACGGAGAGTATCAAAAGGAGAGTTCCCCGCCATTCGATGGGACTCGTCCCAAGATCGGTTACATTAGCTACTGGCCGGTGAACCATCAGCTTATTGCGACGGATGACAAGGGCGGGGAGCAGCCGCTTATTGCGTGGGAGAGCATGACGCAAGCTGCGAGGACTGCGATTGAGAATACAGACTTCGGGGATGCGACGCCGAGCTTCCGGGATAGCAACTTCCAGACCTATCTGGCGGACGCTTATTTCTAGGTTGGCGGCCTTGTTTGTGGAAGCGGGCTTGGGGCATAAGACGATTAGGAGATTCTATACTGATAATGTGTAGGAATGGAAGCACGAGTTTGGATCAGACGGAATCATTGAATAATCTTAATCAAATTCAGCATGGACAGCCTGTTGCACATTCCGTACTTATTGCTTAAACAGCCCTCTATGGTATAACTTTCGTGTTCGGAACTTCACCTCGGCCTGCCCCGCAATGCTCTTCACTGTGGGGAAAGTTTCAGGGTGTGGGGAAGCCGACAACCGCCGACAACCGTTTCTAATGTCCAGGTCATATTGCGCTCCACCGTTACCGTGGGCGAGGTATTAGGAGATGTGCATACCATTACCATGGACCCAGAAGGAAGTTCCACATACGACATCGCCATTATCGGTGGTGGTCCCGTCGGCCTAACGACCTCGATCCTGCTCTCCCTCCGCGGCATCAAAAACGTCCTCTTCGAGCGGCATTCAGACACTTCAATCCACCCTAAAGCATGCGGAATAAACCAGCGCACCACAGAGATCTTCCGCATCGCGGGCATAGAAAAGGAAGTCTACGGGCACGCTGCACCGGCCGAGATCGCAAGCCGGACCGCTTGGTATACTTCCCTCGGCCCTTCGGGCAGCGAGATCGCCTCGAGGGACGCGTGGGGTGGTGGTGTTTACGAGGAAGAGTATAAGCGGAATTCGCCGAGCAGGTATTGCATTCTGCCGCAGATAAGACTGGAGCCGATTTTGAAGCGCCGCGCAATCGAGCTCAACCCCACGGGCATCAAATACAGCTCCGAAGTAACCGGAATCACTCAACACAAAGACCACGTCATGCTCATCGTGCAGCAAGGCTCTAGCTCGGTCAAACACGCCGCAAAATACGCCATCGTAGCAGACGGCGGCCGTTCCTTCACAGACGCCCTCGGCGTGCAATGGCTCGGCGAACGCAACATCTTCAACATGGTCACCTCGCACTTCAAATCCCCCCTCCTCCGCAGCCTACACCCGGACCCGCGCAACTTCATCACCTGGTTCATCAACCCCTCCATGGGCGGCAGCACAGGCACAGGCTTCCTGTACCAAATCGGGCCATGGCCCAGCGCCTCCCCCAGCGACGAAGAATGGGTCTTCGTCTGCGCGCTCACGGCGCAGGACCCCGAGCGCTTCACCCAGGACACCATGACGCGCCGGCTGCGCCAGACGCTGCAGATCCCGGACCTCGAGGTCGAAATGCAGAGCTTCAGCCACTGGAACGTTAATGCTATATACGCAGAGCGGTACCGCGTGGATCGCGTGTTCCTCGTCGGCGACGCCGCGCATCGCATTCCGCCCTGGGGCGCGCTGGGCATGAATACGGGCATCCAGGATGCGCAGAATCTAGTGTGGAAACTGCAGTTCGCGCTGGAAGACGAGGCGAAGTACGCTGGGCTGCTGGATACATACGACGACGAGCGCAAGCCGGTCGGGAAACGCGTCGGTCTGTCCAGTCTGCATAATCTGCGCAGTCACGCGGGGGTTATGGATGTAGCGTTGGGCCTGGGCCCGGAGAACTCGGTGGATGAAAATAGGAGGAATATGGAGAGCGCGTTTGATAAGGGGCATCCAGAGTATGCGGCGAAGCGGGCTGCGATTGAGAGGGCGCAGAAGACGCTGGATTTGGAGTTTAAGGCGCCTGGCGCTGAGGTCGGCTGGTTTTATCCGTGTATGGATACGCAGGATGAGGGAGGGCCGACGTTGCATCAGGGCCAGTTGCTGGGTGATGGGGAGCTTAACTCGGAGTTTTATGTGCCGTCGACGATTCCGGGACATTTTGTGCCGCATGCATGGCTGCGGAGGGGCGGGGAACGGTGCGCCGTGTTGGATCTTGTGCCGCTTGATCGGTTGTTGTTGATAGCGCGGAGTTGTAGAGAGGCCTGGGAGGAGTTGGGCGATAAACGCGTTCGGGTGGAGGTTATTGGGGAAGATGGCTGGATAGATGTGGATGGAGCTTGGGAGAGACTGTGTGGTGTCTCCCAGGACGGTGCTGTGCTTGTGAGACCAGATGGGATGGTGGCTTGGAGGGGCGAGCGGGGAGAAATGGATTCTGAGGTGTGGAGGCGTCTGATTGATAGTATTTTGCATGCTGGATAAGTTTACACTGCGTAAAAGGGAGGATAGAGATAGACTCGTCCAGATTGGGAGCAGATCACGTGGACACCATAGAGCTGGAGCTTGTGAACCAGGGGCCGTCCCTACGGACAGCAACATCATCGCGTATCTGGTTGGCTAGCTCCCTGACCCGAGGAGAATGTCGATGTTGAAAAGAAGTTCCCATCCCTTTTCTATGGTCCCGTGGAGAAGGCTGTGGCTTAGAGGGAAGGTGCGCCACAGGTGTGCCATCGTATCCGCTAAGCCTTCCTTGGCTGACGCAGACCACCCATCCTCCTCTCAACCTTGGAACACCTTCCAGTCGTGCACCGTCAAGGATCCAATAGCCTTTTGTTTGGAGCCGGGGACCCGAAAAGGACGAGGCTGTGTCGACCGCAATTTCCGAGCCTGAGAAAGACGGCAGGCGAAGGCAACTACAAGGCATCTTTAAGAGTGGGCTGCTGCCTTCATTCTTGAGCCTACTTCTGAGGATTTGATCGAATCCATTTCTCTTACACCAGTCTTCTCTCACTATAAGGCCTTGCAAACCTCTCTACTTACTGCCAATCTTTGTCTTTCTTGCTGTGGCCGGCAAGTCAATCCGCATCAGAACCATGGCTTCCATCGAAGAGAAGATCCGGAACGCAGCCTCGCGCAACGCCGAGCTGCTCGAAGGCATTCACGAAACCGACTCCGCTCCTTCCCAGCTTTATCAGCAGATCCAGTACATCCAAGACCTGGAATCTCAAGTCAAGAAGACGGAAAAACATGCCGCCGATCTCCAGAAGAAGACCGCATCCGAACTAAAAGACCACAAGAAGTACTCCGAGTCTACATTCCGACGCTTCGCACACAAAGCAAGCGGAAGGAAGGACCGCTTCGATGAGAAGGCCGCGAAAGAAGAGCGCGAGTACTTTAATGCCATCCAGGCGCAGAAGACTGCTGAGGATGGACTGGGCTACGTCAGGCAGCTGCGAGCAGAGGCAGAGACGACAAAGGACAAGTATGAGGCGCAGGCCAGGCGGCACGACGAGCTCCAGCACGAACTCGATGCCCTCTACAATTCCATCTTCGCAGGCCACACTCCCGGTTTCCCCGAGGAAGACACTAAAGAGAACGCATGTAACGAGGCGCACCGGCACGTGCAGGACGTGAATCGCGCACTCGAGAGAGAACGCCACGTCGTCTTCCTCCTCCGCCAAACCATCGGCAAACTCAACGAAGCGCGCAGGCACTTGGATAACGCACACCAAATGTCACAGATGGACCTGTTCGGCGGCGGCACCATGTGGAGCATGCAGAAGCGCAACCACCTCGAGCACGCCGAGTCCGCCATCTCGCAGGTCAAAATGCTGCAAGGCCAGATCCGCCAAATCGCGCCTCAGCTCGCGGATCTAGGGCCCATGAACATCGCCAGCGGATCGATCTGGACGGACGTCGTTTTCGATAACATCTTCACGGACATGGAAATGCACGACAAGATCAAAGCGTCCGAGGCGCAGATCGATCGTGCGGGGGATAAGTGCGCGCAGCAGGTGCGGCAGGCGGAGGAGCGAGAGAAGCGGGCCATGGACGATTTGAGGGAAGCGAACGAGCAGTTGAGGCGCGCGAGGCTGGAGTTGCAGAAGGCTAGGGAGGAGGCGTTTAGGAGGGTTGCGGGCGGAGAGCGGATTCTTAGCGGCGGTGGAGCGCAGCAAGTTCCTGATGATGCGCCGCCGGCGTATTCAGCTTAGGCGTAGGGGATACTGGGGTGGCTCGTGGGAGCACATTCGGGTCTAGATAGCCATATCGACATCTGAATCCTTCATCAAAATCTGAAGCATGGCAAAGTGCATCCGGAACCAACTAGGGCAAGAATAGCCGAGCCCGCCGAAAACGGTAAGGCGTGCCTAACCACCCCGCTTTCGTCTCACCTCACCGCCCCCTCATTTTGGGACGGAACCACTTGCATGCACAAGGCTAATCTTCGGTCTCCTGATTGTACCACTGCGTGCTACCAACTCGTCCAACCTCCTCTCAACAACATGAAAACACCAATTCATCCTCTCTCCCCGCCCCCTCTCTGCCCCTCTTACCCTGCAACACTCGTCCCGTGAACATGGCGACCTCCAAGCTGCAAACTTTCACAAGCAAACCCCGCATCTTCATCCTGTCCGACATATCGAACGAGCCGGATGACGCGGAGTCGCTATGTCGGTACCTTCTCTATGCGAACCAGTTCGAGACGGAGGGACTGGTGGCGTGCACGAGCACGTGGATGAAGAATCGGGTGTGCCCGCAGGATATGGAGAAGATTGTTGATGCGTATGCGGGCGCGGTCGACAATCTGAATCAGCATGTGCATCCGGACTGGCAGTATCCGAGTGCGGAGCATTTGAGGGGTTTGATTAGGAAGGGAGCCGAGGTATGCGAGTTACAAGCCTGGAGGACGGGGATCACGTGGCACTAGCGATGCTAACAATATTGTAGGTCTACGGTATGGCAGCCGTCGGCGACGACATCCCCCTCTCCCCCGGCGGCGAACTCCTCTACTCGCGAATCTTGGCGCCCTCCGCCCAACCCCTCTGGATCCTCTGCTGGGGTGGAACAAACGTGCTAGCCTCCGTCCTCTACGCTATCGACAGCAAGTTCACGCCCGAGGACTCCCAGCGTCTGCTCTCCCGCATCCGGGTCTACGCCATATCCGACCAGGACGACACAGGCGCCTGGATCCGCAACAGCTTCCCGGATATCTTCTACATCACGTCCGTGCACGGCTGGAACCAGTACGGGATGGCGGCCTGGACGGGAATCTCAGGGGAGAAGTACTACGGGTTCGACCAGGGCGGGCCCGACTTCAGCAAGATGGAGAAACAGTGGCTTAAGGAGAATGTGCAGATTGGCCCGTTGGGGAAGGCCTATCCGGACTATATGTTTATTCCAGAGGGCGATACTCCGACCTTCTTGTACTTGATCCAGAATGGGCTGGGTGTGCCCGAGAGTCCGGAGTATGGAGGTTGGGGTGGGAGGTATGCGAGGACCGATGTTAGTGATAAGGGCCTGAACAGCAATCATTACAGCGATGCAGTGGATCGAGTCAAGGGCATGGATGGACGGATTCACACGAGCAATCACGCGACTATCTGGCGCTGGAGGGATGCGTTTCAGAACGACTTCGCCGCACGCATACAGTGGACGATGACAACCGACTTCGGCAAAGCGAATCACCACCCCGTGATCAACATCAACGACTCCGCAGGCCTGCAGGCGCTGAGGGTGGAGGCCGAAGCAGGGTCCAGTATCGTCCTAGATGCGAGCAAGACGTACGATCCGGACAAGGGCGATAAGTTGACGTTCAAGTGGTGGCACTACCGGGAGCCCTCCGCGACGCAGTGGTGGGTCGACGCCGAAGTTGCCGAACTGTCCGTCAAGCCACTCGACAACGAGAACCGCAAAGTCGAAGTCACGCTTCCGCCACCCGAGAAGTGCGCGGTAGAGCTGATGAGCCGGCAGCCGGTCGAGAGGGGCCAGTTGCTGCACTTGATCCTGGAGGTTACGGATAGCGGTAGCCCGCCGTTGACGACGTACAGGAGGGTGTTGATTCAGGCGACGAACAAGGAGTTGAAGGGTGGGGGCAAGGCGGCGGAGGCGATTGGCGAGGTGATGAAGGCCGAGGCTGAGAGGGAGGCTTGTCCGCTGTTGGACGGGTCGTAGACTAGAGTTTGAGGAGCACTGGAGGTGGGTATAGTCTATCATTTTTTTCAATCCGCAAAACCGCCCCCGAGGCACCTCAGCACCTCACGCGGAGTCTATCCTGCTACCGTATCAATCCCTCTCCCTCCTCCAGCCCCTCATACGAAGCCAGGGCGCCCCTCTCCCCCATCCCCCCTTCAAACCCCGTACCACTTCCTCGCCGCCCTCACCATCCCGAAGAACTCCGGGACTCCCGCCCCCTCTTCCTCCTCCAACACACCCCCCTCAAGCCCCTCCTCCACAAACGCCTTAATCCCCTCCCAAACCCCCACATTCTCCTTGCCCTTGCCCTCCAGCCACGCCCGAAACGCCTCTCCATCCGCCTCCCCGTTTCCGGGGAGCCACTTCTTCACCTCGTCGCTCTCGGCCTGGTTCTTCCACGCCCACGCCTCGAGGCAGTCCATCGTGTCGAAGAACGCCCATGCCAGCTGCGGGCTGCCGCGCAAGATGCCTTCGAAGGCGAGGAGGAGCGCACGTGCCCAGGTGTGCAGGGGCTTGGTGATGCTGCTGTGGTCTTGGGCGTGGGCTTGGGCGAGCGTGCGGGATGCGTAGGCGGCGAAGAAGGCGGCCTTGCGGTCGAGGTCCGCGGCGGGGATGAAGTTCGTGAGGAGTGGCATTGTGGATGTGCTGTTGGCGGCGAGTGGGCTTCGAATAGCGTTGGGAATGTGTGCGGTGCAGATGCGTGTGTGGTAGTGTGTCTGCGGTGCGGTTTCGTGGAGGTGACTTGCGGGAGAGTGAGGATTTCAGCGGGAGATTTGAATTTGGGAAATTTGGCGCGGTGTGAGCCGCGGTGCTTTCACTTCACTGAGGCAGCAGGGGCTCATTTCGCTTCAGATTTGCTGCTCTCTGCGTCTTTACTCTTCTGCTCTAGATGAACCTTCATTTTAGAGAGGTAAGCCACTGCGTCTTCCTCTTTCTCTTCACTACCTACATCTACACCTCTTCACAGCCGGCGGATTGGAATATGGCAGCGACGCTCGAGAAGCAAGCCCAGAACTACGACCACTACATCGTCAAACTCCAAGAGTCACGGGACCAGAACCTCGCCCAAATGTTCCGCGAGTTCTCGCTGAGACGGCCACGTACACAGGACGACTACCTCTCTTTCAACGATCTCGCCCAAGCAACCAGTCGGCACCTCCAGAATTTCCACAGCCTCGTAGTGGCGTACTCCGCCAACAGGAACGCTTGGAAGATGAGTTCAGAAGAATTCGAGAGACGTCTGCGGGACATGCAGCAGAACCTCTTTACAAGCCGAGCAGAGGTCCACCGCCTCAATCAAAGTGCTGCCATCCTGCAAAAATACTTGGACGTGGCAGAGCAAAGCGCGAGCGACCTACTCGCCCGATATAATATCGACACTCGCCGGATGCTGGGAATTATCAAGGAGCAGAATCAGATGTGAGCATTCCGATCAGCACACGTCTGCTGTGATGAAGCACATCAGGGCTTCAGATACACGCTCCGCTCGTCTAAGAATATAAACCCCTAACCATCCTCTTTCGTCTTCGCTCACACACGTGAGAGGCGCTCTGGAGCATTTCATCGATTCCAATCAGCGTACGCATAGGACGGCGAAGTACATCAAGACTATATCTGCACGACTCAAAGACCTCTGGAACTAAATCGATACCGAGGTGCCCAGCACCAACACTACATTGCATCAAGTCACATAAAGCATACGAAGTGCAGGGGTGCAACAGCGAATACCATTAGAACAGCACCAAATTGTACCTAGACACAACCAGTGCCCAGCTCCAAATCCTTCTCTGCTCACAGCTTCCCTGAAAAAGAACATCCGAAGAGGAAGACAAGAACCCTGAGTTCATTCCTCTCTAGTCATCATGCATTACTCTACTCTACTCCTAAGTATCGATGAGAAATCCAAAAGTACAGACATTGTGACAGCGCAGCCGAAAATATCACGCCCGCCATCCTTCTAACCAAGGAACCCATCCATCCATAAACTAATTAGGTACAGTACAGCCGAAATATAGGTCGTCGACCGAGAGAACAAAGTCGCAGCGTGCAGCGAACAGTCGTGTAATTCGCCGAAGCATCGCCAGCAACTCTGTCGCGCGTCGGTGTGCGGGGTATGTAGAAAGGAAACGCCTGGGTATCTCGAATGGTGGTGGGTAGGATGGTAGATTCCCAAGCCTGCTGTTATGCCGGAGGCTTCGTGATCTCTTTTTGAACCCGCTTTTTGGTGTCCTGGTGCAAATGAAGCAAGGCCGGCTGATGCAGAGTATAACAAACGAAACCGCCTGGTGAGAGGTGTTCGAGCCGGTATTAGGAGGTAGACCGGAGGAGGAGGAGGGAGTGCACAGAGCAGTCGGTCGAGGTGGAGAAGGGCTGCTCGTGCCGTGGGTGTCGGGTATGCAGGGTATTATGCGGCGGCAGAAGTACAGCCAAAAGAGGTGTAACGATTTCTAACGCCGAGAATGCGCCGGGCGCCGTTTCGTCTATACGTTTTGCTCCCCGCGGGGAGCATGTCGTGGTTGGGGAAGCAGGGTATTGAGTTCATGTCCGTTGTTGACGCTGTTATCTTCACCGCCGCGATGCGGGGGATAACCGAGAAGGAAGTCCAGGAGATCTCGGAGAATGCCACGGTCCGCACCGGTGTACGCAGCCCTGGTGCCGACGCTGAGGACGATACCCAAGTCTACGGCGAGCGGGCCCCAGACGTGCAGAGAGGTCGGCTCGAAGCGCAAGTACGAGGCGAAGAAACCTAGTACGACAAAGATAGCGACCAAGTGCCCCAGAGCGTAGCTACCATTGGTCAGAATGAGCAGCGATGGTAGGGCTATGGTGACTTACATGGCATGGCCGTTAGCATTGTACAGTGAGATGGCGAAAAGAAGGGCTGTGAAGCAGGTCCATACGCCGAGGCAACTGCAGCATTATGTCAGCATCGTCTGCACAGATGCCTGGCGGTTGAATGTTGAGCTCTCACACGTTGCGGATCATAGCCATGGGGACGCCAGCGATAGTGTGGATAGCTTCAGCGTTGCCCAGCATCAGGCCGAGTACAAGGATGAAGATTGCCGCAATGAGCATCATTGTGAAGCTAATGAGCTTTAGAGCTCCTTGCACCCTCATGTTGTAGGTGGTGTAACGGAGGTACCGAATTTTCCGCTGCGGATTCGTTCGATGGACCTCGCAGCGCGCAGCGGGGGGTAGATAATCGTGGGGTTCGCGCTGGTGTGACTTGACTCTCGAAATCGGCCAGGTCGAGAAACAGTTTGAAAGGCGGAAGGGCAGGTGGGCGACACGGTCTTGCTGGAGTCTCGCAGTGCAGCGAATTATGATTTCTGCGCGGCGACACGTCGAAATCAACAGAGGCGGTGGAGATGAGGGTCGAAGATAACGAGCGTATGGGGCGGAGGGCAGGTATATATACCAGTGCTCTGAGTCGAAGCCGCGAGTTCGCACAGACGTCGACATGCAACGGTGTTGCGCTAAATGGAGGACAGGCTCGAGCTTTATGAGGACCTACAGACGACATTGGTTGGCTCCTAACATACTGGCCCACCTTCCGTAACCCGCTCGTTCGCCACGCCACCCTGGCAGGTTGGAGTCGGCCAAGTATGCCTTGCGGAAATGTTTACCACCCACTGCCGGATTACGTTGTGCCAGAGCAATACCTATTGGTCTTGGGCTGGAGAGCAAGCCACTGTCAGCAAAAATACATCGTATGCGTACATGCCCAACGGAGACGTTGCACCGAGTGTTTGGCGGACCTATAGAAGGCTGGGTTGGTGGAGGAGGACTGCAGATGCCCAAACGTGATGAATGCCCGCGTGCGCCGATCCATCCGTGGGTCAAACATGAAGTCTTGTCTCTATGAACAAGTCCATTGTCATACTGTCGCCGATGCTGGAGGAGCGCATCCGTCCGCGGTGCTGAGCTGGTGTCACTCAACGTGGCGTCGTGTATGACCTATTCGCGCGGATCTCTTGGCGGTTCCTCGTCCCTCAACAGCAAGCTGAAGGCACACAGGGCACAGCCTCCCAACCCCACAGCCTCCTTCATGGTATAAAGCCGTGCGGTGGTTTCGATGCTGGAAGTAGGCTTCATTTTCTGAATGATATCAAAAGATCTTTCCGAGCACGTTAATAGAGGTGAGACGGCGCCGAGAGAACGGTGTTCTTGCTTACTTTGAGAAGGGTCATCACGTCATGGAGACTGATCGAGGAACCTCCCACTCCAAAATATCCGACACCGAGCCCTGCCAGGATGCAAAACACTGTTATCATCGAAAGATATGCGATGCCGTATGTGGCTGTGGAGTATGGATCTGTAGCCTTGCGATGAGCGGGACCTATCTGGGTCTACAAGTCGAACCCAGCATAAACGCCGCCTTCAGACGATGGCAGAACGTAAGTAATCTGAGAATGCAGTGTACGCCAGGCATATGCTAATAGATGGTGAGCAGATGGTCGCTGCGCGACAGACTGATCCCCAACGCTCCGTTCTCTTCGGGGGATTTGTGTTTTCGACGGTCGGATACGCTATCTCATGCATAGCGTTATATCGAAGGGCTCCGAATGTCGTAGTGGCGATAGTGATGCCTTGTATATTGTTGGTTCTCTTGGAAGGGTGGTGGAATTACCTTAGGGTAACACCTGCGGAAAGGGTCCTCGTTATAATGCCAACGGTGGTAGATGTCGGTATGACTTGGGTCCTTCTGTGCGGGGCGGCGAGGCTGAGGAATCTCTCCTCAAAGCCAGGCTTCTGTGTGTAACGAGCAAATTGCGGATGCGTAATCCAGGAGAGACAGGGCCGATTACCAGGCAGAGGTCAGGAAGAGATGAAGAGCTCTGAGCTTGTATACGTTGAATTAAAACCCGGGCGGGCATGTTACGTTGATATAAAGATGTACAGAATCGCGAGAACGTTCATGTCGAACATTCGAGTGTAAACCTTCCTAGATGCAGATTCAAATCAGCAGGTGTGTGTATGGTAGAAAAAAGATATGATTACTTACCTTTTCTATCTCTGGCCTGGGTCTGCGTACGGGGTATTGTGCTGCGCCGAGCATAGTGGTACACAGGTGACTCGCTATGCCTGCGCCACGCTGGGGCTGGAGCCGGCAAGAGCGGAGCTGCCTGCATCGCCGGCCTGCATCATCGTCTTGGTGTTTATCGACCACCATTGTCACCTCAGGCACCGCAGGCTCCGACACGGACGATCCCAAAGACCAGATTGACCACTGATGCACACCTCGCAAAGCATTTCCTCAGAGGTGGGTCTTCTTCTGCAGGCCCTCCCGCGGCGGAAGCGTTTTCTGATCGTCTAGGACTTCTCATGGGTGGCAGCTAACCCGAACGTCAGTGCAGCATCGCAATTCTTCTAGAAGCGGACCGTGACCTCGATCTCTTCTCGCAATGGCACAAACGGAGAACACCGCGCTCCGGCGAATATTCACCCAAGGGAAGGGACTGTGGGTGCTGTTCTGGTTGTTGCGAGAGACCATACCCACCGTATGGCCATGGGGCTGGATCTCCTTCCTCTCCTTGTCATCGTACAGAGAGCAGAAATTGCTACCAATCCCGTGCGGGACGATCTGGTTGCTGGTGGCGGGATTGTCCATGGTAGCTGTAGCACTTGGGTGGGGATATTTACAGCACACGCGTGAAATCGCTCAGCTGAAACGAGGCTCTGGCGACCTAGATGGATCTCGTAAGTTCCTGTGCCGCGATATCGCAGAAAGTTGGAAGCTCACTCCGGGTAGAAAAATACTATGCCGGTTCTTCGGCAACGTGTCGGAATCGTCTCACCGAACGAACCGTCCCGGAACCCAGATCCCCTGCTGAGGAGCATACTCCATGCCCTAGACTGAATGTCGAAGAGCAAGATCAAGCGCCCAAGCCGCCAATCCATAGCCATAATACGCAGTCTGAAAAGGCCACTGACGAGCATACTCCGCGCTGCGAATCGAGCGACGAGGAGCATATAACACGCTCCGAGCCGGCTCCTAACGAGCACACACCGTGCATGGCATCAACTGTCAATAGTGATTTGTCTCAGCCTAGAGCTACCGTCGATGACGACATTCCGCGCCCCGAATCAACTACCGACCAGCACTCACCAAACTCCGAATCCACCGTCGATGAACACATCACACATAAGAAAAAGAAGGCAGATTGGCTGGCTGGAAAGAAAGAAGCCAAGAAGAAGTTAAAAGAGCAGAAAAGAAGCCAAACGGCGGACGAGCATAAGAATGTAGAGGCGGAGAGACCCCAGCACGGGACTAGGCGCGGGCAAGAGGTACGGGGAGCCGGTAGAGGCCGCCAGGGGCAAAGGAATCGAGGGACTTACCCAACCCGCCGTCGTTCTGACATGCCCTCCATTCTGAACGCAACGTCAAGCCACATAGTCATAAACCACAACCATCTATCGCCAATGCCAAGCACGTACCGATCAGCGCCTTCGGCACTATGCCACTTTCTCAATGAGCCTCGGCCAACGTGGGGTAACGGACAGTACGGCATACCTCCTATGACTTCAGATTATCATGCGGAATATCTTCGGTTTGATTGGCCTTATTTGCCTTCTTCTCACCACCCAAATCCCATCGAGTCGCTCCTGGGCACTCCAGTCCCGCGAGATACCTACCGGATGCAACCTTTTCGGCCACTGGGAATTGGCCAGGATTATCCGTCATCGCCTCCAATATCTCAGTCGAGCTGGACGCCATGGACGCCATCACCAGCTGAACGAGCCTTGGTGAATGCGGCGAACCGAACAGACATACGAGCACAAGCGTCTCCGGTGAAGCGGCCTGGATATCCCATGATTGGTGGGCTTGGCCAAATATCTTCGCCATCGCCTAGTCTCTCTCAGCCTTCTTCTAGTCATCTAGTTCCGTCAGAGGCCGCTCCCTCCAGTGCCAAAGAACAGCGAGAAGAGGCAATGGGCCACCTGGAAGATGGTGAGGCGAAGGTCAGATCCGAAGAAGGCGATTGTACGCCGAAGGCCGTGGCAAAGAGCATTAACCAATGCGACGCCGTTCCAGAGGTCCCGGAATTAGAGCAGAATGCTCTTGCAGACAGCCCCTCCGCTGACTGCGTGCCGATCAACTATGAATCCGCCCCGGAAAAGGGCTACAACCTTCCGCGTTCGAGGACCTGGTAAGTACCTTTCTTCCCTATGAATGAACGGAAGAGACGCTGATGCCTTCCCAGGTCTTATCTTTCAGAAGACTCCGATGACGGGCGCAGTCTAACCTAGAAGACGTGGTGACGCGTTGCGAGGGGACGACGAGGCGTAAGCCCGAAGCGTTCCTCCAAGGCTTTTGGATGGATTCCGGTATAAGATTCCCAACAATGGGCGTTCTTTCTTCATGGAGGATTTTGTCGTATTAGTTCGGTCGGGCGATTCTTCCTGGAACGATGGGTTGGCTACAGCCAGCAGAGGCGCACGGCGTTCTTGTTTTGTTTCCTTGAGCAATACGAAGGGAGAGGTTACGAACATATGAAGAACAAGGGCGGGCAACCCTAGGTTATATGACAAGTGGTCTGACGGCACTCGCGGAGGCTTGTCCCTAAATGTGGAGCTTACTAACGAAGGCCAAAGGCTTGGCGCCACTCCTTGCGTGTCGGGCACGCGATAACGGTTAGCGTGTTCCACAACGACACCCCGTTCCAGGGTTTGCTCTTCAAATCACAATCAACCTCTAAAATGATGCTCGCGCACCTCTGAGTTCTGAAGAGTTCTTCAGAAAAGCTTGTATCCAAGATCGGCCAAGTAGACCAGATCTCTCGGCTGAACACGGGCCCACGTCATAGCGCTGGCACAGCACTACTGGCTCAGCATAAGTCAACCATAATTCGGCGGCCAAATATTCCCGAAGAATACCGTATCTGGACTGCGCCCGGATGCTTATTATGCCGGTGCCGACTTCACGAGCTGCAGCCATCCGAAAGGGCACGCCCGCCCTACGGATTGAAACCAATCGGGAATCACGAGGCGCACCACTATACAGAGGCTCGAAAGATGGCGCCTATCTAGTCATTGAGCTCATATGTCCAAGTGAGATGGGATATCTAAATCATAGAAGAGGTTAAGCTCGCCGAGAGTACTTCGTATGTGCCAAGCCACCGACGGGCAAAGTACTGTTTCGCCATCTCATGAATTGACTAAGCGGACAGGCACATATCTCCTCGCATCAAGAGCTCGAAATAGCGGCGCTTCGCAACCCCTCTCCTTTCCCATACCGTCGTTCGCCTGCCTGGATATATAAGCCTTACTTCCATCCTCTCCCCCCTCACGCCTAACACTCAGAGCCGGACATATTTATGGACTGGTTTATTCTAAAAACTCTCTAAGCGAAGGAATATGGTTCGCCGGTGGGTAGCAGGTCGTTATTAAAAGAGGTTAGCAAAACATCCGATGTTTTGAGTGGGGGAGAGAGAAAACTTTGCATGGGCCGACGTACGTGAGCGATGGGCGCAGAAAGGTTCCAGAGACAGGTCGGCATGAAGTCGATCGTGTGCGGTTTTTTAGACCCTTTCGAGCATCCGCCGCTCGGGTTTCTGAACGCGATCTTTCATGGTCGCTGACTGTGACAGCTTTTTAGGACAATGCCTAACAGAACAGCCATGAGTACGCGCTCTCGTAATTTTAGTCTAGGCCAAGAAGGGGGTGTGTAAAGAAGAAAGGAATAGGGAGACGAGGGAGTGGTTTATATACTTCACGTGCGATCTCGGCATGAGGAAATCCGCACGCTCATGAGGTACTCTAACACGCTCGGAAGAGCCACATCAGCTTACGCATCAACCTTCCGGATTGCCTTACGCCTCACTTTTCTATATAAACCTCCCTCTCCGCTCTTCCCTCTCTCTCCTTACTTCCACACCTCTCCATCCTTGGACTAAAACAGTCACGACTATTCGCGAATGGGAATCTGCTGCTTCTCCAAAAGATTAAAAGCAGGAGTAGTATTCGTCACGGCGGTGGACCCGCTTCTCCCAAAAGCCTTGCTCAAGCAACCAATGCGTCTTCGAACAAACCCATGTGTGACGGCTCGGTCCAGGGCACGAAACACCCTTGGCGGGAATTTCATGCGCACAGCATTCAGCACGCCTCAAGCGTGATTCATTCACGTTGCTGGGTGGGCTATAAAACCCCCTCAATTTCCTCCTTTACCTTTCCTCTCCACAGCAGACATCTCTTTATGGGACTAAAACAATGCCAAAGCGACCAAATGTTCTGGCCGGGTCGTTCCGCCCCAGCATGTGCACTCCAAAACCTATCGAAATACTCGGACATGGAGTTCTCTTCCGGGCAGCTGGGTCCAAAAAGAGCTAAGGGAGGTCGTGATGCGTCGGACGAAAAGTCGTTCACACGTCCATTATGGAGAACGCGAGAGACTCATGTCCACTCCAAAACCCGTCGAAGGCCTCGAGCATGGAGTTCTCTTCCGGGCAGCTGGGTCCAAAAAAGCTAAGAGAGGGGGTGATGTGCTGGTCGAAAAGCCATGGCACATAATGCATGATGGAGAAAGCAAGACCTCGCCTCCTTCACGCGCTTTTACTCATGCTCTTCTCTACCCGAGTATATAAACCCCTCCCTTCTCTCTTCCCTTCCTCCTTCACATCTTGGGAACTGCACTCATCCTGGGACTAAAAGTCTCCACCTCAAGATCTATGGTTGCCGTGCATCTACCCGGTTCCACGGGCATTTCTTCTAAAACTAAAGACGGCTGGAATATGGAGTCCTCGTGGCGGAAGAGTAGCTCTAAAAGCTTGAGCGAGTCTTTGCATGGCCTGGACGAAAAGCGGGCCGACATGCCAGCTATGAGCGACGAGAGTAGAGAAGAACGTCCGCCGCACAAGGTCTTCACTCCAGATGTTTATATAAACCCCTCTCCGCCTTCGCTCTGGCTCTTCTTCTCCACATCTCCGCAGGGCGGCCCAAGGGACTAAAAAGGACGATCGCCGACGTTATGGCTGCGGAACGTCTGCCCCTCCAAACCCAAAAGCCAGACACATCCGTCGATAGACTTCTCCTGCGCCAGAAGAAGCCGCTCCAAAACGCCCATCGCTTGTCCATATGCGCCGACCAAAACCCACCAGTACTAGCACACATTGGCTACGAGAGAAGAATGTCCGTCTGTCCATCATACAAGCCCTCTACTCCTGTGGGCGGGCTATATAAACCCCTTCTCTACATCTCCCCAGCGCCACCTCAGCCTAAAAGAATAGCATCCACCTGCATGCCATTTGCGCGCCGGCCATGCCGGCCCCATCTCCTTGAAAAATCAACTAGTGCAATCTGATGGCCGTCGCCTGCGGTGAAGACGTGCATCGAAAAGAGAACGGTAGAAAATGATGGGCTGGACCACCCAGGCAAAAGCCGTCTATTACATCTCTTACGGAAAGCCGCGAGAGAAGCTCAACACAAGAGCAAGGCTAAAACCAGAAGAGGACTTGAATCATGGCAGCGTCGC
Source organism: Trematosphaeria pertusa (assembly GCF_010094035.1). NCBI lineage: Eukaryota > Fungi > Ascomycota > Dothideomycetes > Pleosporales > Trematosphaeriaceae > Trematosphaeria > Trematosphaeria pertusa. The sequence continues at coordinate 1,337,478 of NW_022987220.1, read as the reverse complement.
TTCCTCGTCCCATCCCATCCCACCTCTTCAAGCGCTCGTGTATAAAACCCAATTTTCTCACGCTCTCGTCGTTCTTCTTTCTCTCTACACCACGCCTCTGCTCTAGGACACTAAAAAAAGCGAAAAGAACTACTCATGGTGCCGTGCGCTTCCCCGCTCCAGCGCATTCCGCTCAGAAATCGGATTTCTCAAGAACAATGGGGTGTTCCCGGCGAGAAAAACGGAGCGCAATACCGCGATGTGGGGGTCGAAAAGCGTGGACGGACAACACCATGAGGAGACGAATGGAGAGAAAGTGCACCTCTCCCACCGCGCACCAAAATGTCGATATCGCCCTTAAAATGGAGCGAGTCCTTCCTTTCCAACCATCTCGGAGCGCCACTGGCGCTATAAAACCCGGACACTCTTCACTATCCTCTGATTCCCACAACTCCCGGCATCTAAGCTGGACTAAAAGCGTGAATTGCATCAGCGATGGCGTTCCCGCCGCTTCAAAACGCATACGCGAAGGGCCTATGTGCGTTCCGTTCCCGCCGCGCCAAAACCCATGCAACGATGTCCGTCCCGTTCCTCTCTGCTCGTCTCAAAGAACTACAAGACAACACAAAATCAACGCCGTGGCCGTTGTATTTAAAACTCTATCAATGGCGACTATGGGCAAGGTCGTGGGAAGAGCGCGAGGCTGGCTGCAGACTCACATGCAACAGACAAATGGAGGAGAGAGCGAACGAACTGCACTGCGCGATGATACTCATCACCACCTTCCCTTCCCTCTCTTCCCTCTCTTCTCGCTTACCGCCCTCCCCTCCTCTCCGCTCATATAAATACTCCCTCCAGCACTCCTCCCTCCCTTCACTTCTCACCTCACGCACCCCGCCAGAGCATCCATTGCACTAAAAGAACGATGCAAGCAAAGAATGGCGCTGCTGTTCGTCTAAAACTCAGTTTAGTCCTTCTAATGCCTGCTCCTCGGACGGTGCTTCCAAAGGGAGAAATAAAACAGGAGTACCAACCCGTGATGCCGTGTGCGCCACCTCCCGGGGACTAAAAACCGCGAAATGGGGAACACATGCGTGCGCACTAGGGAGAGGGAGGCGGAGGCGAAGCGGGGACCTAGACAAAACGAAAAGCATGCGAATGTCGTCGATGCGGCCATGGGGTAGGGGAAGGGCGGGGAGCCTATCCCGTCGGTCTCTCCTACCCCAATCAATAAGTCTTCGTCGGCAATGGTATAGAGTCATGTGCTCTGCCTGTAGAAGCCTATTTCCTTTGTTCTTCAACACAGACTTATCGAGAAGGGGGACGGCAACGGCGATGTCACGGTCACACATAAACACTATGAAGTCTCTGATAAGAAATGGGAGAACCACTGCCGGCGCCGGGGGCACGACGTATGGGTATATGCCAGTCACGTGCGGGACAGTCGGGTGCGGTGATGTTGATATTGCAGAAGCGGTTTGTAAGCCGACCGGGACACTGGAAGTGATGGCTTGGCCGCCGCTTGTAGAGTAGAACATGATATTCCAAGACTGGACTCGTAGCGGTCCCGAAGTGATGATTCCTGTTGCGCCTTGCTAATTCTGGGTATCAAAGTGACCTATGACTGTGAAGAAAATCAGTCAAACCTACGCCATGCCGTGACACGAAACAGTTCGTTAGAACCACGCCAAACTCCACAGGGCAGGGAGATTCGGCCACCTCTCCTGCCAGGCCGCCAGAATCTCCGGCACGCGCTCGTCGAAGCCTTGTCGGGCTGAGCCGCCGCCTCGGCCCCAGCCATTGTCGCCATGGATTTCCCTCTCTTTGCCGGCGGCTTCGTTCAAGCTGAGGGCCAGATCGAGGATGGCTTTACCGCCAACGAGCGCCTCTTCGTGGTTGTCGCGGATATCCACGTTGAAGACATGGACAGGCCGGTTCAATCTCCCTCCCTTGTTGTGGAGGTCGTCCAGGACGGCGTCGAAGCACCGCTCCTCGCACGTAATGATAACGTCAACAACGCCGGACTCAGTTCCCGGTGCACCCTTGTCCTCGGCATGATCGAGCCTCGGCTTGCCTGGTATCCAATCTTGAAACCTCTCCGGATATGACTTGATCTGGAGGTTGCGACCGAGCATGTTGAGCAGGCCGTTCGCCGTGTACAGCTGGGTATTCTGCTGGGCCAGCTCCTCGTGAATGGCGCGGTAGGTGGTGCTGTTGAAGTGATAGACGTTCGGGCGGTCGACGCTGGGTCCCGGTAGACGGACTAGGGAGCCGGTACCAAAGGAGACGGTGGGGAGGTTCGCTGAGGCGAGCTGCAGATGTGCCTCCATGGACCTAGCGGGTCAGCTTGCGGGGCTGGAAGGTGCAAAATTTGACATACCGATTCTGGTTGCTCGCACACACAGTGCAGAACTTCAGCTTGAAATGGTCGCTCGGGACGACTTCCGTCGGAGGGCCGGAGTGGTCGCTTGTGCCGTCCATGCCCATCGGTTGCGGCTCCATGGGGGGCGGTGGAGGTGGTGGGGGAGCGGGCGTGGGCTGCTGTTGCTGGGCCCTTGACCTAAGCCGCGGATCGGCCGACATGGTGAAAGAGGGTATCACGAAGGCGGGGTGAGACAGGAGCGCCGACGCCTGCTGTGAGCGTCTCCACGCCCGGTCTGTAGAATCTTCACCACGGTCAGCAGCGGCTCCTCGCTTGGCACGTATCAAGGCAGCAGGATTTGGGCGAGCGGGTCAGAATTTTCAGTGCGTAATGTTAGATGTCCTCACGAACAATAGGACAGCTCCAATAAAGGTGTTCATCATCTCGCGGGCTGGCGTGGGCAACGCGGAGGCAGCAACTTACTCGGTACGGCAGCAGTGAGCTATTAAGGAGCTCGTCGGATTCGGGTGGTGAGAGAAGGGGTCACGAGAGCAGCGATGACACCGGGTATATGGTTGTTTGTTCGAGGATGGAGGCGAGCAGGAGCGAGCGATGGGCATTGTGGGCGCGCGAAGACGAATGTTGGAATGTCGGCAGCTGACTAATTCTCCGAGCGAAAGATAACGCCTAATGCGGGGTAGCCCGATCTCAGCCTCAAGCACACCAGATGGCATTCGAGAAGGCAGCGAGCGCCTTCTGGCACGCTTCGATGCCGTCCGCGTTTCCAGTCGGGCCCATTTCCTGTTCCTGACGGGCGATGTCGCCATAGCATTGCCGTTATGGGCCTCCTGGGCCCTTAAGATGAGGTGTATCCGCGCGGACAGGACCGCCCGGCTCTACCTGCTCTCCCGGCCGCGATCCTGGCCTGGGCTTGTCAGATGGACGCGGGTTGTCGAGCAGAGCATCGCTGGGCGCGAACTGACGCCGCACGATGCGGCATTGCGGTCAGCACCGGCCACGCGTACTGTCATACCACGGCGGCGGAGAATTCATGCGGTGCGCCTCGCGAGGGCATTGCACGGCGCCGCACCCTCTCGCGCAATAATAATAATCCTCGGGCCCTCACCGCCGAGGCGTTCGTTGTTGTTCGCTGCAGGCGGGGCGCGCGCATCCTCTTCGGGCTAGCGTGTTTCAGGTCGGGAGGTGGTTCTGGCTGCTAGAGCGCAAGCAGCAAAGCCTCAACCGCAACGCCGTCCACCGGCCGGCCGTGGGAAGAAGCCCCCGTCGCTGCCCCGGGGCGCTGTGTCCTCAGCATCTCTGCCTTTCGAGACGCCCTCACCGTTGTTGCGCGTCGCGATGCCATGCGCGCCCTCGCCGGCTGCCTGCGCCATTCGAATCTGAAACGTCGAATCGGCCTCTAGTGCCATCGACTCCCCTCGCCGTGCTGAGTTAAAAATAGCCGCCTGCATCCCGTCCACCACTGCGACCGCTGCCACCACCGCGACGACAAACCACCGCAAACCGCCCTCACCACCGCGCACACAGCGACCACCACCTCACCGCAATTGTGCTCGCCCCCGCCCGCCGCATTCTGCCGCCGCTCCCTTCCTGCTGGATTGCGCCCAGCTCTCACCACAGCCCGCGCCTGCTCGAATCCTTTGGCCGTTCACTGGGTAAGTCTTAGCGCCAGGCCTGCTCCCCACGCACCCCCAGCAGCGCTTCCCCCAGCCGCTGCACTGCAAATATCTTCAGTCGTCGCCTCTCAGCTCCCAATCGCCGGGTTCGTCACCCACGCCGACGCCGCTTCCAGAAGCCTGCAAGCGCTCCCCGCAGACCCATTGGCCGCCGGTTTCCTCGAAACACCCACCAAAACATCGCATCGCGGCGGCACCAGCCAGATCAGCCTTCCCGAGCCGCCGTCAGGTACCAGTCCTCTACCATTTGATAGAGGCATTCGCGGCCTTTGCGCCGGCCCCCGACGACCTGTCACTGGCGGTGCTGTCATCCGCCCTGCGCACTGGATCCGCACATCTCACCTGCATTGCGCGGCGCCTGGAAGACGAGCCCTGTTTACCACCACCTCACAGCGGCCTTGGGCACCTCGCTAGTTCACTGCTGACCTTCCAAAGCCCCTAAATAGAAGAGAGACCACCTCGCATGACCGACACAAAAACGACCGCCCCCACCGACTCGCGACGGCTGGACGACATCACAGAGGGGGTCGTCGTTCGAGGGCGGCAGAGATATTCAGACATGGCCGCCGACGTGCTGTCGCCCAGGAGCGAGCCTGGCTCCCTCACATCGCCGAGCGCAAACCGCACCTCGCTTCCTCCGCTCGTCACATCGCCGCCTTCGAACGCAAAGCTACAACGGGCAAGCTCATATGCCAGCAAGCGCCTCTCCACCTTCTCGAACGCGTCGAACCCGCAATCGATACGCTCACGGCCGCAGTCGACGGCATTCCCCATCTTCCACTCCAGCCTCCCGTATACGCTTGTGCGAGACTTCGCTTACGGTCCCCTGCATCCGCTGTTCTACGGACCGCTTCCCGAACAACCCTCCGATATCTCTACACCCGCGAGCGAAGTCAGCAGGAGGCTATCGGATCCTCCAGCAGTCCCATGGCACCCTGACCGAGGAGGGTGGTCGGCAGGGCCTTGGGAACCTGGTGAGCAGCTGCCTCCAACCTCATACGGCGATGGTCCGCCATGGAGCGAGGATGACGACATCTCGAGTCCGGTGGTGACGAGCCACACGCGACACAAGAAGCACAAATCCAACATTGTCGATTTCGATCAAACACGCGGCCGGAAAGCATACCTAGAAGAGCCTCGGCGGGGCTCATACTCTGGCACGAATGGCGACGGCAGCCAGGTGTATTACGTGAGCGAGATGAATGAAGATGCCAACGGACCAGGCGGCGAGTACATCACCTATCCCCCGGAGCCATCGTCATCACTCGAGGTTCCGACCGGATCTTCACGGCGGGATTCACACTTCGCGACGACCCTTCCGCAGCGCGCCTACGCAGACGCGGACGGCCCACCATACGACTCGGACGAAGAAATGTCGGAGCCGGACGACTTCCTCAACGACGAAAGCCGCTTTTCGCGAGACTACCAGTTCACCATCGCCTCGCCGGAGGAGGAGATGCACGGCAAGGCTGTGGCGCTCTTCGACTTCGAACGCGAAAACGACAACGAGTTGCCGCTAGTGGAGGGCCAGATCATTCTGATCTCATATCGACACGGCCAAGGATGGCTTGTTGCACAGGACCCCAAATCCGGCGAGAGTGGCTTGGTCCCTGAGGAGTACGTCCGGCTGCTTCGCGACATCGAAGGCGGTTGGAACGGTCTGATGAACGGCACGGCTGTGCAGCAGGAGTTAAACAACCCCGAAGGACTCCTCTCGCCCGTGTCCGCTGGACCAGAGGCCAAGACGCCTACCCAGGCCGACCACAAGCCCTACACTCCCGTCATTTCGACCTTCTCCACGAGCACGAAGGATCTCGAGCCATATCCCAAGGAGATGCTTGGCACGCCGACTGCGCCAGACGGTGCCTTCCCGAGACCACGGGACGGCTCGAAGGAGAGGGCAGATGCGGCGGAGAAATCCGAGGGGGCGCCGATGGAGGGTGTTGAGGCGAGCCCTGAGCCCACTAGTCGACCGCAGAGCCAAGACGCACGGTCTTGAGTACCAAATCAAATCCTGGTTTGGCAAGCCTCTTCACATCCGCCTCGGCGGCAGTTTTTGGATACCTTCACCGTCCACTTTCGATTATCTATCACCGCATCGGCGGCGTCCCGGATTTCGAATGTCAACGAGCATACCAGCCCGGACTGGAGCCCTTACGCTTCTTCATGACGTTCGCTTCATTACCATGTTTTAACTGACACTTTATCATTGCATCTGTTCGATTCTTCTTACATTCCCGCTTCTCGCTCACGGCTTGTCCGACCTTCAAGCGCGCCAGCCTTCAGCCGGAGCTGGCCAACACCAACACCCGCTTCGACTTGGATATGCCAGGTCCCGATCTATCTACGAACTTACACGCCATTTACGCGAATGATCAACGACTCGGGCTATTCTATTCTAAACTATCGTTTAGCGAGTTTGGAGAAGAGAAGGAAGAGGCGACGTCGCTTCGAAGAGAACTGCGCCGAGGAGAGGAGAATGCAGATCTAGAATAGGAGGGCAAGGATTTTTTCGGGAGGATGCTATGCTTTGCTTGCAGAGGGGATTCGTCCCCTCTTTGTAGTTGTACGTTTTCGATGACGATGCATGTCTTGCATAGGGGCAGGGACTACGGGTGGGGAACTGACCCCAACCAACCCATACCGGTGGGTGGATCGGTGCATGGCGGGACAGTCAGGTCGCGTCGGTTCTACGTGGTTAATGAAATGGCAAAAGATAATTATTCTGTTCATTACTGGCTTCTGACGCTGTGGCTGCCGCTGCCCTTTTAAAGCCGACTCTGAGTCTGCCTTATAAACGGATCATCCTGCGCTTTATGTACGGCGTACCTGCGCCTTGCATGGGAGGCTTGGCGCGTGCGTGTGTATATAAACTCCGCTCCGCTCCCTTCCTTCCTCCCTTCACAACCTTACTTCCTCCCCCGCAGACCCGCTACTAAAACGCAGCAAGCATGTCACGCATGTGCAGCAGTCTAAAAGCGTCTTCGGGAATCATCTATGGAGTGTGTGTGGCTGAGGACGTTTTTTCGGCTGGAAAAGACACGACCACTGCATTCTATGGCGCCGGGAAATGCTGTGCTAGACAGTTATGAGACGGGCTGGTGTGGGTGTATAAGCTCCCTGTCCTTCTCTTTCCTTCCTCCCTTCTTTCCCTTCCTTACACACTTTCGCGCGGTGCCTGGGTGGGATGGAACTAAAACCAGGACCCAATCGGAATGATGGAGTGCGCTGGTCGCGCCTGCTGGGTGTTGAGGACTAAAGGAAAGACTTCAACGAGATGATGGAGGGAGGGCGCTGCGCAGCTCGCGGCCGGCGGGTTGTTGGGTTGTTGAGGACTAAAAGCTAGCCTTCGCAGTATGATGGCGGGCGCTGCGGTGCGGTGCGCTGCTCGCCACACTCCGTACGTACAGAGCAAGGACCATAGCTTCGCGACCTCGGAGTTTTAGGCTGGTTTGTGCACCCTTGGGAAGGAGAACCTGGGTCTCCTCCGGAGATGGCGCGCGTCTGTGGGACGAAGCGAAGGGTGTTGTTGGAGGCAGTTGTGGTGACGAGCAGCGCTATCTGCAGGCATGTGAGTGAACGTGACAAGGTAGGATGTGGAAACCGGATCCTGGATTGATGGGTATATAAACCTCTTCTCTCGCTGCTGCTCCTTCTGCTTTCTCTTTCCACACGCGCTTTCTGCGGTCCGCGGCAGTACTAAAATCCCCTCACAGACTATATGATGGAGTGCGCTGCTCGCGCCGCTCGACTAAAATTCAACATGTCTCCTACGCATGGTTGGCCGGTCAGAGTCCGTTGCAGCGCTTTTCGGCTCTTGGGGTCCTTGCTTTGGAGATTTCGGTTTTGATTCTTCTCGACGCAGCACGTGCTGAGGGTGGTGTGTGGCGTTGGGTGGTGGAGATTGTAGGTAGATGATGGTGGTGGTGAGCGTCAAGGTTCGCGAGCTAGCAGAGCGGTTGTTAGCGTAGGTAGCAGATGGAAGTGGGACAGGATGAAGGGAAGGGAAGGGTATATAAACACCCTTCCTCTTGCGATCTCTTTTCCTCTTTACACTTTTCCTCTGGGTCGTAGGAGCGACTAAATACATGATAAGACGTGATTATGGCGTGCGGTCCGTGGGAGGCTTCGGAGGCTAAAGAAAGGACTCGACCCATAACATGGGCGTACTTAAGTGGATCGGGCCATCGTTGGTGAATAGAAACTTGGAAAAATTCGTTCTATGTACTACGCAGTGGACGAGGCATCGATGATGTCCGCCACCACCCTTCGCCAATCGTTTTCTGTCAGTCCGCTGCCGGTGAAGGAGAGATGCGGGGCGTGGATATATAAACCTTTCTTCTTCTACGCTCACCCTTTCTCTACATTTATTCTCCGGCTCGTTGGGGTGACTAAAATGTATAAAGATTTCACAATATGGGGCGCTTCGGGACTAAAACAGTGGTCGAAGAGTACGCATGGGCGAAATGGAGGAGAGGAGCTCGCGATACGCGCCGGTGGAAGAGGAGTAGCAAAAAGAGGCTCTATGTGTGAGTTCGGTGGTGATGATGATGATGATCATCATCATCATGTGGACTGGATGCTTCTTCTTCGATATGTCCTCCGGAGATGGACTAAAGGGTGTGAGGATATAAACCCATCTTCCTCCCTCGTTCACTCTTCTTCATGAATCTTGCAATGGCTCCCTGGGCAACTAAAAGCATAGAGAGTGTTGAATATGGACAGCGGGTTGTGGGCGATTGAGGACTAAACCTTGTCAAGAGCATGTTCATGGAGGGTTGGAAGCGAGGGGCGATACGGCTGAGGCTTTGAGGGTTCTGAAATTCGGTGATTTTCATCATCTATCAGTAAATAGGCAAGTAGGGAGGCTTGAGTTAATTGTCGGAGCTGCGGTGAAAAAGGCTGTATCAGAACCCTGAAGGTCACGTGAGTGGAACCAGACCAGGTAACCATCGTTTCTTCACTCGTCCTAGACTCGGAGTTGCGGGTATAAATACCATCTTCTCAACCACTACCTTGAAGTTTCTCCTCACGGCGTCCCCTTCGCCCCTACAAGGAGCGACTAACACCCTATGTTCAAGAAGCATGGTGTGCGGCATCCGACAGCTTGGCTACATAAAACTCAAACGGATGAGTTTGAACAGTAGTCTAGAGCGGAAAGAAGTAATACCGCGAGTGTCTGCGCTTCTGTGGTTTTATGGCTGCTGACTTTCGGCGATCCTTACTATGACTTCCAAGGTTCGCAACACTTTTCGTCGGCCGGCGGTTCTGATCTGGGTGCCTTGGTATATAACCCTCTTCTCTCACTCTTCCTTTCTTCCACTCATGTCTGGCTTGCTCCCTCACGGCGATGATAAAAATCCGTCAACTTCCACATCATGGAGGGCGTTATGCACGCTACTCAGGCCAAGAGTCCGCCGGTCGTCCATCCCATGATTGAGCCGGAGCTGACAGCCGAGACGGAGCAACTTTTGTTTTGTTAAGTCCACGGCATTATTCCGAACACGAATGACTAAATGGCGCAATACATGGGCATAAGGGCTCATCGCGGCATATGTATGCCGTGAGAGGCTGTGGGTATTTAAACCTCTCCCTTGCGCTACTTCCATTCTCTCCAGGGATCTTCTATATTCACGAAAACGACTAAAAAGATCTATGCTTTAACATATGGAGTGTGGCGCGTGGACTGCTCACGCATTAAAAATGCTGCCACTTCTCTTGATGGCTGGACCGAAACTCATTGCTCGTGGTACATGGAACACACTCCAGCCATCTGCTACCGTGGGTCTACGACGCCACCCCGAACACGTCGCTCAGCATCATCTTTGGCATCCGTCTACAAACTGCTTGGGTGAGCGGATCTTACTAAGCATGGTTCTAGGGCTGTGGATATTCAAACCTCTCTTCCGTTGTCCTCTCCATCCTCTTTCTATCGCGTTTCTTCTAACCTTCACAGGCGACTAAAACGAGATGGGTCCAGGATTATGGGGTGCGCTGCTCTGGCCTGCTTGAGCTCTAAAAACAAGGCACATGTCTTCTGATGGCTCGGCTTGGCCAGCTTTCACCATTTCACGTCGAACGCTTCGCTCTTCAATGGCCAAAAAGCTATGATGTTCAGCAATCTTCAACGCTGCATCAAGTCCCGCGATGTGAGTAAGCCGGCTACGGAGTTCGTGGGTATATAAACGCCTTTCTAAAGGCTTTCTTTCACTCCACAATTCTTCCGGCTTTCCATCGATACTAAAAATTGACCGAGACAAACTCCACGGAAGGGCGGTGCGTGGCAGATCTGGAGAACTAAATCATCAACCGAAGGCCTCCATGGCGTAGAGTAGAGTCCAAACGCACCTTTTGCTCTCTTCACCGGAACATGCCCATCCGTCAATGGCGCTAAAATTCCGAAGCTACTTTTCTATCGCCTCTTCAAAGACACACAACGCTCCATTTTGTCAGCATCACCCTTTGTTATATGAGAGTAGATTCGCTAGGGATTGAAGCTCGAGGTATATAAACACCTCTCCCAGACCACCTTCTTTCTCTCCACAATCCTCTTCAAGCGGTCTTATGAATCTAAAAACAAGCTTTTCGGACCGGAATGGAGCGCGCTGGTCGGGCCCGCTTGAAACACTAAAATATTCCAGGCTATATCGATGTGCTAAGCGTGTCCCAGCGCGTTATCTGTCACTTCGTACCCAAACCCCACTCCGTGGTGGGGTCCGAGCATTCTATGATGCACAAAACTACCCCTTCCCGCGCTATCTAACGGAAATGGGGCTGAACTCACGGAGTAGCTCGCAGGTCATAGGTATATAAGCCCACCAGCCTCCCAAACCTCTCTTTCTCCACACTCCACCAGAAACGTCTTGTGAACTTAAAAAGAGATGGTAGAGCTAAGGATGTTTCCACGTTCGTGGCGTGAGTGAAACTAAAAATGAGAGAGCTTGTGCGTATATGAGGAGTGGAGCCCGGACTCCCTACTCGTGGCTGCATGGTAGCAATGTGGCGGCTTGTCATGGTTCAGGGAGTGTGCTAGGAATGAAAGCGCGCTGCGGGACATGATGAGGTATAAAACCCATTGTTTCCCCTCCTCTCAACACTCCACAATTGCCCTTGAGCTAGTCTCCGTTACTAAAATGACCTCTGGCGGTGGCAGATGGAGTCGGGCTGGCTGCTTCTGCCTCTTAAGCACTAATTGATTGGTTGATTTCTCTCGTTTTAAGTCACCAACCTATAGAGGTTATGCTGACTACGCCTACGCACAAAAGGACTCAAAAGACGCCAAAATTAAGAGAAGGGAACAGGGTATCACAGAACCACGGGCAGGTGGCATAAGTCGACAGAAAAGAACGGTTCGGGCGCGGATGAGGGCGTAGCCCACCGCGAACCATGGCACGAAGATGCCAACGAAAAAGGAGCCCCAGAAAGCTCCTCAACAATGACGATGGTCATCGAAAAGGGCGCAAACAACACCAGCAAAAGGGCTGCCATCCAGTGAGGGCGGTCAGCCATGAACGCTGCACGCGAGGCCCACAGGTATAAAACGGAGTCTCTTGCCTGTCCCAGTCCACCACATCTTGCACAATAGTCGATCGAGCAGCTCACACTACACACGAACGATGGCACCTCCGATTCTCCTCTCCGTCGAAGGACCGGCGAACTCTTTCTACAACACCAAGGTGAAGAAGACCATTGAGGGCATCAGCGAGTGGAAAGAGGACTGGATACAAGACCTCTTGGATCTGGAGAGGAGGTAGAGCACTAGGGAACAAGGGCAGACAACTTAGGTAGCAATACACTGTCAACTCATGCCTATACACCATGTGCAAAGACTCTATATGTGAGACACTACGGATCTGCGTCGAAGATCCGCTTAAGCACTAAAAGCCTCTGGCACCCTTGTCCATGAGCGAGTGCACTGCATCAAAAGACATCATTCCTCAGAGAGCAAGTCAGCTGTTGGGCACGTTCGAATATTCGGCGATGCACGCATGACCACACATCTCCCTCTCCGTGCTCAGATGCCTTACCCGAGAAATAGGTAGGTATATAAACCCCATCCTGCCCCTATTCCGCCTTCCCTCTCCACGCTTCTCTTCCAACGTGCTCCCATCTAAAAAATTCCGGACCCCACGGTCATGGGGTGCGCGGCTCCGGCGGCGTGAGCACTAAAAAAATTGGCACCACCGGACGATGAGCTAGCAGGCCGGACCCCAAGTGCATATTGTCAGTATTTCCTCGGGAGTACCGTCTGCGATAGCTCTAGGCCTTAGCCGATGTTCTTATCGTAGCTCCCTTCCCTTAGCGTTCGATGTTTCGGTCGTGCAGGGGTGTATAAACCCCTCTGTGCTCTACTGACTGCTTGCTCTCTATGATTTCCTTGGAGCGGTTCGGCGAGTCTAAAATCCCTCCTCCTCATGTACCATGCGGAGCAGCGCGCTTCGAGTTCGGAACTCCAAAAAAGCGAGACGAAACCCACTCATGGCTAGCCCGAAGTCGAGTGCTGCAATACGCAGCATGAGCCAGAGCAGCTCGATTATCGAAGGCGGGAAGCATCGAGAAGATGTATGCATGGCTGGCCTGGAGTCCTGTGCTCCTCGCTACCCGAACTGTATAAAATCACACTCCACGGATCCATAGTCAAGTACATGGAATATTTTAATACCATCCCTATCATCCATCTCCCCCACCAGTCTCCGCGTCACCTGATGATCCAGAGCCGGGGCTGGTATATATAACCCTCCCCCTTCTTCCATTCCTCTCCTGCTCTCTCCACAATACTCAGCCCCATTCTAAAAAGACGGACACCTCCTTGTGATGGGATAGCACTGTGCGGGGATTAAAAAAAGGGGGGGGAGTACGGTTGCATGGGCGTTGTGGACTGCCTGGGCTGCAGCGCTATACTGACTATGCTTGCGCGGACCACGTGTATAAGCACATGGGCGGTTCGCTGCTGTCTGCGGATCACATTACATTTCTCTCTCCTCTTCTCCAATTTTTCGTCCCTTGCATCAGCCTGCGGGTATATAAACCGCTCTTCCTTCTATTTACGTTCTCTCCACACCTCACTTAAAGCGATATCACGACTCTAAAATCGAGGCCCAACTCTTCGATGGCGTCGGTGTGGCCGCGGCCGTAGTCCGAGAACAAAAACACCGCCGCTGTGCTTGCCATGGGTGGTGGCGAGGGCAGGAGTCCCAGGCGACTCAACAAAGGGAGGAAGTCGCGCTCCAGGCCGCTACACTCTCTCTCTCTCCACCTCCCTTCTTCAAGCACAGCACGGAGCGAGTCTAAAAGCAAAACACCAGCGCATCATGGTGTGCAGGAGGGAGACTCGGAACAAAAGGTGCTTCGACGCCCTTCATGGGCGAGCGCCTCGACGAGCGAGACATGAAAGACCTGCTCGTTCATCTTACCAGCAACATATCGTCTGACAGCACCCCATCATCGCCCACACTCCCCTTCCTTCCTCAGTATCTACGCCCGCCCCACGCTTCACGTGACGCCCCATTCGGAGTATATAAACCCTCCCTTCTTCCACCTCGTTCTTTCTCTACACGCCTCATCCTTCTCCCAAAACGACTCAAGGCCTCACTAAAACGCCTAAGAAACAAGAGCATGGGGCACTAAAAATACGCACTTACACATCAATGTGCTCCGCAGGTGCGGGCGCGGGAAGACGTACTGTACAACCGAAGGGAAAGCTCGGAGAATAAAATTGAAGATAGTATGACGTATGCTCGGCGAGGTGGGCGAGACGGACCTTTACGCCTCCCTCCAGGAAAGCGGATATGTCGAGTGTCCAGCGCTCAAAAGCTCCGCACTCGCTCATCCCGTATCCAACTCTCCCCCTCCCTCGCGCTTTCCTCCCCTCTCCGCGTGTATATAAACCCCTCTTCTTCCCTCCCTCTCTTTCTCACTTCCCTAGCTGGGGACTAAAACGCTGAGTACAAGCTCGCCATGCGGCACTAAAAATCAAAAAACCAGTTTCCGATGGGATTCTGGGGTTGAGAGGGAAGGGGAAGAGCCGAGACGAAGAGGACTAAAAACAACCAGACGTCCATGCAAGGTCGGCGGAGCGGAGTGGAGAGGCGGATTGAAATACTTCGACCAGGCAGGGCAGATGGGTTTGGAGAGAGTGTTATGCTGTGCCTGTGTCTGTGGGGGAAAGAAGATGGAGGAGTGTGACGAGGTTTACTCGCCATTGCTGCTGCACTTCCTCCCCGACGAGCGAGCCAGAAATCTTTCTCTCTCAATGACACATCCTTCATCCTCTCCGGGTATATAAGCCCCCCTCCTCTCTCCTCTCCCCTTCTTCTCCCCTTCTTCTCCCCACGCTCATCCACTTCCCCTGCAAGGAAGACAAAAAATCCTCCTAGCACCACCCTTGGAGCACCAAAAATTTCACCTCCTCAATTTCGATGTGTTTCCTAGCCGACCGGTCCAAAAAAGAACAAGCCGGGACAGCAGATGCTCACGCACGCCGCAGCATCTCCACCGCCTCCTACATCCTCACTGCAAAGACAAAACTGCGCACCATGTCGTTCCCAACACGTGAAAAGCTGAAACGTGTCATATCCTGGCTCAAGAACTGCGAACTTGCCCCACGAGGCTCTCGAGTGCCGACCTCACGCCCCAGCTAATTCATCTTGCCATTCCGCTTCCCTTTTCGAGCCACATGTCTTCATTTCTTTGTGCTTTTAGTGGAGCAAGGAACGCAGCCTGCGAAGCAGAGAACGCGGCAGCAGAATACGGCGGGCATTTATAGACAGACTAGGAATGCAAGGGGGATGAGATAGAATAGTCTAAGAAGACGGCCGTCTCATTGCTAAGCAAGACCATGCGAGTAATCCAATCTCTTCCCATAGCGTACACGTATGCCTACCAATGACAGACTAATCAAAACGCCAGACGCAGACGCTTACTGATTAAAAAGAATCGCTAATGGAAAAGAAGGGGAAGAATATCGTACAACAAAAGTGAGCGAGCGGTATACAAGTGCTACCAGGCCATGTATCCTATCCACGTCCGGCTCCACGCTGCTTCAGCCAAGGAAGGTTACAGCGTAGGTGCTTTCTTCAGCCCGCTGCAATATCGCACATGCAGCTCGTCGATAAAGTGATCGTGTCGAATCCCGGGTGGCCGCGCTTGCTGGAAGGTGTCGATCGCATCCTGGACCTTGTATCCAAGCCTCTCGATGAGATACGAAACAACGAAGAAGCCGGTGCGATTGAAGCCGTAGTGGCAATGAACGCCAATCATTCCTTTCGCCCCATCCGGTTGTTCACCCCGGATCTTGTCGATGAGCTCGATGAAGGACTTCACCTCGTCTTTGGTTGGCGGTTGCTTCGAGACGGTCGGAAACTTGTAGTACGCAATGCCACCTTCCTCAAGTCCCTTCGGATCGTAAACCGGCGAGTCGTGGCTGATGTCGACGACAGCGCGCAGCTTCCCTGCCCACTCTTGGACGAATATCTTAGGCGAGTGCTTCTCATCGACTTCGCGGAGCGTCTTCATAGCGCGGAAGACGTCGGCAATGGGAAGCGAGACGGGCTGAACAGCCTTCCATTTTTCCAAATTCTTGACGTCCCATTTCCCTTCCGTAGAAAGGTATTGTAGCTGCCAGGCTAGTGAGAGGCGGCGATCGATGTGGTCAGCGAGGAAGTTGCCAATGAGGCCGGAGATGATTCGAGAGCTGGATGGGGAGAAGAGGAGCGAATGGGCGGCGGGCTTCGGCATGATCGCGGTCTTGACGACCAAGCGGCGGGGATAGGGCGTAGGGGCCCTCGGGCTACGTGCTGCCTCGTCAGAAGCGCGCGGTGCGTCTGTGATCGTCATACTTTCGCCGGCCGAAGATATACCCTCCGAATAAACTGAGCTTCCATCAGCAGTGGTTGCAGCCGATGAATCGGGCACTGTAGCCTCGTCTGCAAGAGCTGCGAGATCGCTTGCGTCGACACCGGAGTCTTGATGCTTGCGTTCCATCATCTCAGGATCGATGATAGCTGGATCAAAGGGAGCAGCCGCAATGGGCAAGCTAGCCTTCTCACTCGGGGGCTCGATAGCAGAAACGTCCCTGCCCAGGAAGCTGACAATCCGCCGAACATTCTCACTGGGTGTGATATGATCGGCTTCGCCAACAGCAAGGAAGACGGGGAGGTCCACGCCAGCCCAGACCTCTTTCCCGGGGAGACCGCCTCGTGGGGCGCCTTTCGAGTAATCGGGGCACATGCCTCGCGCCATTCGTCCCCATACCTCGGTCCGGCTCTGCTTGTTAAACCGAAGCTGCAGCCTCTTAGTTTCCTCATCAGCATCTGGGCCGGTCATGCGGAGCACGCTCGCGCTGTTGAGCCCTCCCCTGCGATCCCATTTCCTATACAGGTCGAAGAAGGAAGCCGGTACCGCACTCATTATTCTTAACGAGCGACATTGCTTCGGAGTCGGCGGATCCGCTTTCGGGCAGATGGCGACAAGTCCGCCGACATGCTCCGAGATGAGGTGCGCGTAGGGCGAAGC
Source organism: Trematosphaeria pertusa (assembly GCF_010094035.1). Taxonomy (NCBI): domain Eukaryota; kingdom Fungi; phylum Ascomycota; class Dothideomycetes; order Pleosporales; family Trematosphaeriaceae; genus Trematosphaeria; species Trematosphaeria pertusa. The sequence continues at coordinate 1,320,930 of NW_022987220.1, read as the reverse complement.
GGGAGAGGCAAGCATGGCGGCGAGGGAGCAACCCATGCTATGGCCGATCAAGACGACGGTTTGGCCGTCACTGCGGTCTCTGTGCGCTTCTATGATGACAGCCAGGAGCCGTACCAGGGCTTCGGTAGTGTAGGCGTCCCAAGCTTTCGGTTCGAATGTAGAAAGGCCGCATCCAGGGAGATCAATGGCCAGGCACGAGGCGAGGTTGGACAGACTGATCAGGATGGGGTGGAACTGCGCTGCGGAACCACCCAAGCCATGGATGAAGACCAGAAGCGGGACGGGATAGGGCTTCTGCGGAAGTTTACTCTCTTGAGGATGTGGCCGATAAAAGGTACGGATCCCGGGGTAGGTGAAGCCGGTAGACGGGACCGTGTACGATCGGATAGTAGAATGTTTCTTAAGCAATCCAGGGTCAGTGGAAGCAGCATCTGTACCATATTAGCCAAGGTTGGGATGGCTTGGGACGACAGGCGGCGCTAAGGCTGTAGTGGGGGTGCGGCTTCACGACAGCACGTGATTGAGAGGCGCGCGGTCCGCAGATCATGATGCGGCAAAAGATACTCACCAGCGCCAACAGCATCTGATGCATGGATAGAGCCGCCCGAGGAAGAGGCGGCCTTTCCTTTCTTGTTGTTTTGGCGCCATATCCAGAGCGCAGAACCGATACCGCAGAGTGCCGTCAGCTTAACCATGCCCACCAAGATGGAAGTGCTGCTGTCTCCTCGGCCAACGAAGGGATTAAGGAGTGAGATCAGACGATAGAGGGGGCGTCTTATATTCTGCCAGAGAGAAAGGTCGGTGTAATGCTGTGTCGGTGCGTGGTCTGGCTCGCCAGCAAGGGCCGTCCTCAGCAGATGGACGAGGGCCTGTGGAAGACGAAACGTGCCATTCTGGGAGAAGCAGAGACGCGAATGAGGCTCCATTCTGGCTTGCGTGCTGGATCGCTGAATGTATATTCAACGGGGCGTGGAGGCGTGGGCGGGCGGTATGCCGATGCGTGCAGCCCCCGCGATGTGTGCGGACCAATGGTAGGTGCAAAAGCGAACCGTGGGCCCGTCTCTGGCGTACAGGTGTCGGTGCCTGGGGACGGCTGTTACGGCACGAAGCGGGCACGTTGGGGGACGCAGCGGATATGCTGCTACGATGGAAAATACCTTGAATGCGCCCGCACAGTGTTTGTTGGAGTCAGAGCGCGCGGCATTTTGGGGAGCAGCAGCGACGGAGCGGTGAGGCCAAAGAAACAACTACTGACGAACAGGCGACACAACGCTGGCGGGCTGGGACTGCCCGTGGGAAAATACAAAAGGAGCGACGGGTTGAAGCCCAACGCGTCCGTAGCCCGAGCAGGTTCGTCTGGTGTGGAGTTGGCGTAGATGATGTCAAGCGTGCCCACCCCCTCTAGCGCGGAAGGGGCGTCCCGCAGACAGCCCTATCGTGAATTGCTTGGCGGTGCCACCAGCTTCGTGGAGCTCCCGCATCGTCTCCCCGACTCCAACATAACTTCTTCGCTTCTCCTGGGTCTATGTTTCTGCGGCTGCGATGCTAGAGCGACGCGTTGGAGCTTCTTCTTGGCTCTGGCGTCGTATCGCTCCTTCCTCCTCTTCTGCGACACGTCTGGACAATCAGCACTCTACTGGACTTCTGAAGCATCCACACTCTCCCCTCCTCTCCAGTTCGGTCGCTGTTAACATGCAGAGCAGTGCCTAGCAACACGCAAAAGTTACGCGAATATGATCCGGCTCCCCCAGCGCCCGTTCCGCTCCAGAATCCTGGAGACCGATACCGTTCTTTTCGCACTCCTTTGGCAGGCTTGCCGCATCTGCTCCCCCATCGCCATATTGCATGCGCATTATACTGGAGCACAGTGGACATCCTTCGCAGACCCTAGGGTGATCGTGATGACGAAGACACAGACAGGGTTGTGCAGAAGAGTGGTCCGCGAGTGGGAGCTCCTGTCCGGGGATGCACCACGGCACCATCCATCGCAGTCGAGGAACAGCCTCTCCGAACGCTCTTTCAAACCATCTTCGATCGGGCTAGCCATGTTGCGTGGCTGCCATGTCGTGTCCAACCTTCATGGGTGCGATATTCAGCTTCTGTCCGAGTCTAGAGCTCTCGACGCTACGAGTCTTTGCCCATTGCGGATACAATATTCACGCTGAGCGGAGTATTATCAGATCTCCACTCCAGGCCATGCCGGCTCTCAGCGCTATCAGCACCATGATGGCCCGGAAGCCTTCCGGCCAATCGCCAGAGGGCCCGTAGAAGCCAGATTCTTCAGCGTCGAAAATTTGCCCTCGCGTGGCCTGCCTTTTTGGCTGCTTTCGAGTAAGTCGTATCGTCGCGCATGCGCACATGGCCGCGTCTTACAGGGTCCCGTGCATCCGCCGTTGACGCTATCGCTTGAGTTGCGGGTTTCTCGCCGAAGCCGTCGCTAGGCGTCCTCCCGCAACTTTTTTTCTGCCCGCGAAAACGGTTCAACGCCAACCTCTGCGCTATCTGCTGGCTCCAATTGCCTTGGCCCGGTCTTGCAATCGGGGTACTTCACATTGGCTCCCCGCCATGACCGATACAGCACTAACGCACATAGCTGACTTCGCTTGAGCGGCAGTTTTTACGGCGCCTTTGCACCCCTCATTCCAGAGACGGCTGCTCCGAGGTCAAAGAAGACTCCTCGAACAAGCGCGTCGCCCCACCTCTCTTATCCTCATACAAGCATCCGTCAGGCCATGTTCCTCTATCCAGAGGTACCCAATGGGGTGGCTAGCTAGCAATCCCGGTATCGATCCACCTGCACATCGTGGCACCGTCCATATCTAAGCTACTTTGTCCACTCACCTTCGACGTCAAAATTCAGCGTGTGCATCACTTTCTCTCACCTCACATCCTTTACCTACCGTCCATCTGCCGAGTTTTCCATTCATGCCACAGACACATTTGCTCTTCTGAAATCGATATATCCTCCTTTGTCCCTGCAATCAATTCCTCCCAAATTTCCACCATGGACCCGCGCAACCAGGAGAAACAGGGTGAGCCGGTGGAGCCGCGCTATCTCGATTTTCGCCATCTCCCGGACGGTACGATGCGAGACGGCAAGCCTGCATTGAATAAGTACTCATCAACCCTTACCAATGCACATGACTTCCCAGGAGCTCAGGTACGCTATGCTACTTCGAGAGCTGCAAAGTTCCACAAATGCTTGCCTGAATACTCAGTGGCCTAGGCAATGCTATACGCCGCTGGCGTGCCGTCGAAAGAGGCCATGAAGACACAACCGCACGTAGGGATCGCAAGCGTGTGGTGGGAGGGCAATCCTTGCAAGTAAGTGCAATCCCACGCTCAACGTCATACCGATATTGACAGTTATGCAGCATGCATCGTAAGTTTCCGAATCCGGCAGTTTGGATCGCTTGTCATTCGCCAACGTGCAATAAGCATCCGAAGAGCCTCCCATGTAGCGTGGGGTAACCCGCTAACATAATGCAAGTTCTCGATCTGGGGAAGGAGATCAAGGCAAGCTGCCAGAAAGATGGAATGTTGGCTTGGCAGTACAACACCATTGGCGTATCCGATGGTATCACCATGGGCGGCGAGGGTACGTTGCTGTCGCTTCGAGGACAGAAGCTTGCTGACCGTTCCAGGAATGCGCTTCTCTCTGCAAACCCGAGAAATAATTGCCGACAGCATTGAGACTGTGACATGCGCTCAACACCATGACGCCTGTATCGCAATTCCGGGCTGCGACAAGAATATGCCGGGCGTTGTCATGGCCTTCGCGAGGCACAACCGTCCTTCGATCATGGTCTACGGCGGATCCATCAAGCCTGGCTATAGTGAAACGCTGCGCAAACCGATCAACATCAGCACCGCTTACGAGATCCACGGAGCCTACATCTACAAGACGCTAAAAAGTGCTCAAGAGGGAGAGTTCAATGCAGATCAGATCATGGAGGATATCGAGAAGAATGCTTGTCCTGGAGCCGGAGCATGCGGTGGCATGTACACTGCGAATACTATGAGTACTTCAATCGAAGGTGAGCACACACTTCATACTTTTGATCATGTTGCAGCACAGCGCCCGCGCTTCGACTCATACTAACCCTTGCTAGCAATGGGCCTCTCCCTCCCGGGCTCCTCCACCACCCCCGCCGAATCTCCCGCTAAAATGCGCGAATGCGCCAAAGCCGCCGCCGCTATCCGGACGTGCATGGAAAACAACATCACGCCGCACAAACTCCTCACAAAAGCCTCGTTCGAAAACGCCCTCGTCATGATGATGGCCCTCGGCGGCTCCACGAACGCGGTTCTACATCTCCTCGCTATGGCTGGCACCGCTGGCGTCCCCCTGACCCTCGACGACTTCCAGCGCGTCTCCAACAAGATTCCGTTCCTGGCGGACCTTGCGCCTTCCGGGAAGTACTTCGTCGCAGACCTCTTCGACGTCGGCGGCATGCCCTCCGTCATGAAACTGCTCGTCGCCGCCGGGTTATTGGATGGCTCCATCCTCACCGTAACCGGCAAGACGCTCGCCGAAAACATCGCGCCCTACCCCTCCCTCCCGCAAGACCAAGCCATCATCCGCCCGCTCTCCAACCCTATCAAAGCTACCGGCCACATCGAGATTCTCCGCGGCAATCTAGCGCCCGCGGGCGCCGTCGCCAAAATCACCGGAAAAGAAGGCCTCAAGTTCACCGGCAAAGCCATGGTCTTCAACAAAGAGCGCGAGCTCGACGCCGCCCTCAACGCCGGCAAGATCCCGCGCGGCGGAAACCTCGTCCTCGTCGTGCGCTACGAGGGTCCGAAAGGCGGGCCGGGCATGCCCGAGCAACTCAAAGCTAGCGCTGCAATCATGGGCGCGAATCTGAAGAACGTGGCCCTCATCACGGACGGGCGCTACTCAGGCGCGAGCCACGGCTTCATCGTCGGGCATATTTGCCCAGAAGCGGTGGTCGGGGGACCGGTTGCCGTGGTGCAGGACGGCGATATGATCACGATTGATGCGGAGAAGAACCGGATTGATATGGACGTTAGCGAGGAGGAAGTGAAGCGGAGGTTGAGCGAGTGGAAGGCGCCGAAGCCCGCGGTTACGCGGGGCGTGCTAGCCAAGTATGCGCGGTTGGTCGGCGATGCGAGTCATGGCGCGATGACTGATCTCTTCTGAGAAAGGATAAATGGGTCGTGCTTGGGCAGGCATGCTTGAGATTGGTATTCGAGGGGGGGAAATGGGATGTGACGGCGGATGGGGCGCCTTTGAGGAGGGCAGGAGTTGGGATAGACTGCGGCATGGGCTTCGGCGTTCGTAGAGGGGTGCGCTATCTTGCATCGGAGGTTGCTTGATACGGCGAGTTTGGGTTGCTCATTGGGGTAGAAAAGTGCTTCTCTGCTTCGATTTCACGTGTTTTTCTGCTGGAGGCGGAAAATGCAAAATTAGTGCTTCACAACGAAGAGAACCAAATGATGCATTCAGGCCGAGCCCATTTTCATTTTCGCTATCCTAGGCTCTCACGCCTCAGCGAACTCATGATGAACGCCATAAGCCGTAAACCATAGGAGATGAGACCCATAACCGCCCGCAGCGAAATGCCAAGCAGCCCAGTCCAGTCCAGCTCAGATCAATCCCGCTATGCGAACGCGCCCGCCTACTCGTCATCCTCTTCTTCCTCCTCAGCCTCGAGCGTCGTCTGGGCGATCCGGTCCAAGTCACGCTGGCCGGCTTGTGTGATGCGTCGTCCGCCCTTCTCCTCGTCCTGCTCCAGCACGCCGATCTTCTCGAGGGCCTGCATGACCTTGCGGTCGACAGAGCCGGACGCGTCGACGTGGTGCGAGGGGCGCGAGCCGCGGTTCTTGGTAGAGCTGTCGTCGTATTAATATCATGTCTGCACCTCTGTGTGTAGGATAGCGTAGCGTACCCGTGAGCTTTCCTCAGACGACCGACACCAACCGTCTTCCGCATGTACACATGGCGCGCGACCGCGGCGGCGCGGACGTAGAACCAGTCGATGTCCTGGGGCGGGAGTTCCTTGGAGTCTGTCGCGATGCCGTTAGCGGAACGATGTTCGCTAGTTTTTTGTCCCACAGAGGGAGGAGATGGCTTACGCGAGGTCTTCACCGTGTCAACCCACCCTTGTAGATAATAGTGTCAGCAGCGTGCGCGGACAGTATGTATCCCCCCGTTACGGGATTCAAGGATTTCCAGCGATGGGCGGCGACGAACCTGGAATGGGCCTGTTCTTTGTGTCAGCGGGGTTGTGAGAATGGCGGAGGGTGGAGGATGGCGTACAGTTTCCCTTGCCGCTTGAGAAAGGCGGCGTAGGCGTTGATGAACTTGTGCGACTGCGAGGATGCTGTTAGTTGCGAATTTACTGACGAAGAATGGGGTGGTTGAAGGCGCATGGCGGGTTTGCACATACCTCGACGTCCTTGACAGAGACACCACCCATGATGACGGTATTGCTGAGGGTTTCTGGGAGAAAGAGAGGCGATGGGGTCGATTGTCGAAGCTGCAGTCTGCTTTGGTGGAGCGCGAAAGTTCGATTTCGGTGCGCCTCGCTTACGCGCCGGAGAAACTGTAACTCCGACGCACCGGCCAACCCAACCTCAGCACCAAGCGCAGGTATCAGCATCCCTTCATAGCGGGAGTCACGGCGGCGCGCAAGCAATGCCCAATTAATCAAATATGTCACATATTAACGCTTCGTCAGCCAGTGCCCAATGGCACCTTCCCATACGAGACACAGCGGGCCGTTGGTGCTGACGAACGAACCGTGCTCCGTTCACACTGCCCGTAGCGTGAATGGGCCCGCGGCTGTTCACTGTCTTCTGTGACTCTTCCCCCAGCGAGTATAAATACATGATGAAGCCATACACTGAGAACCCCATCCTTTATGCACTCCAACAACATGGCTAACACCGATTTCTCGCTCACCGACGTCACCGACGCCGACATCCCCGCCATGGTCGACATGACGCTCGAAGGCTGGGCCGACGACGGCGTCTGGCAGGGCATGATGCGCAACGTAGCACGTAAAGATTCCTATGATCTGCTCGCTAGGATCCACAAGGCTCGCGTGGGGAAGCCGGGGGGCAAGTACTTCGGGATACGGGAGAAGGACACGGGGTAAGCGTGCTTGCTCCTATTCAACGTTCTTCCAAAACTGACGCAGAAGTAGGAAACTAGTCGCCTGGACCGCGCTATTTTATCCGCAGCCGGACCAGCCAGCAGGACAGAAGAAGAGCATGCCCAAACCCGATATTCGGGGCATGGATGAGCATATGGCGACGATATTCTTCGGCACGCTTATGCGGGCATCGGGACGCTATGGATATGATCCCGCGGAGCACTTCCGTTAGTCTTGTCCTCCTCGATCCCTTGTTATTTCTATAACAGCTAACTAATCAATGTACGCCAGACCGTCGAGGCACCTTCACGCACGCGGACTACCAGAGACGCGGTTTCGCCACTTGGCTGACGCAGCACTGCAACGCGATTGCCGATGAGGCTGGGCGCGCTACCTTCGTGGGCTGCAGGCCGGCTTCGAAAGGCGTGTTCGAGAAGTGCGGGTTCCGGGTTGTGGCGGCTATTGATGTCGATGTGAAGGGGGACGGGTCGGAGATGGACGTGCAGTATGTGATGCGGAGAGAGCCGGAGGCTAAGTAGCGGGCTCTTAGAGAGTCCTTTCTCATTCTGGCCATGGCTATCTCCCGAATCTTATTCTCTCCACTGCGCTGGCATGGGAATCATACCTCTTTTGACTTCGAACTTTGGCATACATCACACAGTACATCTCAAGTAATAATTCGAAGAAGTGCCAACCAAATCTTTTCCGTGCGTCCTTTCAAGCACTAATCGCCCTCAGACCCAACCAAAAAGCTATGATACAACAAAAAGTGTAATATATCCACAAAGAAGCGAAGCGTTCGACTACAGCGAACAGAGCTCAGAGGAACCCCCACAATCAAGCCCCCAACACGATCATCCCATCATAAAATCGCCTAAAAGAAAGCGCGAGCGTGCCGGCGAGCCTTACTGGCCGAAATACCAGCCTTCTCCTGCAACCAAGTAATGAACGTCTCCACAGTGAAGGTCTCTGGGAGGTCGGACCCAGCGCCTGATGAAGGGGCCGCAGAAGCAACAGCAGTACCGGAGGGAGTCGACACGTCCTGGACGGCAGTAGCAGTCGGAGTGGCGGACGCAACGACCGAAGATGCGGCAGCGGACGAAGCAACAGGAATAGATGAAGCAGCCGCCGAAGTAGCAGGAGTTGAGCCGGAGCCGCTGCCGCTGCCAGAACCAGAGCCGTAAAGCTCAGGTCCAGGGATGGTGTACTGGATGTCGCTCACATACGGATTGAACAGAATACCCGCCTCATCGGGCGTGTACAGCTCCGTACCCAGCGTGCCCTCCGGGTTATCCGTCCCGCTACCCGTGATCTCAATGTTCAAGCACTGCGGGTAGTTCTGCGCGCCGTTCTCGGAGCCGGCGCCATGGAGGGCGATGATTTCGTGGCGGAAGACGTAGTTGCCAGCGGCAAGCGTCGACGGCACTGTCGTCGTCCAGGTGTTGTTATTCGCAATCATCTTGGTCGCCGCCCACTCTCCGTCCTCGTACCCGCCAGCATCAATCTTAACGAACTTGAGCGTCGACTTATCGACGTCGCCGCAGTCGCCGCCGCAGTTCGCGGCGTACGTGATAACAGGGCCGATATGCGAGTCCGGCCACGTCGTCCATTGGAAGTCGACGCTCCCACCAGCGGCCACCGTCGCCGTGTTGTTGGTCGGCTTCGCGTTCTTGTGGCAGATGATGTCGGCGGTGGTGTACGCGTCGGGGGAGACGAAGCCGTTGTCGAGGTCCTCGGCGTACCAGCCGTACTCGGTGGGGTAGGACTGGCCGTTTTGGATCGCGTAGTAGTACTCGAGGTGCCAGCCGTTGTAGTAGGTGCCGTCGGCGACGATCCCGGAGACAGTGCCGTGGGCAAGGGCGGAGGCCACGAATGCGGTGAGGGTGAGGAGTTTGGACATCTTGATGGATGAACGCGGGCTTTGTTCTGTGAAGCGAATGGGTGGTAGCGGGGTTGAAAAGAATGTCTTGCCTGCTCCACACAGTGAAGTGACTGAAAAGCGAATGAATGAGGAGGAAGAAAGAACGGACTGGTATAGAAACCAAAGAACGGAGCTGAAGACCTGCGATGAGGGTGGCTCTACAGAGGGGCAGCCTCGTCCCTATTTATCTCACCACCTCCAACCCCATTTGCTGAGCTACCCAGGCGCCCATGGCATCCATCCTAGCATTAGAATGAGCAAGACCCAGCACGATGGAAGCCCTCGGAAAGTTCATCCAGTCGTACCATCCTTGGCGAGATGACTTGTCTCGTACCTCCCGATATTGTAGGGGTGCCTGGGGCGTTCCGTGCCGCAGCGTACCGGGGCGTTTACAGAAAGCCTAGAAACACTGACAGCGACTGGTGGACTGCCTACACCGATGTTTCCTCGGCACGTGGTCGGCTGCGAGTCGATAAGATGAGCAAGGGTCTCTTGAAACGCAATGCGTTATCCCCGGCGGAATTTCGATGGGCAACAACCGCCGCCAAGAGGTGTCGTCGTTTCTGACAGAGTGAACAGGAAGCTTCGGAGTGCGGCGTGGCACCTCGTCAAGAGTAGCTGGTGTGATGACGGCGACCGGTGTGGATTGATGTTGATGAAGTGGGATGAACGTGCAGGAGGAGCGTTTATGCCTCGGGTCTGGCGTATGGCATAATCGCGGTCGACGATGAAGGATTGGATTCCCGAGTGCGAAGCCATTGTGAGCATGAAAGTGCAGCAAGCACTCCCCGCCCACTCTCCAACATCTCTCCTTCCCTCATCCGCGCAAAACTCTCCAGGTCTCCCAACACCATTGTCGACATCCACGCCATCCCCGAACCAAAACACCTCGCTACCTGATTGGAGGAAAATTAGTGTTTCACGCCACGTCCCGTCTGAAACAGCCCCGTTCCTGGGCGGCCGACCCGAGGTCCAGGTACCCGCCTCGCTTCCGCACGAGCAAGACCGCCCTCTCGGCGAATTGGACGGAGAAACGCTTCGTCAATGCGTCATCTACGCAAAACGGCGCTACGGAGGCGTGGATGAGATGAGGTGCCGTTCATGCCGTGTGATGTTGGAGCCTGAGAAGTTCAGGCTTCGCGGTGTTTTGAAACGGTTCGACGGCCTGTTGCTTCGTTCTCGCTATTGTATGCTAACGACGAGGGACGTAAAGCGTTACTCACAACGCGAATCTATTGTAGAGAGCGGCTTTAGGAAGTGGGCGAAGGTGGGTCGATCCGCCTTACCCCTTCTTACGCAGTCTGTAGGCGAAAAATATGCTGAGAGAAGATGTTCACTTCAAATAGCAGGAGGGCAAAGCACCTCTTTATCCTCGCCCATTGGCATCGCTCCAGGAAGAGTCGCAATCAATATTGCGTCAGATTGAGCAGATTCGAGCTCGTAGCAACTGGGCCAAGCTCCGCATCCAGGCGGGAATAGCTCTTCAGGTAGGCCCAGCCCAACCGTTGGCTGCTAATGGAAATAAGTCGAGAGACCTATTAGGAGAACAGCATCATTCCAACCACGCCTGCAAGCCTCCGAGCACCAAGCCCGCAAGTGTAACCACCCATCCAGCGACTCCGAATGCGCCCTGCACATCGCCCTTCTTAATCGTCCACAGCACGGCAAACACCGCGCTTCCGATCCCAAAGCACGCCATGATGACCGCCCACACCTTCTGTGCGTGGAAGCCTTCTACTAAGTTGATGCCCCAGCCCATACCAAAATCAAGCCGCTCGCGACGTTTCGGCGCCCGGGCATACGTTATCATCTCGCCGTCGTAATCCTCGGGGTGTTTGAAGAGGTGCAGGAGATAGGCGGAACCCACGGGCGGGATAAGGTCGACTGGTTCGAATGTGTACGGATGCTCGGACGGAGACTTCTCGTTTGACGAGGACGAGGTCGGTGGCATGGAAGGCGTTGCGCGGATATCGGCGAAGCGGTTGCGATGGACCTCGAATTGTACAAACTCGATGGTGGAAAGCGCTCTCAGCCTCGCCCACTTCAGCCACCGCCGGTTCAATCGCTCATAATGCTCTCGCAACGCCAATGCCAGGTCTTTGTCGCTTTTGATTCTACCGGCGTTGACGTCGATATGGACAATCTTTGGCGTGAAGCGGCCCTCGTTTGCGCAAGTGAGCAGCCATGACTCCTCAACAAAACTACCCATAAGTACACTAAACGGGTTGTTGCTTCGTGATCGCGTTGGGCTGTACTTGGACGCATTACCATTCCTGCCCCAGGACGGACCACCGTACGTGGAACCTGGTGTTGCAAGGGTTGATGCTCTGCTGGCGGAGTCAAATATTGATGACATTGAAGTGGATGTGCTCGTTCTGCTGGATGGGCTGCTAGGAGCATGCGTGTGTGGACTGGTGGGAGTACATATGCGTGGGCGGTTGAGATAAGCCTCCAGGAGGCGGGCAGCGCCAGGTCGACGTTCGATAAAGTCGTCGTACAGAGGCTCACCACAGGACTATGGGGTATAAGTTGACGTTTGGCGGAGGAAAGCAGCTGGACTTACACAAATCCACCGAACTCGAACGTGGTTCGGAGGAACAGGAGGCTCGCTTCCATACCTCTCTCGAAGGGCGCGTATACCTTCGGAAGCCTTCTCTGATAAGGCGCTTAGGACTAGACCCCAGAACGTCATCGTTGGACTCCTCGTGTGGGTAGGTGCCGGGCGGATCTCGAGCTCAGGCGGCAGCGGAATCTCTCCCACGTTTTCCTCGCTAATCGGCTCTTCGATCCTCGGGATAGGTCTTGCCTCCCGATTCTGCTTTGTGGTCCCATCATCTGGCACTGGCCCCAAAGCTACCTCAAGAGCTTTACGAAGTTTATCAGATTGATCCACGTCTGACCCGAGAGGAGAAGGCTCCGCCTGCTGATTTTCGTCAACAAAGTGAACCGAAGACGATGAAGTTGTTGGCTTGTGTGTGCGGGGTGAGCGTTTTCGCCTTGTCACTGGGGACGTGTTTGCGGACTTTGGGCGAGGGACATCGGTCTGCAGTCGGAGACGAACTCTCGGTTTGCCAGCCCCGCTGAGCTCATCGGCAGAAGATCGACGCCTGGCTTTCTGCCTTGTGCTGTCGTTCTCTCGAACTGGGTGTTGCCATATATTACACTCATTGGGCTCCTGTTCATCCGAAGATTCATTAAGAGGCACGCGCTCAACGCTCTCCCGTGATCGGAACAACCATTCCCCATGCTCAAGCGCACGGATTGTTGTAAAATCAGAAGCTGACCCCCTTGGCGAGCGACGTTTGACCGATTTATGTGCACCAGATCGGTTGAGGTCTGAACGCGGTGCTTTCCCCTTTCCTCGGACGCGATTGCCTTTGTCAACCCTCTTGACAGGTCCCACAACAGACAAGCCTCGCGTCGGCGTTTTGACTATGCTCGACACTGAAGCAGTTCTGGTGGGAATGACGGAACTGTTCCTCGAAAACGGCTCCAAGTCTGTCTGTTCCTCCAAACGGTCCGCAATCGATCGAACATCTGGTATCAATGTTTCCGCATCACTAAAGCCTTCTTCTGATACAGAGACCCTCGACCTAGCGTCACTGGTTGCTTGGCTCAGCCAGTGAGGAACTGATGGCAGGCGGTTTGCCCGCTGTGGATCGCGTCGCTGAATTCCGGGCTCGTTCGAGGTTCCGATCTCGAATATGGCGGGGTGGTCGTCGACCGTGTCGCTCTGAGGACTCAGTGAGGTCGTGGCAGCTTCGGAGGCGTCGAGCTCTGCCCGGGGATGCGAATCCAGTTCTTGGAGAGCCGGCTCAGCCCCGTTGCCCTGTTGTCCCAGGTGAACCTCCGCGACTTCATTTGTACCAGCGCTCGAGCCCTTCAGAAGCCTGACAACGAATCCCTTTCCACTCTTCTTTATCCGCGCTTTTATATCCGCCAGTTTGCGTGATTGACTGGAAGCCGTTGAGTCACTCCGTGAGAAGGTAACCTGCCAGTCTGGTACGACTTTCTGGAGGAAATCAGGAGGTATAGCGTCCAGATCGGACCATCCCTGCCGTTCCTCCTGCGGGCTCGACGGCGGACTGGATTTCTGCGTCTGGTAGAGTGACGAGACGTCGTAGCCGAGGCTTGGTATTTCCGTCAGGTTTGCGTAGAGCTTCTTCGAAGCCGCCGGTTTCGGAGGGCTACCTTCGGACGGTTTCTGCTGCTGTGGATCGATGTTGACCACCAATTGAAACCGGCCAGGCTTGTCTTTCTCTTCTTGTAGCGTGAGGGTGAACGGTACTGTCTGCGTCTTCTCGTATTGGGGCAGAGGCGTGCCTCGGCCGTCTTCATGTAGCTGGAGGTTCGCGATGTCTTTTCGCATTGACCGGTTGTGGGATTGCGGCGTCGGCGAGGCTATGGTGGAAGCCTGGGGAGAGCAAACATTAGCCATTCACGTCCGGCGGCTATCTGCAGCCTTGCGACAGTAGCAGGCTGCCAAATGGCGCTCTATGAGCGGAGGGGATGCGTGGGGCTACTCACCATGGTGTCCACGGCACGGTCGCGAGAGATGCCTGAGAGGCAGAGGCGCAGATTCGGCCGTTCGAAGAGCAGACATATTGCTCTTATCGATCAGGCCGCAGTCAGCTGCGGGAGGTGATGTGCAGGGCAATCGTCAAGGCTCCCTCGAGCACTGCCACACGCCTGCAGGAGTTCGACCAACGCGGGGTGAACGTGGCTGCAGCTGCGGAGAGTTGCTGAGCCTTGATTGGCTCGAGCTTCCAGCCGAACTCTGCTCGAACCCATGACCGGATGCCTCGTTGCCTCATCGTTCTGCTGCGCCGCATTACATACCTACCACACCGCGCGTCAGGGCCCCGAGCTGTTGTATTCTGGCAGTCCAATCGTCCAGTAGTTGCCGTGAGGCTGCCGCTGGGTCGAAGCTGTTTGACGTCGCCATATCGTGGCTTCGCGGGATCCCAGCATCATGAACCCGGAACTCGTCGCACTTTTCTGCATATTCGCGAGGGGCATTCCGGATCGTGGGCCATGAGACGTGGTGAACGGGGAGGATGAAGTTGGGATAAGGTTTGGTGGTGCTGTAGCTGGCAGGCAGGCGCGTTCCGTGGTTCTTTCTTCCGACTCCTTTCCCACGTGCTCTTCCCTGTACCTGACCAGCTTGACGGACAGAGTGTAGCCATTCCAACAGAGGAAACCATGGATCCCATCTCCGTGTCGTCATTCGATGTACTGACAAATGGCAATGCCACCACAGCCGTCGACCTACACAGTGCCGGCACTAGTCCCTTGTCAATGGGCAGTACGGCATCCGACATTGCCTCCGGAACCCAAGAACAACCATCGTCGACGTCTTCTTCGAACTTTTTTGCCCCTTCGGACTCCTACACAATTCTTCCGCCTATGCGCTGTGGCCTGGAACCGAGGTTCGGCTGGATTGAATGATCGCCCAAGCCGGTAAAACTCATCTGCAGGTACTCTGGCATGCTCTCGGTGTATTGTTCGCACCCATTCCCCGCAATATCGAGGTCCACAATTTCTCCGAACCCATATTCCCCCGCAACATCCCAGTAGACATGCCAGGGACGACATGTTTCCTGGGAGAATGGTGTCGTATTCCAGGATCGAAACGATGCAATAATATCTTCACCTGCCCACTCTTCAAGCTTCTCTCCGTCGCATTATTAGACCTTGTTCATCACGAGCAGGTTTGGCGACGGACTACAAGATGAAGGTCACCAGCTTCCTCACTCTCCTGCCGTTTGTGGCTGCGTTACCCCAGCAAAGCGCTCCGTCTACCTTCTCCCGACGCGTCGTTTTCACACCGCCTTCCAACTACACGGATCCACGTGTTCTCTACGCGCGCACCGCCCAGCTCCCTGACGGAGATCTCCTGGCAACCTGGGAGAACTACAGCCCAGAACCGCCACCAGTGTGGTTCCCCATCTACAAGTCTTCTGATAATGGATACACTTGGAAGGAAATCTCAAAGGTGACAGACCAGGCCTACGGCTACGGTCTGCGATATCAGCCCTTCCTCTACGTCCTACCTGAAGACTTCGCCGGATATCCCGCCGGAACCGTGCTCCTCGCCGGCTCGTCCATCCCCACGGACCTTTCAAGCACGCACATCGAGCTCTACGCATCTCAGGACAAGGGCGTCACTTGGAAGTTCCTCTCGCACATCGCAGCCGGCGGCGTTGCGAAGCCCACCAACGGGCTCACGCCAGTCTGGGAGCCCTTCCTGATGAAGTACAAGAACACGCTCATTTGCTACTACTCCGACCAGAGGGACAACGCAACGCACGGCCAGAAGATGGTTCACCAGACCACCACCGACCTGAAGACCTGGGGCAAGGTCATCGATGATGTCGCGTACCCAAAATACACAGACCGTCCCGGTATGCCCACCGTTGCTGAACTGCCCAACGGCAAGTACATCATGACCTACGAATACGGCGGCGGCCCCGCCCTCTCAGGCTACCAATTCCCCGTGTACTACAAGATCGTTTCCGACCCCGAGAAGTTCGGCCCCGCGACGGGCGTTTCTCTCAAAGCAACCGACGGTACGATTCCTAGCGGTTCGCCATACGTGGTATGGAGCCCCGTTGGTGGAGCGAATGGAACGATCATCGTGTCGGGGCATTCGAATACCGAAATCTTTGTGAATACAGGGCTGGGATCGGGGTCGTGGAGGAAAGTCAGCTCTCCAGAGGTGACGCATTATACGAGGCATTTGAGGGTTTTGGGGGATCCTCCGAAGTTGCTGATCATGGGTGGCGGGCAGCTGCCGCCGTCCACGACGAATAAGGTGCAGCTGAGTGTGATGGATATCAGTAAGCTGTGAATGGTCAGAGGCGCGATGACCGCAGCAGCATATCTAAGTTAGCACCTGTACATGAAATGATTCCATACCAATAACGCCATCGGTGCCCTTAATTATTGGAAATTGCTCCCGACTGAACTGACATTTAAGCTGTTCAGCATGGATGTGGGTCTGCTTCGGGTTTAGCGGAGAAAATGTTCCCTGGCCTTCGGGCTGCCAGTACGACCGTAGCCTTTCCACGACGTCTTCTCGTTCCACAACACGAGAGCGGCATTTAGGACTGTCGTCGAGATTGAGACCGAGCAAAGGAAGGCCAAGACGGGTGCCGTTCGATCGCATTGCTTCGCAGGCGCGTAAGCCTCGCTAGCAAAGTTCTGGAGGCTCGCTCAAGCTTCAATTGGCTGATGCAGGTTCAACTGAATATCTATCTATCAAAGCCTCTTAACTCTCCAAGCTCCATCAAACCCGGCCAACCACCCCTAGCTTCTGAATCTATCTCCGGCCTCGCACCGCACTGTCCCGACGCACACTGCCGAGACCCGCACAAGCTTGACGCGAACAAGCTTCGTGTGGCGGCGATCACAAGCCCTGATAGCGCGGAGCGACACATTCGCGCACGTCACTTTGCTTTTGCAGCGACATCATTGGCGGCCGCCGATGCCCTTATCACGAACACGACGAGTGCGCCCGGCGAGCTGCGCGGTGGTGCCGGCGCTCTCCTTGCGATGTCATCGCAAAAAGGAATGCTGGAGAGATGAGATGAGACGGATGCCGTGCGTTGGGGGACGGGGCGTATGTTGAACCGCGGGCTCGGGATGCGATGGGATGCCTTGCATCTGGGATCTTGTTGCACGCGACGAAAGTATCACGGCTCCAGCGGACCGCGGCATGCCGTGGGTATGTACTCATCAGCATATCTCGGCACCCCCGAACGTGGTCGCATCCCGCCGCTCCAGAGCTTGAGCATGCCTGTCGCATGCGCCCGATCGCATCAGCGAGCGGCCGCTACCGTCTGGATTTTCCTCGCCTAATAGTGGCCAGCGCCGTCCACAGGGAACCAAAAAGTATCGCAGATGCGGACCTGCATTGCCCCAAGCAGCTAGGCTTATCGCCATGCTGCGCTGCTCGTGTGGGCTTAGAACCGGGGGTGGGTCGTTTTCTGGAAGCTCGCACGCTGCAGTCTTGGTATATGTAACCCGGGCTTTGGAACCTTGAATTCGTCTGTTACATCTCTCCTCGAAAGCAGCGCATTTCGCAACGTTCCCACGTGTTTGGTGGAAGACCCTACGACGTCTACCGGCCACAGAGACTTGAAGCTCATGATAGCATCTTGACTTCCTCGCCACCACTTCGGAGATTAAACTCGTTGCAGCTCCGAACCTCCAACGACTGCCGCCGACATGTCTCAAGAGAAGTTCCCAGTGGACGTGGAGAAGGATGCGATCAGGGCGGACTCCTACGCCGAAGGCGCCGTGCCGGGCGAGAGCTTCGAGTACGGAAGCTCCATGTATGCGAAGCTGCAAAGACTCGCCGGAAAATTCCACGTCGAGCAGCGAGGAATCGAACGCGTGCCCGAAGATGAGCGAGACGATACTTCGCTCCTCAATGTGGGCACCATGGTATGATTCCTCCTCCACGCCGACGACGAACGCCCTTAACATGCCCCGCAGTGGCTCTCCGCCAACATGGTCGTCTCTAGCTTTGCCATCGGCTTGCTCGCCCAAAAGCTCTTCTTCCTTGGCTTCGTCGACGCTATTCTCGTATGCCTGTTCTTCAACCTCATCGGCGTGGTCCCCGTGTGCTACTTCTCCACCTTCGGCCCGCGCTTCGGTCTCCGCCAAATGGTGCTCTCGCGCTTCTGGTTCGGGTGGTACGGCGTCAAGCTCATCGCCGTCTTCAACGTGCTTGCCTGCATCGGCTGGAGCTCTGTGAACTCCATCGTCGGCGCGCAGCTCATCAACGCCGTGAACAACGACGTCCCCGGCTTCGCGGGCATCATCATTATCGCTATCTGCACGCTCTTCGTGACCTTCTTCGGGTACAAAGTCGTGCACGCGTACGAGTTCTGGAGCTGGATCCCGACATTCATCGTTTTCCTCATCATTCTTGGAGAATTCGCGCACTCGGGAGCCTTCGTCAACATCCCCATGGGCGTCGGCACCTCGGAGCTCGGCAGCGTGCTCAGCTTCGGCAGCGTCGTGTACGGCTTCGCAACCGGCTGGACGAGCTACGCCGCCGACTACACCGTCTACCAGCCGCGGACGCAGTCCCGCTGGAAAGTCTTCCTCGCCGTCTGGCTCGGCCTGATGATCCCGCTCCTCTTCACCGAGTTCCTCGGCATCGCCATCATGACCGCGACCACCCTCAACGACGGCAACAACCGCTACATGGACGGCTACAACGCGTCGGGCACCGGCGGCCTGCTGGCCGCCGTGCTCCTCCCGCCGCTCGGCACCTTCGGCAAGTTCTGCCTCGTCGTCCTCGCCCTCAGCATCATCGCCAACAACTGCCCCAACATCTACTCCGTCGCCCTCACCATGCAGGTCCTGGGCCGCGGGACCCAGCGCGTCCCCAGGTTCGTCTGGACCGCGCTGGGAACCGCCGTGTATATCGCGATCGCTATCCCCGGGTACTCGCACTTCGAGGAGGTGCTCGAGAACTTTATGAACTTCATCGGTAAGCCGCCCCCACCCCCTCTCTACTATCTATGCTCTTCACAGAATCCCTCACTAACCCGCATCCACAGGCTACTGGCTCGCCATCTACGAAGGCATCGCCTTCGCCGACCACTTCCTCTACAAGCGCAGCATGTCCGCCTACGAGCCCGCCGCCTACGACCAGCCGCGCAAGCTGCCCCCGGGCATGGCCGCCATCTTCGCCTTCTGCTGCGGCATCGCTGGCATGGTCACCGGCATGAGCCAGGTCTGGTTCGTCGGCCCGATTGCCCTGCATGCCGGCGAGGCGCCGTATGGCGGCGATGTCGGGTTCGAGCTGGGCTTTGCGTTTGCGTTTGCGAGTTATGCGGTCGCGAGGCATTTTGAGCTGAGGGTTTTTGGGAGGTAGGGGAGTAAGGGAGATGGGGGACGGGGCTGGGTGTGGGTGGTATACCCGTAGATTGAAGGTGTTGCTGATATATTATTACTTGACTTGATTTGGTTTGATTTCTGTGCTCCAGAATTGAAGGAATGGTCCACAATGTGACGGCTCTAGGATGTCGGACCTCAGGTCATCAGTCGACCCACCACCGCCAAAGACAACATCCCGGCGTCACTGCTCGAGCATTTCTCCATGCATCGCTCCCCCCGACCCTGCGCCTGACATGAGGGCTGCACGTGACAGAGCCGCGCGCGCTGTCCGTCGTGATGGGGTAGTAGTCTATTCGCCAGACGGAGGGCGAGTGAGGAGCGATAAACAGTTCACAGCGAGGACGAGTGGTATAGAGGGGGACGGACAATGTGGAAACAGACTCGATGCCGAACAAGGCTGGCTACTGGGGAGACGGCTGGAGAAGGAAAGGACGAGATTGGCGTGAAGACGCAGCCAAGGATAGTTGCGGGGCGCCTTGTGGTGAAGAATGTGGCGGTGGCGACTGAGAGTTTGACTACTACTTCGAACGGAGGAGTGGTGTCGTGTTCGGTATGTTTCCCAAGAGGATCGAGCAAGCTGCGCGATACTCCATCCAGGCCAGCGGGCTTAACGATAGACAATCCGAATTGTGGGATATATACTTCATTGCCGATGTACAGAGAGGGTATCAAGACCAGAGAATCCAAGAGCTCATCCACGCCACTACTCATCCTCCAAGCTCGCCGCCGCATCCTCCACCAACTTCGCCGCTATATCCACCCATTTCCTCACCCCCTCCTCACTGCCCTCCTCGATACCTTCCACAATGCCTGGGAAAGTAGCTCCAGCGTAGCCAGTCCATTTGCCCGGCGCGAACACAACGTGCTTGAACCAGGGCCGTCCATCGAGCCCATCTGCGTACAGGAACTTGCGCTCCAGCAGCTTGTACTTCGTATTCACGCGGCGGATCGCGTAGTACAGCTTAACCCTCTCCCACCATTTCCACCAGGGGATGTCGTTGTGGTAGAGGTCGTAGAGGAGCGAAGCGGCGAGTCCGTCGTGCACTTTCGAGGCGAAATGGAAGTGCCCAATTGCGCGGTCGAGCGGCGCGAAAACATCATCCGCCTCATCATCCTCCCGCTTTCCAGCACCTCCCGTCTTCATCGTAGCCTCTTTCGCCTTCTCCTTGACACTCTCAACATACTTGCCCAGCCCGAGCGCATACTCCGTAACGTTAAGCTGGATAACCGGCGTCTCGACCAAATTCGCCGCCACTAGCGCCCACAGTTTCGCAATTGTAGCATGGTATTCGAAGGTAGGATCGCCAAAACGCTCCATCCAGTCAAAGCTGTCGTAGTTGGAATGGTAGTGGTAGACGGGCGCCTTGGCGCCGAAGCCGAAGCCCATGTCGAGCGACGGGATGCCAGCAAAGTCTTGGAAGGCGGTGAAGTCGCTGCCCGAGCCCATGGTGCTGATGTGCTTGTTCCAGACGTCGCCAACGGTTTGGCCGGGCGTGGTCTGGTTGGGGGAGGGTATGAGATCGACTGCACTTTGTTAGCCTTTTCCTTGTCACAACTCATTGGCGTTGACTTACGAGTCTCTACTGCAACTTTGTTCAGTAGCGGCGCGGCCGAGAGCCTGAAATGTGGGCCGTTGGTCCCAACGTCGACGTTGAGATATGCGATGGTGGACGAAGATAGCCAGGGAATATATTCCTCCACCCACTCGGTCGATCCAAGCAACCCGTACTCCTCGCCGTCCCAACTCGCGAAAACGATGGTGCGAAGTGGCTTCCAGCCGGCCTGCAGAGCGATACCAAAACTGCGAATGACCTCGTTCAGAGCTGCAGAGCCACTGTTGGGATCCCCAGCGCCGCCGGCAATCCAGGCGTCTCTGTGGTTTCCAAGCACAACTACCTCGTCTGGAATCGTGCCGTTGATGATGCCAATGACGTTCCACATGGGCGTTATCACGTACTCCTGCTCGTTTACAAGATTGAGCCGGAGGTGGTCCGGAGACGGTCCGATGTTGTACTCTACGCCCTTGTAGCCCAATCCACCTCCTTTCCAGTATTTGTTGAATGATGATGCTTTCGGTCCGTGGCCGTTCAGAGCCCTGAGGAGGGGTAAAGCATCTTCATAGGAGATGGGAATCGAGGGGATGGAAGGAATCGCGTGGTCAACGGGCTGTCGGGGAACGCCTGGTTTTGAGGGATAGCCGGGGGTTGTTGGGTCTCCAGGGGCGAAGCCTTTAGGGGTTAGTATATCGCGTGCAAAGAAGAGCAAGAAATAGCTTACTTAAGAATTGGCAACTGCCCCTTTGAACGCTGCTCGGCTGGCGGGCTGGACCATCCGGGTAGGTGGCATTCCCGTTGTATTCCGTGACCTCACCGTCATCTCCAGGATCGGTGTAGATGACAGCTCCAACCATTCCAAGCTCCTGTGCCCTCTTAACTTTGAGACCCCTAAAAATGCCACCATACTTGATCAACGCGATCTTGCCCTCGAGGCTGATGTTCGCTGCCTGCAGCTCCTCGAAGTCCTTGTAGGTCCCATAGTTGACATAGACGTACGGCGCCGTGACATTGCCTGACGCGCTATATCCGTGGAACGTAGGAATGCGGCCGGCAAGACCGCTTGTAGCATCCTCCTTCAACACGTCCTCTTCTAGACTAGCCTCATACTTGATCTTCCATTCCGTCTCGTCGATTGCAGCAGAGCCACCGTTCTCCTCCTGTTCCTTCTCCAACAGCGCCAATCGATGACCCTTTGGATAATTCACATAAATATCGTAATCCACGATTAGGGAATTCTCCACACCAAACTCCATCCACTTCTCTTTCGTCCAAATCGCCTGGCTCAGATTCTTCCCCGCCAAGTGCGGCCCGCTGGTATAGTACTTGCTCCACTCCCTTGCCTTTTCCGGATCCGGAGTCGTTATCAGAATCGCCTGTAGATCTTCGTACTCCAAGCCTGTTGAGTACGGCCAGGAGGCTGGGATGTTGTGCATTTGCGACGGCAGAAGGTGCATCGGCCATTCCGTCTCGTCGCCGTCGTTAAGAGGCGCGAAGTTAAGGACGAGGATTACCGCAGCGAGGCCGAGGAAGAGGACTGCAGTAAGACCAATAGTACAGACATAGCGGAGGGTGTGGTGCGGGTAGCGGTCGCGGTGGGGTCGTGTCTGCACTACGGCGATAAGGGGCGTGCGTTCGTCGGCCATGGTGGGCTTTTCATTGCTCGCCTGGAGCTGCATACAACTCTAGAATGATACGGTACCCCCAGCACGAAAACTTGGGAGGGGATACAGGTGTTTGGAGCTCGGATGGAGCAACGATGGATGACGGGGCGCGCGTGGCGTCATCGGCTGGAGCTACTGGTGTGCATCCCTGCGATCTAATCTTATCACTTGGCATTGACCAGGGTAGCTACAACGTCGTCCCATCACTCATCAAACGACCGAGTCAACCTCAACACCAAATTTGCATCCACATACTGCTCAGACAACGGCTTATTCTGGGACTTTGCAATACCCAGCCTAGAAGTCTCCAGCACAGTATACGCACATCACCAATATAGACACCAGGATCAGGAGAAGATAGCTGTCGCGGCCGGATGCACTCCATTACTCCCCAAGAACTATTCTATAAAGGAGAAGCCCAGAGGTCCCTGTCGTATTGTCTACCTTTGCTCTTGCTGCCCGCCATCCTCCGTCCGGCATTGGATTTGATCAGCTTGGACGGCAAATCCTCGGCTGTCTCTTGTCGCTCGACAAATACGAGCACGGAAGCATTGTCGTTCTGCGAAAACAGGGTACCAATTTCGCGTAGAAGTACTTTGATCTTCGCCTCGTAAGACGGCTTGACCAGCTCGACGACCTGGTTGACTTCGGGGGCCACGACGCTGCGACGATGACCGGCCCTTCCGTGACGGCATACACCGCCCTGGGGTGGCCAGCCCCGGGCTACGATCTACTAGTTGTAACCGCAGCTGACGAATGCGTTATCCACGCGACGAGCGAACTCTTCTCGTTCGCGAGCGACCTCCTCGGGATCGCGAGCGGCGGCGGCGGCGCGACGAGCCTATGGATGTTAGTTGGGAGATGAACTCCGCTAGGTTACCAGATATAGCTTACAGCTTCCTCCCTCTCTTCCTGGAATAACTGGTCTCTGGCCATAGCGAGCCAGGCCAACCAGCAGTTATGCGCAATTGCGCCGAGACGGGGCCTCCCCTCGCGGTCGTGGCGGTCTCGGGCCTCGCGCGCTTCCTGAGCCTGTTTACACCGTTAGTCCTACGGTTCTGCAGCGAACAGCGGAGAGTTAAGGCTTGCCTTGGCGACGAGCTGGCGGACGGTGTACGGCATGGTGGCTCGGAGCGTCGGTCGTGAAGTTGGAGATGGAGAAGGCGGAGGCTTGTTGTCGTTAATCTGGCTTCAGTCAGCACGTCAGCGTGCATTCAAGCAGTTAAGAGACAAGTATAATCGACTGGATACGCGTTATCGAAGAGCAAACGGGGCGTGCTTACGTGTGGTGGTGGATCTGGTGGGTGGGTGAGGAAGTGAACTCGAGGGAGGACAGGCAGTCACGTTGACCAAAACGGCCTCGACGCACGTGCATGCGCAAATGAGCCACCCACGCCCTAACTCGCCCGCCAAAACGCACCGCAAAGCTACGGGAGGGTCGCTACCTGCTCTAGAAGTCGCCCTCGGCCTGCACAGTGCCAGAGAGACATTGTGAGTCTGCGCTCATTGTGTACAGAACTGGTATAAACAGCCATCCTCTTCCATAGGCAAGATCCTCCCCTGATCAGCATCCAGCATGGCTAACATCTCAGCCCCTCCCCATTCCTCCAACGCGCCGCGGGACGGCGAGCCCTGGTGCCAGCTGCTCTGCGACCCAAGCGCCGAATCTCCCCATCCTCCACCCACAGCACCCCTCTACCTCCTCCGCTGCTGCAACCACTACGTCTGCCGCAACTGTCTCACGGCCGATCTTTTCTACGCCCCGCCGGATAACGACATCATCGCTTGCGCCTTCTTCAAGTGTGAGCGCACCCTCGCAATCGTGCTTCGGGATCCTGTCGAAGAACTCGTTCTGAACTCGAAGGCCTACGAGAAAGCGGAGGAATACCGAAAGGATACGGAGAACGTTGTGAATCCGATTATTGTGCTCAATAACGAGGCGGAAGTGTTCATGCGTAAGCTTTGGAACCGAATGGCTCAGCTCAATGCACCTGGTCTTGAAGACCTCGGCGGAGGAGATCCCATGGCTAATTCATGCTTTGCAGCGATCAAAACCTGGTTCGGAGAGCAGGTCGTATACGAGGACATTACACCCGGGCGCTTCCTCCTCTCGCCGCTTGAGATCCTGAAAGAGTTGCAGGAGGTCGTGGACAAACACCTTTTCGACTACGCGCTTGAGGTCGCTCCTGAACTAATTGCAGTTGGGCGTAACCACGACGAGGAGGCGGTTGCGCAGAAGGAGATGCTGAAGGCTGCTATGAAAGACTATACGCAGGTTGAGTGGATGGACCGCGTCTGGACAGACTTCATAGAGGCGCTACAGGTTTTGCTGCTTTGGCGGCACTTGGAGTGGTTCGAGGCTATCAAGCACTTGGAGGTTCCTCGCGACTGAGACTTAGCCGGACGCTGAAGGCCGATACTGATAGACGATGAGACTTTTCTTCGCCTCTAGATCCGCCAATGTAAGTATCCTGTCTCAAGGTCAGCCGTATTATATTCCACCATTCCAGTTTTCTTGAAGAAACCCATTTTTACAACAATTTATTAGACATCAAGCTTCTAAACATGTCAAGATCCCTAGTACTATGTCTCAGTCGCCGCATACGTATATCCTCGTACTTATCCTCTCTTGCCATTCCTTTCGGTATGCTTCATCCGCTGACTTCACGCGTGGTTTTGCAGAGGACGTGCCTCCGTCCCTCCCGCAAATACAACACGTCACGGCATTGTGTAGCAACTTCAGCTGAGTGTGGGTTACCCTATGTCCGGTGCGGTCACTCCCAGGGTCCCAACATTGTGCGTGATGGGAGCGCGATGCTGGAGCCTGCGACTCCACTAGATCTCTACTCGCGGTATATACATCATATTCGGAAGAAGTATATATACGCCGGTATATCTTGTTCCTCGATTTCCCGTCTCTTCGAGACATCCTAGAATTTGGAACGAAAGCTAAACTGACATAGCATTTCTGAAGCCCGAAGCCCTCAACCCCATCGACTGCCTTCGAGCGTGGCGAACACATTTTCTACACCGACATCAGCACCAACTCTAGACACACGAACCTAACCATGTCGGATGTCGAGCGCCCATCTGTGTGGGTGTCTCCGGCGACTAATCCATTTCATGCAAACAAACCGTCTACGACACTCACCACGGCAATCCCGAAGCCCCAGACACATCACCGCTGTACCGCCTCTGTTGTCACACTTCCGACAAGTTCATCGGTCAAACTGCCTCACGAAGGCATGTCAGATGGAGGATCTGTTTGATCCCTTCAGTTTCCAGGGGGGCCAGAATCGCTACACGATGACGCCGACCGAGCTGGAGCAGATGCTGTTGCGCATCCTGCGCAAGTCCATGCTGCACTATGTCTTTGAGCTCTATGCGCCTGCACTTGTGGCTTTAGGCGAGTAGATTGGGTCTGAAGAAGGACAGGCGGCCGCTTTTGAGCGGGCCAAGGTCCCTCTTTTTATCCCTGTGGCTGAAATCAATGCGCTTTGGGGGGGTACAATCTTGAAGTGGGTCAGCCTCCTATGTTGGAGGCACATTGAGCGCGTTGCTGGCGTCGAGGAAGGCGGGGGTGGCGACGATCAGGTGGACGATGAAGATGAGGAGCTTCATCCGGATCGAGCAGGACGGTTCTCTGATTTGACATTTGCCTGTCCACTCCTTTTGGTGTCTCCTACGTATCGGTCGTGGTAGCTGCTAATTATATTAAGTATTCGCAAGTTTTATATCTACGTACATGTGGCCTATTGACACCTTTTTGTACTATGGTGACTTCCTTCATGCCCTTTGATTTCAGAACGCCACACCAACTGTGAGTTGACTCCTAAAGCTCTCCCGACCTCGGGAGCCATAAAGCGTTGTCCAACACAAGGAAGCTTTCCTACTTCTGATCGCCTAACCTCTACCCGCGTCCCGCCTCCACGGGCCTCTATCGTCTATCGATTGTTCAACCCTCGATGGAAATTATGTGGCGTACATCAGTGACGCTGAAAGAGCTCCGAGGGGAGCGACGTGCTGCGTCGAAGTGCGACTCTTTCTGTTCGGGCCTCTTTCCGGGACGACTTAAGAGATCTTTGCCGAGCCAATGAAGACGATGGGCTCCGGCATATACAGCGAGCTCATGATACGGATCAAGGTTGTGTTTGAAGCCACGTACACGGCAAGTCCAAGCATTGTGCATGTTGAGCGTATAATGTCAACCCGCTTCACAATGTCTTAATCGGGTTATATGCATTGTGCATGGACAGTATATATCACGACGGTATGTTTAGCCTCTTAATATCCTCAGCAGAACATCTGGGACAGAAATAGCCAAAGATTCCTTAACTTTCTAACCTCCAGAACCAATTCCGATCAGGATCTCCTCACGTGCTGGACACGAACTCACTCGACTCAAAAGACACCGCAATGCATATCTCGAAAATGGCCAAGACCCAGCCACCGGTGTGCGTCGGCATCACAGGAGACATTTGCATCTCCTGCAAGCAGACGGTGTACGACACCAAATGCGGGGACCCAGAGGCCCCGGCGACCGCACCTCTGTATGACCTGAGTTGTCATTCATCGGACGAGTTCCAGTGCTGCAATTGCTTGACCAAGGCCTGGTTTAATAGCGCTGGAGATGCCGTGCCCTGCCCTTGGAAGTTCTGCCGCCGCGACGCCGGCTTTGCTCAACTCCCGAACATCCACACGATCAATGTGGATCAGGAGCTAGTCGAGAAGACAGAGCTACTCCGTCTGGATAAGAAAACAGCGGAGAACCTGATCGGAATCGACGCAGGTGACGCTAGGGTCTTCTTGACTCAGGTGTACAACTTCTTCGAGGATCATGTTCTGGATCCTACGGCTTTGGGTGGCCTTCCGGGCCAGGTCACAGAGGCTTTGGAGAATTCGGCAATCGCGAGTCTGGCGTCCAACCCTTTCTTTCAGGGGCTGTACAACCACTTCCCGTGGGACGATATGTCTCCGCGTAAGTATATGCTGACTCCAATGGAACTTGAACGGGATTTGCTGAAAATCCTGGAGCAGCGGCTTCGAAACCACGTTATGGAGAATTATGGCGTGGCGCTGTCTAGCATCGGTATGTGTCTTGACACGGAGGATGGCCTGAAAGCTGCTACGGAGATGGCGAAAGAGCAGTTCGTCCCGGTCACGACCATCTACGAGAACTGGCGGTCGATAGTCCAAACGTTGGTTAGCGTCCTTTGTTGGAGACATCTTGAGCGTCTTGCTGGCGCCGAGGATGAGTCCGACACTGACTGAGACGCCGACCTGGGGCCCGGGATCTGATTTATTGGAGCAACTAGACGGTACCATGGGATGCTTAACTGCCGCAGTCCATTGGAGTGTCACGCTCTTGCTTACTCTTTGTCATGTTCCTTCCCTCCCGGATTCGCAAAATCAACGCTGGACGCTGGAAATTAAGTACGTTCGCATTAATCACGTTTTCTTACATTATACCTCTCTCTCTTGCCACTATACATTCTTCGTCCGACTGCATGCCATTTCCTCTCTTCTTCTGAGATCACTCTATGTCCTCAACCTGCATTCAATATCTCTCTCAAGAATTCCTGAAGCTGTGAAATCTAGTTTTATTAGCCTAATCCTTATGTTAATGCAGCTCTACCTTCTTCCGTAGAACTCAGGTCCTCGAACGTCTCTTCCCCTCAAGGCATAGTCCATCGTATGAACACTCCGCTCTGATTCATATTTCGCTAGCGTCTCGGACGAGTGTGCTATTACCAAGCCGCAACTCCATCCCCGGGGTACGTTCTACATGTCTGCAAACATCACGCACGCAGAGAGCAAGAAGAGGGTGATTGCTACCTAAACATGTCTCCACGGTCATCAAGTATTGGCTGTCTACAGGAGGACCTCCCTAAAGAGTAAAGCGAGGCTCCCAATATCAGCGCCAACTCATGCGGGTCATAGCCGGCCCAGGACTGTGTAATAAGGCTGATATTACTTCACACCAGCTTGGGGGGTCGGGTCGTGACTAGAGAGCAGTGAGTGCAGAGAAAGGTCTCAGAGAGAGTAGGGAAGGAGTGTTGAGAAAGATAGGTTGCATTGAAGTCCATGATCTACATAACATATAAGAACAGAAGGTATGTCAGCCCGGCCCCTACGCCCGCGACACAAGAAGCCACTAGCAGTTGGGACAGGCTCATTACTCTACCTCCACATGCCTGCCCACAGGTCATCGAGGAGAAGCCGGTTGATGGTCCCGAAGCCGAAGCCTGGATCCAAAACCCTGGTCAATCCCGTTTCTACTGCGGGCTTATAATGGGAGGGCATAACTGAATCGGGGAGCCGAGGAGGATATCAACATCAAACAACCTACTCGGGGGCGCAAGAGTGTTGCGAATGGGAGCACCTATATGATGTGTCAGCGACCGAGCCGGTAGCGAAGGTGTTGGTATGTATCCCGTTGCCGCGCCGGAGACACGAAGATAAGTCACTGGCATTTTGCATTGACGGCTAGGCGATTCGCGAGACAAAACCGCCGAGGCTTAGCCGTAAGGAGAAGCATGAATGCTCCACGACCCGAACCATCGAGGCTATGACAAGCAGGACCACCTAGGTTTGTTACTCTTCCTCCGTTTGTGCACCCACTGGACAAGGGGGTGAGTCCAGCGAGCTTAATACAAATAGGAGGGTATACCCGGGTCGCAGAGCCGAGATGGATAGGATGTTGTCGATATGGGAGGACTTACCTCTTTAACGGGCGCGTTGGCAGGGGCGGTATGGTGGCGATTCTGGTAGCGGGCTACCGAAGAGCTTGTTCGAGGTCTGGACAAGTCGTCAGGATGGGGCTGGTTGAGAGTATGTGTGGAAAGTGATGGGATTGCGACGGGTATCAGCGTCGAGAATGAAGGAGGGTCGGCGAGGAGTAGAGCACACGAGAGACGGCGCGCGAAAAGCGTTTGAGCTCGAGCTTCGAAGGACCAAGTTGTCTGTAGGATGATTAGCTTCAGTGGCTCTAGCTGTGATGCAATCATAACGGGATGTCCCGCCGAGGTCTGAGACTTTTGACAAGAGTGAAGTCGCAGCCCTTCAGTCACGGCGGGCTGGAATCATCGTAGCGGCAACCATGACATACGGCGCCCCACTGGCTCACATAGCCGCCGCCCTATCCAATTGCTCTTCTCCTGCTCTTGCTCGCCCAAAAGCCATGAGTGTAGGTCAGATGGGCTGAGAGCAGCAGGGGAATCAGAAGACGATATCGGGAGGGTGCTACATACCATGATACTCTGTGGCTGCAGGCGCGGTAATGCGGCCACGGCGGAATGTTCAGGTTGTGTGGGTGTCGTGCTTCGGTTGCGGAACAGAGCCTGTGGTATAGTCGACTGAAGCGGCTGTACTAACAGCCATGTCTTGATTGTGGAATGTCCAACCAGACCAGTTACGCTCACGACAAGGGTCTTGGTCGTAGCGTATCTCTGAGGTGGTAAGAGGGGCTTCACCACGGCTACCATAACATGCTCTCAGCTATGTCAATGGCTTCCAGGAAACGCCGGGCTATCCCACATTACTCTTCCGACGATGCCGAAGGCGGAATGCCACAGGCAAAATCCCATCCGAACATAGAGAGTAGTTCGTAGAGAAAGCTCCGTCGGTTGTGTATGAGCATGAAAGCGGACGGGGATCATGGCTACGGCTGAGGTGTCGGTGTGTGGAAAGTTAGCAGCTGCGATTGAGATGAAGGAAAGGGAAGACGTACCGTAAGAAGAAGAGAGGCTGAAGGGCAGAGCCACTTCCTCGAGCCTTCAGTATACCCAAAGCACTCAATGAAAAAGAAATAAGAGTAGGTGTAAAAAATTCTCTGAAGATCCGAAGACCAGCAGAAGTGGTGCGGCGCCCCTGCACAGAACCGCTGGCAACCTCCGAGAAACCCATCACGGGTTGCCGTATGTAGCCCACGGATGTAGCCCACAAATGTATCCCCCTGCTTTCACTCAGAAGACAAGAGTTTAGTCAACGAGATTCAGTTAGCGTGAGCGTCTACAATTGGCATTGCCGGCTGAGACGCTCGGGGGATTGTTGCTCTCCCGAAGTTGCCGTACACAAGGCAAGTCCCGTCTCGAACCTGGGAGGTGTCGTTCGGACTAAGACGCTCGAAGTGTAGTACGACGGGGCGCTTTGCTGAGGGCGAAGTGCCAAAGTGTTAGGAGTTAGTAGGTGAAGAGATCATGAAGGAAGGAGGAAATACCGTAAACCAGAGGCGCCTTAGTAGACGAGCAGGATCGTATTGTAGAAAGCCGTGATGGTTCTGTGAAGAAATTGGAAGGGGTAGCGGAGAGGGAGGGGCGAGGTGAGAAGAGCGAGGTTGGGACGCCGAGAAAACTCTGCAGAAAGATTAGCGAAGGTCAGAAGTGCCGGTGAGTGACGTACCGTGTAAACAGAAGAGTCGGCCCAAAGCTCGATGGTAGCAGCTGTTTCTGGCAAAGGCAGCAGAGCAGAAATGACATGAGAGAAAAATGTCCGGCCAAGGTAGCACGCCCAGGACAACTGTAAGTCAAGGACGCTTTAGCATGGCCGTATTACTGTGTCCCTCGCTGTTCACACCACTAGACATAAGTCTGTGTCGATTAGCGGCTTCAGCCGAGGGACAGAGCCATTTCACAGGTCGCCGCGGGGTCTCCAACTTCGGCGAAGTTTACTAACCTCTGGGCAGAAGCCTGTGGCCTGGGCCCAACGATAACTGTAATGTGTAGGGCGATTAGCAAACAAGAGACTCTGGGGAGGGGAAACTTAGCAGGAAACTGAAGGTAGAGCGATCGCGAGAGGGCATCGGCATCCTCTGCGTCGTTGAGGTCGTTGAGGTAGAGGAGGAGGGAGAAAAGAGGAAGTAGGTGAGGAAATGGATTTCGGTGAGAGTCGTTGTTTTGATTGTGGGCGTCGGCTGCGGCGGGTCACGTCAGTGTTTAACGAGCTCGAGCTCGGCACGTGACCGGCCGGTAGCGCGCCAGGGCGTCTTCACTTTTGAAAATCTGTCCACCGAAATCTTTTCTCTTCGGCACCCTAACACTTATCCAGCCGCCAGCAAGCTCAGATCCTCAACACACACCTTTCTACAGCTACCACAAGCCAATCAATCATTTTCATACCACCATGTCCTCCTCCGCCGCCACGACGTCCTCCCACGCCGCCGGGGTCAACGTCCCCGCCTACCGCCAGCAGCTCCTCGCCATCTTCCGCTACATGGCGGTCGTCATCGGCGGCCTGTACGCAGAGCGCGCCCGCCTCATCGCCCAGCAGCAGGGCAACACCCACTGCGTGCCCGTCCTCGCCGCGCTCGGCCCTGACGGCTGCAGGGAGCTGGAGAGGCAGCTCTGGGACAATTATGACCTCGGCGCGGACGAGGTTGTCGAGATGCTCGTCGACGACGTCGGCGACCTGCTGGACGCGGAGAAGGAGCTGGCGCTGGTGGAGAAGAAGCTGGCGTTCTGGGTGCGGGAGAGCAAGAAATTGCAAGAAATCTTCCTTCATACGACCATGTGAGTTAACGGCGGCAAATTATGGATTGACCACTAACGTTTCAAGGTTCTTGAAGGAGAAGAGGGAGGCTGAGGCCAGCGGTCAGGAGTGGGACCTGACGTTCGAGCAGTAAGTACATCTCTCCTCTTAAATAGACACATGCTAACAAACGGCCTTTAGGTGGGCGGCGTGGTACCCGAAGATCACGCCGGTGTTGCCCAGCCAGAAGAAATGGGCGAAAGAGGGGGAGAGGCGCCGGGTGGGAGAGTAGAGGGCGATGGCGGCCGCCAACAAAGTCGACGGGCGTCTGGGTAAAAAGAACACTATCCATCACGGCCAGCGTACCGACAGCAAAGGCCCTGATGCTGGCGCGTTCCACTCTACTATAGAGATCAACGACTTCCCACAGAAGGCGCGATGGGCTGTTACCAATCGCACCAACGTCGTCAAGATCTTGGACAGCACCGGAGTCTCTATCACCACCAAAGGCAACTACTATGGGCGTCTGGGCTTGTTTGGCTCTGCGGAGAGATAACCTTTTGGCCACTTTTTTTTTTTATAGACTATGCGACGGCGTAAGGCTGCGGTAATGAATTCGGTTTCGTCACGGAAGACTATTTCCCTTTGCTGTGACGCCGTGAAGCAGATGTGACGAGGATGAGGCATCCCACTTCAGTTTATAACATGACAGTTTGAGGAGCAAACAAATTCATGATGTTGAAAGATTGAGCTATTTACTATCTGTGTGACCTGACGACCCTCCCGTACCAAGAAGCCGCTCTCGAGGATAAGTCCAAGACAACCTGGAGGAATGAACCCAAAGATCTTGACAATGGCTGGCGGGAGCCTGAGACGGAGCTGCTTGGCAGCGTAGATGTGGCACCGCTACGGTCGTTGTCTGAGTGCTGATGGACGGTGATGGCCTTGTCCGTTTCCTTCAAGCCTACCAGCAACGAAACCCAATGGCGCTCCGGCAGCAGTGGCAGCCACCTCAGCGGGGTGGCTTCGTAGGCAATAATCTCGTCCAAGGGCTCGGTCCGATGGTCCAAATACGTACTTGGTATGAGTTCCGCCGCGACCAGCAGGAGAGCGCGATTATTCGCCTCATTCAGGGCAGTGCTGGCCCTGGCGAAGCTGTTCCCACCGATACCGAGCTCTCCTGCTGATCGCGGTGTAGCCTGACTCCTTGTTGGGCGCTAGGAATGCTGTATGCTAGAGCACGATGCCGTCAGCTTAGAGTGTGGTGATTTCTGTGGGAAGACTTACTTACCAGCATCTGCCGGCGAGAGTTACCGATGGGATAGCCTTGTATCTGGCTGGTAGCCACCTCAACGGGGTGGCTGCGTAGGCAATAATCTCGTCCTAGACCAGTTGGCATCGTCGATGGCTTCGTGGATGACGGCCCGGCGGCCCGACATGCGCTCACTGGGAACAGATGGCGGCTGCTCATGAGGCAGAAGAGGCGCCTCATCGTAAGAGCGTTGCCGCGGCCAAGAGCAGGGTCAACTGGGGGAGAGTTGGTCCCAACCAGGGGGCTACATTCACTGTGGTAAGTCCTCGGTCTGGTTTGACGATGTCGAGCCAAAGGAAATACATACCTTGAGGAGCACAACAACGGTGTCCAAGCGGTACTCAAATGTCCACTCCTTGGTCTGGAGGATGCTCCGCGCTAACATGTAGTCGTAGATCGGAGTAGTCCATCCGTGCTGATGGATTTGGACCATATTATGCTGTCTCTAGTTAGCTTAGAACGAAACTGTATTGTTCAGACCGCTTACAGTAAGGCGCCATGCCAGCTTCTAGAAGTAGAGGCTCGGCCCCGAATACCAGCCCCTCTAGCGGGAGGCAGCGTGGCGTCACGGGGCCGATCTCTTGACTGCCCATGTAGTAATCACCGCCACGGTCTCGGTCCCTACGGCCCCGAATACCAGCCCCTCTGGC